>NC_089301.1:3037226-3340949 GCF_000512565.2 Kwoniella dejecticola CBS 10117
TTTAGATCCTCGTGATGGATGCTTGGCCCGAGAGTGAGCACTGTAAGACTCTAAGAGCGATATACATGCAAATGGCGGACAAACCGAAATGGGATCCCTATCACTGCGTTCTCTAATCATATGGACTCTGACTTGAGAAATAAGCCTGCAGCCCCGCAATACTTGTTGGAGAGGTCCTTGAGTGATGTCATTCTGATTTTTGAGAACAGGAAACGATGAATCATGGATGCATCCTAAGTATGACAATCTTCTAAAGGAAGTCTTTGCTATTGGATATTGGTCTTACCATCGGATGGCAATTGTCGATAGCCATGAGTACGATGTTTGACACGTCAGCAAGTGACGCGCAGGTTCTGGATAAAAGCTACAACGTGATGTGAAGGGTAGCATTGTGGAAGTAAATCACTGGCTTGTCGCACAGACACATACAATTCATCTCTTCATTTCACTTGTCTTTGTACATGATTTCACTACCTCGGTAATCGCTTAATTTAAGTCTCCCCTCGTCTGGTCTTATTTCATACTCATACCCATATTCATACTCATACTAACCCATCCCATCTTGCAGAATAACAAAGCAGCTACACGCTTATTGGGTAGACTTTCGCCTAGGCATCCGGCATGGTCTGGGCCTGATCAGCCTCTGGGATCTGGGGAAGACCGGTCCATCTGTTCTTGACGAAGAGTTCCGCAGCGAATGGGATCTTTTGGAAATCAGGTAGATTTCCGGTTTCTACACCATGGACACATACGCGAGCACAATCAGCCACTGTTGCCGCGAGCAAAGACGACGAAGCGCGATGAGATGAAATGAAATGTAGAGTATCAAGCTTATTCCACTTACGAACGGCCATGGCGTCTCCGAAGGCCTTAGATTTATGCGCGAGAGCTGAGCCGCATGTACCGCAGAAGAGTCGAGTTACTGTGGAAGACGCATCGTCAGAAGCGGTCCGTGTGCTCGGAATGACCAGATTTGGAACGACAATACTGCACGATGCAGATGAGAGCTTGAGAGATGGACAGACCACTCACCGGTGTTACCGCTCGCAGCCTTGGAATTGTACTCCTTGACATCGCCCGTGAACTACCGGAAGTGAACAGTGTTCTCATCAGTTCGATGTACTCTGAAGCGATACTATACAATACAAAGCGAATTGGAATGTGGCCTGGTGAAGTCAGACTCACGTGGACTTGCTCGATCTTGGGTAAGATATTGGTAGAATGAGCAGATCCCGAAGTGTGTTGACAATCGGTACCTAATGCAGTCCAGAAGCAGGTATCAAACATCAGCGCTGTATTGCAGTGCAGTGCAGTGCAGTGCGGAGATATTGCGTTTGCGTCTTTCTGCCATAGAGTTTCGGCTTGACGAGTGGAGTGGGATAGTTTGACGCTAAGGGGAAATCGATACGCACAGTGACAAGCGATCTGTTTCTCCTCAGTCGAATCGACTTTGATCTGAACAGATCCACAGAGACATGATCCGGTGTGAGGCATTTTGACAATTATCGATAACTCGTTCTGATTAGATTAGATAAGTAAAGTAAGTGAGGAAAAAGAGGACTTTGAGGAAGTGGAAGAAGAAGATAGAGGACCGAAGAGGTATCGCAATTTCCATCTGGTATATATAGGCGGGAAAGAGGAAGTACGTTTGTATGTCAACGCAGAGATCATGAGGTCATATCTGAATTACGATACAGTACATCTGAATAAGCATGCCGAACGGCAAACTTCGGATTGAGTCCAAGTTCAATCGCCGGGATACGAAGCTGTAGCGTGGTAACTAATCGTGGGAATCCACCGTTTTAGTTATCTTTACGGCAATTGAACATTTCAGGTTCAAGTCTCGGTGTTTTCGGTCAAAGCGAAGCCAGAGTGGGGCTGCTGGTGACCTTAACTTGCGTAGCATCGCGAGCGACCATCCCGACGATCTGCCCTGAGCACTTTGCGTTCAAGTCAAGCTCTCTTAGAGATCATGGTGCGAGAAGACCTTGTCTTGTTAACGATTCCTCCCTAGCCTTTGAATGGACTTATGCATTCGGTCCTGGTTGTAAATGCTATGAAGATGCTGTATATCCGAGATACTTGTGCCATGACCGCACGTCTCTTTTACCTCTCTCAACGGTCAACAATCACTAATGCGCTTTCCCGTTAACATCCCTTTGTAAGGAAGCATCAACCCCTCCTGATGTCTCAGACTGAATTTCCGGTTCAGGTTCAGGCTCAACATTCTTGATCCATGCGCCGATTGCACCCCTACGATCATTGACGACGTGTCGTCAGCTCACAGTCTAGTCACGAACGTATCACGAATGAAGAAGAAGAAAGATGGGCAGGAGGGGGATCTATCGGAAGCGCAATGTTTTGCATCTTGAGGAAACGACGGTACAGACGATGCGCCAACGAGCCATACAAGAAGGATGAGGAAGAACAAGGCATAATTGTCAAATATGGATGACAGGACTCACAAAAACCCTTCATGCCTCAAGAAACAAGCTCTCATAGTGCCTTTACTCCAGAACCTGATAGCGTACGACAGGGTCGATATGGTCGCAGCGTGACCTGCGGCAATTCACACGTCAAATCAGCTTGATCATCCATCCTTCCGCACAGCCAAATCCCAATTTTTGTCATCCGAATCAAGTATGCTCACCTCTGATGAAACATCCTCCGAAGAATACCTTATCCAATCCGTATTTCGCAGCATTCATATAACTGATAATGTGTGTGATCAGCTTTCACCCGTCATCCATTTTCGTGAGGAGAAAGTGGGTAGTTATTGAGAGAACTCACGCGACATGTCCGATATTATTACTAATCGCATACAAAAGACTCCTAGCTATATCCTCCTGTTTGAACGATTTCTTCGCTTTGCCTTTCCGGAACACTTTGCCAAAAGATGAAGCTATCGTCGAAGATTTTAATCCGATCTTGGAATAGTCCGACCCGTATATATCCCCAACAAGCATGTCTACTGCGGAATTATCCCCCTGTTCGGATAGCAGTAACATTTCTACGGCAAGCAAAGGTTGACTCATCAGCTTGCACTCCACCCTCGACCATATGCGAGAGGTGTCATGAAGCTTACCGTCAAAATTCTCCGCATCGGTCAACAAGCTCAACAGACCCCATAGAGTTCCGCCTCCCAAGGAAGTTCCACTGACTCTCTCGAAGCTCCCGTCCTCGTCTACTTTCACTATACTGACTCCACTTCCGATATTGACTATCAGACACGGGAAATTCGGCACGTTATCCGTCGCGTTGGCATCTGCAAAAGTCACTTGGTATGCCGGTGGAGTGGGTGAGGGTCGAGGCAGTTCTGAGGGTGGAATAGTCAATTTTTCACCTTCCGGTGGTCTGTCCTTCGTATTGGTATGTGAAACCTTGTAGACTAATTCTTCGGAGAACCAGAATACTTCCTCAGGTACTCTAGCGATGAAGCCGAGACCCAAGATTAAGCATTCCATCTCTTCTTCCCTTTTCACTTCGACGTTCAGCTCCTTCCGCAGGAGATCATAGTACATATGAGCCCCTCCTCCGGTTGCCATGACCTTGACGTTCTTCTGCATCTTCTCCAGGCTCACCCTGTTGACGGCCGCACTGCGATTGATCAGATCCTGCAGGAACTTAATCAGATCGTTGATATTGTCTGTCTCGAATCGAGCGAAATTAAGTAAACCTCCGGGTAACGGCGGCGGTAACGAGTCGCTCCGCCTGTATTTCCCTGCATGAGGCTTGGAGAAGCTGCCTCTATGATTGGACACGGTGGATGCGTAAGACCTGACGGCTGAGCTGGCAGAGGACGCTTGATTCCGATAATCTTCAGATAAAACTCCTGGAGTCAGTGCGCCGTTCAGTGTCGGATGGCGAGTTGGCGGAGAATGGTCGAACGGTGCGTGAGAGTGGGGGTTGAGGGAAGGGGACTCATGATGCCTTGACGATGATGATGAAGTGCCGTTCGAGGAAAATGGAGGGATGAAGACTGATTCGGAAGGCGGTAAGAAAGGGGAAGAATGGCCTGATTGAGGAGGAGTCGTCGAGATGGGTAGATTAGATCGGGTGAAATAGACTACTTTGGCTAAAGATCCTCCAATCTGCCAAACGCTATGTCAGAAACGTCACACTTTCACGCATTCTTAAGAAGCTGACGACTCACATCTATGGCTATATGCGAGACTGGTTCAATGTAATGAGGAAGATATATTCCCCTGGAATCTCGCGTCTATTCGAGTTGCGGCGCGAACGTCAGCTTCTGTATCTCCCAGCGTTGATTGAGGGTGTTGATTATACTACCAACCGCTGGCGATTCCTCCTGCACTATTTGAGCCCCTGTGGTGTCCACCACTATCCGCCTAGCCTGAGGTATAGAAATGTCTGGCATAGGTGAAGTCGCTGGCATTTTGACAGATCTGAGCCTAATTGAGACACTTCCAGCGATGAGTTGGCAGTCTCCGTATGTATTCCAGTCTCCACAGTTGATTGGACAGGTTCGATACTTCGCAGACCGATTCAAGCTATTCCTAGAGCGAGGGGAAGATGCTGACTAAGGTGGATGATTTCCGCTGATTTAAGCGCAACGAGTTCAATGCCTGGCTAATAAGCGAGTCGCGGGGACACCGCCAAGATTGTATGAGCGAGGTCGGAGGCCCGAGGGCTATGCTTGAGTGGCTCAATATTAGTCAAGTCGAAGAGATCTGCGGAGTGTTTTGCAATTCAAGTATCTGACTTTTTTCTAGCTGGACCAATACGAAGATGGTGTATTCATAGAAAGTGTTAGCTTTGGGGTAAACAATTACCCGGTAGAGGGTCAATTCGTCGTCACGTGGATCGATGATCAGTCGTCCGATAGATCCGGGTTTGATATAGGTAATCCCGGAATGACCACTTATATATGACGTGGTGCAGATGGTTGATTGGCTTTGACCAAATTCTGCGAGTCGCGATTTAGCGTGTTCGGGGTGCGGCGAGATGCAGCACTTCGTACGTTGTGTGCATCTTTCTCTCTTGTGTCAGTATCAGATCATATATGTTGAAGACCCTGTCTACGCACTGCAATTCGCATCCCCACTCGGTACACGACATCGCTTTGCTAGACTCTTGTCCATCAAGAGTCTTGCATCGCAATGTCAACCTCATTCCTCTCCTCGAGTTCTACTTACTCCTGATATCCTATAAATACGTATATACTTGATCATATCCCTGATAGATATCTTGATTTCTCGCGAACATCTCATTCAAGATCTGCCCAGGTGAGTCTCCGTCAGTTGTATCTTCATTCAGATCCAATTCACAATCACCTCTTCCCGGCTATGATGATTATTATTTGTCGCCCCAGTCCTAATGGCCTCTATCCCATGCGTGGGGGACGCCTTGTGGATTGACCTTTTTCGCACTCCAGCCTTTTGTTGCGTCTCTGAGCCGTCCTTATTACATCACATCTTATCTGCTAAGATTGTGACTACCTTCCATTATTCTTAATCATACTTACATTCCCTGCCGTGATGGGTAACAGAGCTGACTTTGTCACTCCGCCTTCTCGTCCGACAGGATCAAAGGATATCCGGAGGTACGACCACCCGATGATGCTTGTATGGGCAATATTTAAGTAGAAGGCTTTTCTTGACGATGTAAGTGAGAATTCTGGCTATTCTTGACTCTTTCGTTATCAATTCATGCATCATCGTATATTGTTATTGGTATTCTCATTCCACTCGTATCTGTCCGAGCGCTTGGTCTTTCTCCAACGCTTGGCTCTCACACACATTCTCATGTCATACCAAATGTATGATCGCCCAAAGATTAATTACTTTTCCATGCTAAGACTGACCCAAAACAATAATATGGGATTGAAGTCAGTATGTATCTATGCTTTGATGAGGGCTTTCTCCCACTCTATCGTTCATTGATTTCCCCATGCAAGCTGCTACCTTGATTTACGATATCGGCCGACATGCTGACGATCTATGAATGATTACAGAGATCGAGTAGTATCCACTCTGCACCTGTTTCGCCTATCACTGCAGAACCAGAATCGTATCTTCCATCAGTGCCTGGACCTGCGCCCCGCAAGACCCAGCCCAAACGTAGATTCACCTTACCTACAAGAACATCACGCTTGCCATCGACTTTCGAGATGGACTCTACAGCTGTTGACGGTATTGTACCCATGGCATTGGTACAGGGTGTGCCGATGCTCAAGATCTCGAGTAGGAAGATGAAACAGGTTATCATCCGCATACGGAATGATGGGATATCTTGGTCTTCCAAGAAGGACAACACAGGTTAGCTAAGTTCTACTCGCAATGTCGAAAGTCGAATAGCTGATCTCAATTTTACTACTGACAGTGTCGATCAACGAAGTTCGGGATTTACGATTAGGTCAGCCGCCTTCGGATACCTACAACTCCTCCAGGTGGATCACGATAGTCTACGTCCGAGGTACTCAATGGAAAGTTTTGCACATGGTCGCCTTGACAGACGATATATACGATTTATGGGTTAAAACCCTCAAATCACTCGTGTCCATCACTACAGACAAACACGTGTCCGACGTGACTCCCGCAGATCCAGATCTGATTTGGATAAGACAACTCTGGCCCATCGGGAGTAAGGTCATCGACAGAGAAAAGGCGGAAGCTCTGTGTACACAAATCGGACTTCAAATCCCGGACAGCCTCGCAAAATCTTATGATGTGAGTTCTTGATGCTTCTCCTCGAGGACGGTCAGCTTATTCCTCTTCGCAGAATGTGTTGGACATGCCAACCTTCCATCAACTGATCAAAGACTGCCAAACCCGGCCGGAAATCAACCGAATATACGCGGAACTCACCAAAGACGGACCGCTTGATGCGACTCGGGCTGACCAGTTTTTAAGGGACACCCAAAAGCTAGTCGATACCAAGAATATCTTCGCAAAACACAAGTCCGACAACGAAGAGGTATGGTCTTTGTCATCTTTGACCAAATTCCTGTGTTCGCCTGACAATGCGCCCAACATGCCGCAAGACATGACTCAGCCAATCCAGCACTACTTCATTTCCAGCTCCCATAATACTTATCTGGTTGGCGAGCAATGGAGAGGCGAAAGCACTGTTGAGGGGTATATAAGGGTCCTATTAGCTGGCTGTCGTTGCGTTGAGAGTGAGTCAAGTGGTTCAAACCTCTCATCGACGGAGTAACGGTTGCTTACCTTCTCATCTCTTGTCTTGATAGTGGACGTGCAAACCGGAGATACCGAGCCGGTAGTCTATCATCGCAAGACGCTCACGTCGAGCGTTTCGGTTCGAGATATATGCCGTGCGATCAATCAATACGCCTTTGTATCCTCACCCTACCCGGTTATCATCTCCGCCGAGATACATTGCTCTTACGAACAGCAGAATCGCTTGGCCAGCATACTGAAAGAAGTGTTCGGTCCGAAATTGGTCACTGCACCTCTCACAGGGGAATGCACCGATTTGCCAAGCCCCGAACAGCTGAAGAATCGGATAATGTTCAAAGTAGGTCTTCATTGATGCACTCCTCGGTCTGAATGTATGCTGACATCCAAAAACTTTAGGCTAAACCACCTAAGCCCGAGCCCAAATCACCTAAACTTTCGCCTACTTTCTTCGCACCTGACTCAACAACTTCGTCGACAGAATCCGACAGCGGTTTCGCAAGATTGACTCGCAGATTATCCATCCAAGGCAAAACAGAGAAACCTGATCTGTTCTCCAAGGACTTGGCCGATCTGCTGGTCTACACGACAGGTGTGAAGTACAAGGGCTTCTCGAAATTGAACGAGTATGAAACGAAAGAACAATTCAGTGTTTCTGAGCGCACAGCAAGCAAGATTGTCCGAGAGAACAAGCAAGATTGGATCAAACACAATTTCAACCATATCTCGCGAGTATATCCTCGAGGTACTCGATTGACGTCTAGCAATTACGATCCCACAATAGCGTGGAGCGCCGGTTGCCAACTCGTCGCTCTGAACTGGCAAACATTGGACGAAGGTAGTCTTCTCAACCATGCGATGTTCCACGCTTCGAACGGGTACATTCTCAAACCTCTTGCGCTGCGGCACAAAATCACAGAAATGCCAAAGCGATATCGGATTAAGGTCGATGTCATCTCAGGTCAACGGATGCCTTTGTCGCCCGATCTATACGTAGAAGTCACTTTGAAACCCTCGTCTACTTATTCCGGCTGGTCATCAGCCAGCTCATCCGCCTCAACTCCCAGCTCGTCTGCATCTGCCTCCGTGTTCAACAATCCCACAGGTTCACCTGCACCTGCACCTGCATCTGGTGGAGGTAACAGCTTGAAATCACCGACACTCCCATTACCCATGAGCCCGACAAAGTCGCAGTTCCGACGAACGACCACTTCTCAAGGAATCACCTTGAACCCCAATTGGCCAGTCAATGAGAATATCACGTTTAATCTCAATATGACTCAAGCGGAATTATCGTTCAATTTCCTCCATCTCGAAGTGAAGAACAGACAGTCGGGCCTGATAGCTCAGTATATCCGACCGCTCAACTTGGTACCTAAGGGATATCATCATTTACCGCTTTATGACGGTATGATGTCTCGCTTTGTGTTTGCGACGCTCTTCACGAAGATCGAGATTGATCAAGTGGATTTTGACTTGCAACCGCCCCCGGCGCGAAGGTAATCATCACGGCGGCTTGCGCTTTCGCTTGTGTAGAAAAAGAAGACTGTCTTTGAGTCGCTGATATACTTGAATGTGAATATACTACATCCTTACGCATATTTATTTTCACGTTCAAACCTTACTGTACTATACATGCTCATACTTTGTATCTAATGAAATTGATGAACATGCACGAATACTTGACGATTCGATTATACCTCGTATACTCGAGTATGCATGTAGACTGTACTTTTGGGTTTTGCTACTTGGGGATCACCTCGTCCTGGTCATCCGTGTCGTCCCATCCGGCGGGTTTGGGTACGTCCCCCCAATCGACCAGATTCAAGAACCTCTGCATCTGATCAACGACTTGTGTGACTTCCCCTTCCCCCTCGTTATCGTTGTGTGCTTTTGATTTTTGACCTATTACTGCTCCTGACTTGCCTTTCGATTCTCGTTCCGACTTTGCATTCGCTTTCGGATCAAAGTAAATTATCTAAATACAAATCATGCATATCAGCATTTTTACTTGTATTCTTATTCCTATGTTTGTTTCCATGCTATGCGTTTGATCTATTCCTATTCCTCTTCCTATACTATCCAGTTCTTTGCACCAAGAGTCCACCAGTCCATCATCTTTGACTCCCTGATGCTCGACTCCCGGCCGACTAGCTACCTAATACGGCCTGAACCTAGCTTGGGGTCCACCACCACTATGAAAATCGGATCTCACCCTTCCTTGGCCCTGTTCTTGTCTCTGCGCGGCATCATCGTCTGCATCGGCATCTTCCCATTGACCTTCTTCGCCATCATACGCATCATCGTCGTCGTCATCGCCAGCACCGAATCCGAAGAAAGAGGAAGGCTCGCCATTTGGAAGGACCGAGTCGTGTAGCGCTGAACAGAAAGATAATGCTGAGAAAAGCGATTCGACTAATGTATGGATACATAAGATTATCAGCTGATGTTGATTACTTGGGGAAGTTCAAGTTCAAGATTTCAGATTTCAGATTTCAGGTTCTAATGGTCGGAATGGGAGTTTACTTAGTATCAGGAGTAAAGACGAAGTGGTAATTGGTAAAACGTACGTTTGGAGCTTTCTAAGTAAATCCGAATTTCTCGCATTGGTGTGAATTCCTCTTCTTCTTCTATATACCCCTCATCGTCATCCTCATCTTCATTCTCGTCCGCATCCCCATCTTTATCCTCACCGTCAACATCAACATCAACGTCAATCGGCTGGGGTCCAGCGCCATTGACAGGTGCGTGGCCATTGAGCTCGGCACTCGTTGTGCTTGAGCCCGATGGTCCGGCGTCCATTGATGATGAGGGAAGAGAAGGCGCATCCGACTCGTCCACTTGACAGTATAGATGCGCAGGTATACCATCTGCCGAGGCCGGAGTAAGAGCGTGTAGGGTCAGTGAAGGGAATGGCAGGTTGAAGCCTGGTTTTATCTGCGAAGAGGGGGTCGGGATGAATGCTACGGATCTGCATGTCCATGTAAGATTTGCATGATCAGCTGTGCGCTGTGCGCTGTACACTGTACTCCGATAATTTTCATTGATGGGCGATTTCGGTAGAAAGCGACGTTAGGAGAGCAGTGGAGGATTGCGACTGATTTTGCATTTGCATTTGCGATGCCAATTTCTTTTGATAGACGGAAACGCCCGGACTCACATCTCATTGACAGACAGTTTCCCTTTGACCCGTCCATTACTAGACGCCCACCCCTCCCACCCGCCAGTCAAGGGAGAAAGTGTGACGTCAACTTCGACGTCGTCGGCCCATCGTAATATAGGCGGAATATCGACGAAGGAGCTCGGCGTGCTGGAGGTGATCTGAGCGTGTTCTTCGGGCGTTATTGAGTGAGGCGGCTCATTGATTGGCGAAAGCATTTTGATTTCGGATCAGCTGCAGATGATCACTGTATGATCTTGTCGTCGTTGTTTGGTAATTCGTGTTATCGAGCTACAAGGCTTCGAGAAGCGTTGATGAGAAGAGGAATTGACTCTGTCAAGATCCAACTTTTCGAGTGAGCGCGGGTTGGGTTACGTAATCTTGATACAACGCAAAGATATAGTTAAGGAACCCTGTTTGTTCAATGTTCCTTCACGCGTTACTATAGTAGTCTTTCGCTCATTCTTCATTGAACCCCAAGACGACAAACACAACCTTGCACCTCGAGGTCCTACTACAAAAGGGCGAGTGGTTTTACGAAGCATCTCACCAGATCGAGCACCTTCCGATCACCGGGTTGATTTGACAAAAAGTGAACATGTCCCACTGTAAGCTCATCTACAATTTCGGTTCTTCATTCCGCACGAAGGCTGACTGTGCTCAATTGCCCAGTCCGAAGAGCTAACTACGGTAGATTCACAAGTGCTTCGGCCAATGAGCACTTTCAACGGCAGCTGGTCGCACCGTGCGTCAGCTGTCTCATTTTTCGACTGTCCATTGCATTTGGCTGATCATTGCATGGTGGTAAACGCAGGGTAAACAAGTGGAAGAGACAATGGGTGACTCCGACTGGTTTAGCCCCGGAGAGCTCGTACAAGGTAAATCGACTGCTTGCTAGCTATGCTACCTGAATTCGACGTAGGAGCATCAAGCTGACTTGACTTGACTTGACTTGCTGAATGATGTAGATATGTAAATGGGTCAAACAAAAGGAAAAGGTGAGCTGCTCGCGTCCTCATCGGCAGTTGTCCGGTAGCTGATACCAATTACTAGGCGAAACTTGCTGGAGCTATTGAGGTGGACGAGAATACCCCGGTCCCTGAGGAAGATGATGATGAAAATGAAAACGAAGAAGGAGAAGGAGAAGCTGAAGATCAGGAGATGGAGGAGGATGACCAAGATCAAGATCAAGATCAAGCAGACGACGATGAAGCTGAAGCAGAGGGAGAAGAAGGTGAAGGTGAAGGAGAGGGAGAGGGAGAAGTGAAAGAAGAAGGGAAAGTCAAAACGACTACAGCTCCTACGCCGACTGCGGTACCTGCAGCGCCACAACCTATACCACCACCGGGCGAAGCTACATCAACCGAAGCTATTGACGAGATACCGCCTTTGACTGACGCTTCAACCGTATCGCAATTGGCAGCTGTCGAGACAGAAGCCATAGTTACTCCGATCGTGGATGCAGCGCCAACAACAACGACAACGGTGGAGACAGCGACATCGACAGGCACAGAAACAGAAGCAGCGGCGGAGCCAGAGTTCGCGGCAGAACCAATAATAACGGATGTAGCAGTCGAAACTCCGGTAGAGGCGTCAGCAACAGCACAGGAGGCGGGAGCGAAAGAAGATCATGAAGCTCCGATACCGGCGCACGAGACGATTCCTTCGAACGCTATAGAAATATCAAATGTTGCGCCCACGTCTACCGAGTCTGGGCTAGGTACGATAGCGACTTCCGAGCCTACGCTAGAGATCGAGAGTCGACCTGCTGAAGATGTCTCAGAAGAGAAGATGCAGGTCGAGGAAGCAGAAGATAGCACGGGATCGGCAGTGGTAGAAGAGGAAGATAAGGGGTTGGTGCATGGAGAGATGGACGCTCCTGTTCAAGCGTTGGAAGTTGAAGGAGGTGATGTACCGAAGGAGGTGGAAAAGGAGTAGACCGATTGAATGCATTCGCCCAGGAGCGTGGGCTGCAATATGAGGTAGATCGGTCTTAGCTCTGCAGAAGAGTGATTTCTACGTTACTTTGCGATGCTACAAGTATGTATGTATGCATAGATTAGGAATTGTAATACACAGCTGCAATCATGCTCTTTGGTGTCAGATGTATAGGCGTGGTATAGGCATTCGGCCGTTGGAAGACATTTGACCGGGCCGTTTTGTTATTGTTTTGAGTGAACAATCACGTAATATGGTAGCCCGAAGGCGAATGTAAGCTAAGGGAATTCAAGACATGCGATAACATGACAACGCAGTCTTGGTATCTCCTACAGTACTCTCACTCAGTATGCTTAGCACTCTCTTCTCCCTTTCAATTAGTCTCTGAGTGCTTGCTTTTGTCCAGCATCTCCATCACAGACGAGACAATCGCGAATGAACACACCGCCCTCTTCGTCATCAAGATTACCTCGACCGGCGATCGCTCGGTCAAGTCCGTCTTCGTCCAGCACAACTAAAAATGTGTCCCCTTCAGCCTCCTCATCTACTTCTGCCAAGACAAGCAAGTCCCGATCCAGGTCGAAATCGCACTTATCTCAACCCAAGATCTTACCGTTCCCAGAACTGAGCTTGAGGGCGCAAGAAGCTCAGAGGACATCTAGAGAAGGAAGTCGAGCGACTAGTCCGATGTCAACCCCACCTATAGACCGGTTAGAAGTCACCTTCGACCAATTGGTATCCATGAGCAGGGGAGGATCATCGGAAGGCGTGTCTCATACTAGATTGTCAACGTCAGGAGGTTCCTCAAATACAACTACGACACCTGTTCCTTCTTCGGGAATTGCGGGGTCGACTTCGCCGCCTATACCTAGTCCGTTAGCTCTGAGCGCAGCAAGATTGTCAAGGGCCAGAGCAAGTACGGTACCTACTCGACCACGAACACCCGGAGGAACAACAGCAATATCAACAACGGTCACCACCAGCACCGGCGAAGCTACATCGTCTACTTCAGCTAGTCCTTCCTCATCGTCAAGAGCCATGCATCCCTCTATCGGTACGGCAACCGGCGTGGCGCATAGGCGAACAGAAGGTTTCAGACCGAATTCTCCGGCAGTCGCTCGCGTGACTACCAACTCATTTACACCTTCGTCGTCCAGCGTACGGCCGACACCCGTCATTGCCCCTAGTACACCTACAAGCGTCCCCGCAGCTCCAGCTCAAGCAAGATCGGCTCCCACATCATCTGGATTACCACCTGCTATACCTGTATCCGCAACGAAAGTACACCCGTCTTCGCACCCCAGTCACACGACCCACTTGTCCCATCAGCCTACTTCGTCTGCGACCACAGTAGCCGTCTCACCTGCCCCCACCAATGGCCATATCAAAGACCACCTATACCATTCCCTCTTGAAAGGGACTTGCGCAGATGTGAGGCTAATCATAAGGGCCTGGGGCGTCTGTTATCATGTTCATAAGATGATTTTGGCTCAGACCAGTGAGTACAAGCCTTGAGCTTCTGGATATAGCGGCAAATGGAGTCGGTGCTAATGTCGAACTTGCCTCCAGACTTCTTTCATACCCTCTTTCTTGGTGGTTTCTCCGAAGCTCGTGGTCATTCTGTCAGAAGGAATGGGAAAGGAAAGGAGAGAGCAGGTGACCAGCGACTTATAGCGGACGAGGAGTGGAGTGGCGAGGATGTCGAATTGACATTTGACGATCCCAATATCGCCAGAGCTGCCTTCGAGTGAGTCAAATTCGCTGCTATAGCAATTGCAAGCTACTGTGCTGATCATGTTGCCTATAGAATATGCTTGTCCCGACTGTATTCGCCTTATCCTCACCTACACTTCCCTGCAGACCTCTTACCGACGTCCACTCACCCACTCACCCCTTCTTTCCCCAACATATCCTCCACTCCTGACTGCGAGGCACTGGGTGCAGCGTCTGCTCCGAAAACACAGCTTATCACACCTCGATTGTTGCTCTCATTGCTCGCCACTACCGTCTACCTAGGCCACAGTGTGCTCATGCGAGAAGTCTTATCCGTGATCCTCCGTACAGTCGGACCACTAACTGTCGGAAGGTACCTCGCATTCGCGCTTGGAGACGGTATGGGCGAAGAAGAGTACCCAGATCAGACATCACAAGGTATCAAGTCGTTCTCAGGTGTGGCAAAGCATATCCTTCACGAAGAAGACGATGCGTCTACTTTGTCGAGGCAGACCTCGGACGAGGATCTAATGGAAGACGAGCTGCACACGATCAACCATACGCCTCGCTCATCTAGCGATAGCGGCAAGATAGGCAGTAGTAGTGAGGAATCCCTTAGACATGGCGGTATACCAATTCCGACACTTCAGGTACCTTCCCGAAACAGCTCGATCAGGTCCACTCATCGAGCGACTGAAGATCCGTTCTCGTTCAACACCTCCAGTAACACTGACTCAGGTGTCACCCTACCGTTA
This sequence comes from Kwoniella dejecticola CBS 10117, assembly GCF_000512565.2. NCBI lineage: Eukaryota > Fungi > Basidiomycota > Tremellomycetes > Tremellales > Cryptococcaceae > Kwoniella > Kwoniella dejecticola. The sequence continues at coordinate 3,051,950 of NC_089301.1, forward strand.
CCCCATTACTACGGTATGGTGGGCAACAAGATTGGTGAAGCGTGTTGTTGTTGGTTAGCGCGATGGGGCCTCGACATACTGAAAGCTGAAATGCAGCATACAAGTGCAGCAAGTTCGGCGTGCAAGATCTGGGCGTACGGTGGATTACCCGCTCATCTGGTCAGAGCGGTGATTTCCTCAGACTATTTCTATGTCCCGAATGAGATGGAGCGGTATGGCATTGCGCGCAAAGTGTTAGAACTCAGACGATCAGGATGGGAAGAGGAGACTCAGGATGAAGGTGATCTGAGCTTAGCCACTGGGACTGCAAGTGGCAGTGCGCTGGGGTTAGGTATGCAAGGGTCGGAACTCGAAGAGGATCAGTGGGAAGAATGGGAGGAAGAGGAGAATGAATTGATAAAGATTTTCGCTGAGGGCATCTATTATTCCCATATGGCAAGTCATTCCCTTCTCTTTATATCCTAGTACCGAATGAACTGAAACTGATCCACCTCGAAATCGTATTTGTGCTCATAGACCTTCGATGACCTGTCCACTATCGCATCTGACATCGACCCGTCCACGCATCTGCCTTACGCTCCACTGCCCGTTCTTCAAGCGGCCCACTGGGCAGCAGCCGACCTTCGATCTCGTGTGACAGCCCATGAGAGAAGCGGGAATCCTGCAAACAGTGCAGATGAAGAGGGTGAACTGGGTCTGACCCAAAGTACCAGTGCCATCTGTGCGGTCTCGAGACGTCGTCGACCAGCTACGAGAAGCAGAGTACCTTCCCCTGCCATGACTGCATCGCCTTGGTCCAGTACGACGATGCCTGCCTCTCCTTCGTCCACAATCGATGGCTTGCCGTCCCTCAGTGCCGCCCAACAGACTATCTGGCACGCTGTGCCGACTGACGAAACCCACAAAATCGGTGCTAGCGGCTTGACATCCTCATTTTCCACCTCAACCACCTCTACATCTGGTCTTTCAAGCCAGAGCCAAAGCCAAAATCAACTTCAAAATACGGTTCTAAGCGATATGCCAGATTTTGGTCCTGACCCACTCGACCCTCTTTATCCACCTTCGCATCCTGCCCACACTCAATCTCAACCGATAATCGATAAGAGTCAAAGTAAGAGGGTCCCTCATGGCGAGAGGAATGCCTTCGGCCTGATAGGCACCCAGGCAACAGGGAAAGAGATCGAGGAGCGGTGGATGAATGAAGGTGGATTACCGTCCTTCGCAGGTCTGACTCTGAGTACTAGTCCAACCATGAGTTTGAGTCCGAGTCCGAATTCGAAGATTATGACGGACGAAGAAAGATGGACGAAGATCCAACCGTATCGATTCGCAGTGGAATTTTTCGATATCGATAAACTCACTGAGAAAGAGAGGTTTTACTCGACGACGCATTTCTACGCGGGCAGTTATTTCAACTGTTATGTCCAGATGATCAAGAGGAAAGAAAAGGGATTACAACTTGGCGTGTATCTTCACCGTCAATCGCCGAATGAACCTTTTCCTACCCCTTCACAACCTCGTTCCGCTTCTTCATCGACACCAGCATCGATAACGACATCATCTGTGTCTGCTTTGACTCATGGCAGTCATGGACATACCCGGAACCCCTCAACGAATAATATCCATCTCTCAGCCTCGGCAGGTTCTCCACCTCCGATCCTCTCCATGAGTCTTTCTCCGCCACACCAATCTAACCTGAATTCACACACGGATGAAGACACGAATACGACAACTACGTCGAAGATACCCCCGCCCCCTTATCTGGATAGTCGATCAACTACCAAAGCGTACTTCAGTATCTCGTGTGCCTCGGCTCTGGGAACGAGCTTGATCCGATTCACGAGTGGGCCCGATAGTTTCGCGCTCTCGCAATCTTGGGGATGGAAATCGTCGGCCTTGAAATCGGAGGAATACCTCTGTGTACCTACTTCTCCTTCGCCACTTACACCACCGCAAGATGCACAAGGTCAAGGAATACAAGCCCAAAATTCAGAGCTTGGACAGGAAGGGGGGCAGGCAAGAGAACAAGATGTCTTGGGATGGGTAGGTGATTTCAATTCTGATCACAATTCCGTCAATCCCAGAGTCGGACAATGCAGTTTGAGAGCTACAGTCGTTGTCGGTGTGGTGTGAGGAATCCGTCTATTCCCAAGTCAAGTGGTCAAAATCGTTTTCTGCAGGTGCAAGCTATGTATATCAACGGACAATTATGCACGATGCATAATGCACAATGTACGATGTATCTCGCTTTGTACTAAGCATGTGTATATGCATTGATTTGATCATCCTAATCAGAACCAAACGCAGAAGCAGAAGCAGAAGCAGAAGAAAAATAATGAGTCATGTAAGAAAGCATAAATAGAAATCATTAACGCGTTAAACTATATCACAGGATGAGTGGAAAAGAGATGCTTCAGAGAGAAAGGGAGATAAAGCAAAAGCTATAAGAATCAACCTGTTATTACAATGTTATGAGTACTAAATGAATGAGCAGAGCCGAGCAGACCAAGGTCTTGGAAAGTACAGAGAGTGGTTGGGTCTACATGAGCACGCAACCACTGGATTTCTTAGCTTTGCCAGCACGTCTGTTAGGGTTGACTGCATGTTCATAAACATTAAATGTCAATCAGCGATGGGTTTGAGCGAGGTGAATGAGATGTCAGAAGAGAGGGGACCAAGCACTTACGGACGGTTCGGATGGCTTCGTCGAATACCCCTTTAAGGTTCTTCTGCGTCAGAGCGGAACATTCGAGATACTGCCCATCAAAGATTCGATGATCAGTCTCCCGTCCATGATACAGTATTTCATGATAGCGGACTGAATGACTTCAACTTACTCTGGCCGCCTTGATATCATTTGCCATGGCTGAACCCTATCGCACCAATCGCGGAAATCGGTATCACCCCTCAGCTTCAGTCGTAAAGTGAGAAAGCGAGAATTGAGGGTAATGAGAAGGATGCTTGGCTTGCTACTCACCTGAGAATACTGGATCGGCGCTTGTCTCCTATCTCTTAACTTGTCGAGTTGTAAAGGGTCGTCTCGGAGATCAAGCTTCGTGCCAACAAGAATGATCGGTGTTCCTGGAGCTGTGGAACATATGGCTGCATCAGCTATGCTCCACTTTTTCACGCAGATGATCTTGTAAATCTAGCAGTGACGGTGACGTGGTTCCCTCACAGTGATGTTGGATTTCAGGATACCACTAAGAATGGCACAGAGCCATCCAGTCAGCTATCTATCATACGCATCGCATTGACAACGCGCACTGAACACAGCTTACCTTCGTTCGGACGTTCTCGAATGATGCCGGTGAGACGACTGAGAAACAAAGTAAGAAAACGTCGGTCTGAGGGTAAGATAATGGTCGTAGTCGGCTAAGTGTCATCATCAAAAGCATCATTCAGCTATTCACTCTTCCACTGCAGCAATTGTAGAGGAGGAGGAGGTTGAATCCTCTGCTCAGACTCACTCGTAATCTTCTTGACCCGCTGTGTCCCATAATCCTAGAGAGACGGTCATACCATCTACTATGACTTGACTGGAGTAGTTATCGAATACCGTCGGGACGTATTCTCCTGGAAAGGCGTTGGTGGTGTAGGAAATCAAGAGACATGTCTGCAGCCATCCATCGATCAGTCCTTCGTTTCATTGCATCTTCATCCACGCAAGAATCCCGCATAGTGTACATGTGGCTGCAGGGTGACTGTCCCATATTGGGACCAGCCGAAGCGGGTTGATGTTGCTCACCTTTCCAACAGCACCGTCTCCCACCACGACACCTGTAGATTACGATCCCGACCGAGCGACACAAGGCACACAAATCCGTTGAGTATCCGCGGTGTGGAGCAGAGCGAGAATTCAGGAGGGCGAAGCGTGCAATGGATCGGTATCGGGATGAGTGAGGCGAGAAGATGCAGTGCTGAGTCAACCGTCTGAACCCTCTCTTCTGACCAGGCAAGAGCAGGATCGGAGCGGGGGAGACTGACTCACACTTGATATTTCGCGTAGCTGCCATGATGGTCTCAATGCGAAGATACTACGTGTGGGAATGATTGTGTGCTGTAGAAGATATCAAATATTAGCCATCATTTCCGCCGCTGGACACGGTCGGCAATGCTCAGATGTAAGCGGTCTTGAGTTTCACTTGATCTTGCCGAATCATCTATTTCCCAGTCTCCAGTTGGGATGTCGGCTGCATTGACACGGGATACGGAGTACTTACAAGTAGACGGTTAATGCTAATATGTGAAACAGTGAGAGTGATGGACCAATGGATGGAGATCGACGAGTTTGTTGTAAGGTGATGTGTACAATAATGTCCCTTTGATCTCTCACGTTTCCTTCCGTCTGTCTGTCCGTCTATCCAGATAGCTGGCACACCAGGCTTTTTCAGGGGCGGTCGATGATGTGGATATGACCGAGATATCCCTGTTCTTGTTCTTATGCTTCGTAGTGTACGTCCGCACCTTCTTTCTCCGTGTCTGTCGTGCTTCGGCTACGTCAATGATATACAACGTCTCTTACTCAGTGAGTGAGTGGGATGGATGTGAGTGGGTCCAAGCGTACAACTCTGCTTGTACTTTGTGATATGGTGATACAAAGACACAGAGACAATTCTCAACCTGAAACGTGAACGCGACTGGGTTTGATTTGATTTCGCCACGTGGATACGACTCAGGGTGGCAATGTGGCGACTAATCGGCTTGTGCGCTTGAGTTGCTTCATCACATATTTGCAGGTTCAAAATCAATTGACCGAATACATGACGAAGAAGCAAAAGAGATGCGATGCGATGCTGACACGTTGAATGCGAATCAGCACATGGGGGTATGTACTCAAGTGCAACATATGGCAAGTCCTAAGGGCAAGAAGGTCAATTCGGCGGGATTCCTTGATTTGACGCATCTAAAATCTGGTGTGTTCTCATGCATGCCCATTGGGGAAACGAGCCGTTGTGTCGAGTCAGTATTTTGTCATACAACTTTGTGTGATGGCAAACAGTTGGACCTATATCACTGGTCCACATCGTATAAACCCCCATTCCGGAACCAAGCTGGAGCCTCGTGTTGCGTCTCGCATACACTGCACATGGATTTTTGCCTTTCATGACAACTATACCTTCCTCAAGGTGCTCAACGCATTAGATGGACTACGATCTTGGGAATGCGATCCATCTATCTTACAAGGTATTCATTCGAAGTTGGATTGACTCTCGGTGTATGCCATAACGATTGATTATGTAATAGCTATTTGTCTCGACTTCATCCAAGAGAGTCGTTGTCGTGCCATCATTGCGTTTTTCGCTTTTGGGTAAGCGTCGATCATTGCTGTACGACTCCTCGACTCAGAGAAGAAAAGAAAAAAATCCAAAGGAATTGCATGTCCAAATGACGAGATCGTTTACGAGCCGGATTCGCAGAATTGACATTCCGCTCACGGGAATATAGCGCGGATTCACCTTACCCGTGATGTGCCACTCACATCATCGCTTCGCGCCATAAGAATAACAACACCTCGTCTACATGTGCCGCCGTATCTATTCGTATTTGGGTACTCCGTCTATGCTTTCAGGAGGCCTCAAGTGAATCCGGCTGCGATGGCGTAGAAGGAACGCATAGTACGTACGTACGTAATTCGGATAGATAGACTTTTAGCTAAGCATATGATCTGATCAACGGAGTACTCGGACAAGTGAGAAGGATCAGGATCTGCTTCCTTGACCTTCTTTGACAGTAAGTTAAGTGTGCGGAACGGGCTCGGAGAATTTCATATTCCCTTAAATCGAGCCGTTTCCCGGATTGACCTCACTCACTGGACCTGGAAGTCGTTGGCTGGCTGCACGTCACTTAACAATCCAAGTGAACCCACCTGCACTCAGTGATGAGATCCATTTTCTCCCCTGAAGAAGTTGCAACGAGCCGAATACAAATGCCAGGCGAGCAGATCACGGAGGAACCAGATGGGATCGATGAGTATGACGTGTTGGCGTCCTCTAAACCGATCAGACGCGAAGGCCCGGGTATGGAAGCGGATAGCTTTTTTGACACGACAAGCTATAGTATGGGCACATTACTACCACGGCCGCCGGTCATACCTACCCTAAGATGCTGGACATGTGTATTCTCTCGACCAGAGGAGTCAAATCACGCTTTACCAAGTCCGGCTCTCTGTGCAGGCACGTAGACCAGCAAAAATTGGTAAGTTCGAAAAAATTCCTTCGGGTCAGGGTCATCCAAGTCTCATGGACTGGCTATGATAAATTGAAGGACTGATAAATCTGACAGATCAGTCGGGAGGACGGACGAGCATTCGGCTGAAACCCGAGATTTCTGAATCCTTCGAATCAGAAATCAGACTAAAGATGGTGGTGTGAATAACCATGTCTCGCACATCTTTGGGTGAAAAGGGTCTGCAATATGTACCACGACTACCACTATCACTGGCATATTGGCATAGTTATCAATCTGCAATGATCACGTCAACTTGTGCAGCGTACAATCCAATCAATCGCGTTTGCAGGCGTATGTGACAAATCCAAGTATGGGGTCTTATGCAATTCGAGATTGATTAATCAGTAGCGTCAATCCCGGAGAGGAATGTACCGGCATATCACGTCACTTTGACGAATCTGACCCTCGACCGAGAGTGGGCGATTCCCACACTCAGCTTTCCAAGGTACACTGTAGCTTATCGATCTGTTCCCCCTCTTGATTTTCAAGTGCCCGATCAAAGTGAAGGGCCAATTATCAGATAGGTTAGGGTAGCGCAAGCTACTTTACTGGACTGGACCATTCGCTTGTGCATGTGTAAGGGGTTTGCGAATTCCGACAAACCCAAAGATAGCTGGACCGGCTTGTGGCTCGTGTCAGATCCGATCCTCGTTCCAAAATGTTATGTAGATGAGATTAAAATGTGAATCAGCCAAGGCAGATAACGGAACGGGAATTGGGATACGCAAACGGTAAAACTTACCTGATTTTACACTTTTGGCATTCCACATTTTACAGGACATGAAGATAGTCCGACGGTGGAACTGATGGGACGATGCATCTAGCCGTAATATTGCAAAAAGGGGGTTCTTTACGCCTCCTCGTTTGGATCTGCAGGGGCACAAGCGCATGGTCATCCGCAAACGAATACGTCTAGATGGAGTGTCGCGAAGCTCAGTAGTATTTCAGCCAGCAGATGATGCATGAAATGAGCGACTACCGAGGTGAGACGAATGCCCCGTCGAATTACCAAGAACAGCTAACTCACATAACTTAGAAAGAAATGTGGGATCCGGAGACTTATCTTTAGTCATCGGTATCACCTGATCTAGCTTGGCTCAGAGAGTCCATGTCTTCTGATAGTAAGATGACAAAGTAATTTAGCTTGGCCTCAGTCTAGATAACGGCGCTAGGCATCAACTTCGGCTCAACAGCTGCTCGTGGAATTACGCATCCATCGATACAGGCGTTATCACATCGATGCCAAAGCATATCGCTCGATATTTCCGAATATCAAGGAATGTACTCTGAGTATTGAGAATGTCATGGCTCAAGCAAATTTGAATAGGGGAGGTGCTTGATCACAGATCACGAGGCATTGGTCCCTCTCCGCACGGACTGTACAATAGAAGAATGACTTGACCGTAGGCGAGGGACGTGCTGCGGAGGGCATGGACCTGATTCTTTCCCCACTTGCTATCAAAAAGTACATGTAGAAGCATGCGAATTCGTCAAGTCCCTCGATTATCGATAAGCCACCAACGTACTACTTTTATGTATTTCGGTCTTCGCATGAGCGGATGAGCGGAATACTACTGGGAGAGTTGCGAGGTAGGAAGAATTCCATGAGGGAAAAGGGAATCCTGCTTAGGGCATAATAGAAATCCCCGGTGGTCCGGCAATACGAGGTAGTTTTATGCTAGCTAGGTACGACATAAGGTGTTCCTGAATCCTCTGTCTCAAAATTCCTACACCTCTTTCCCTCAGCTTCATACTAGAGATTCCCATCCAGATGACTTCCTGATCGCATCGTGTAATATTATAATTGTTATCGTAGGACGACACAGCTGAGCTGACCTCTCGAGGATGTCTAGAAGATAGATCAACTTGTTTATATTCATATCTTATCTTGTTGAACTTTGTCACAGGTTCAACGGACCATCCCACCGGGAAAGAGCAGATAAAAAGGGGTCACAGGTCAATCAGGAAGAAGAGGTGCGTCTCAGAGGAAGCAGAACACAAAAACGCGTTTTCACGCGATCTACCAGACCTGCAGACCTGCCTTGTAGATTGCGGACAGGGGACATGAGAACCGAGTGAAAGTGAGTGAGGGCAGTCTTTCAGCTCGACACATCCTTCAGACTCGCTGGCTGTTCTCACCGTAAAGCGGCGCCGAGCTATCGCCTATCTGTGATTTTGAAACGTTTACTCTACTCGATCAGACTATTTGTACCCTTTTCACACGCCTTGTGTATGTTGGACCGATACTTCGGTACGGTGACATGTGTCAGGCATGATCGTAGACCGTTGTGACCGTTACCATTATCTGTAACGCTATAGACCCTCACAAGTAGATCCCCACCTATACATGCCACTAAATTCCAATTTTTGGATCTCACACAAGATGATCATTTGAACCGACATGATGGAGCATCGAAGCTGATCCTCTTTCCACGCATCGTAGCCATGAACTCGTCAGGCTTCTACCCGCCGTCCTCGTCCGCATCGACATCGACTTCCCAATTCTTCCCAGTTTATCCATTTCCCCCGGCTCCCGGGGATGAACATGATGAAAAGAATTCGACGATGTATATAGCAAATAATCATCCTTACCATAATTCTCGTCCGACCTTCACTCCCTCTCAAGAATCTTTACAGAGTATGACCGCTCTGGACGAAACTCAGCAGTTACCGTCTTTCCAAGTGACTCATCCCACACCTACAAAAGCGATGAAATTCCGTCGCAAGTCCACCGATACCCTCAGCGGTTCCACTGTCAGCTCTTTTGATCCCTCGCCCATCGGTCAAGCGCAAATATTGCCGTCTCCCGGCACGGGTACCTTGGACGTCATGGTTGAGGCGAACAACGTTCCTGGACTCCCGCGAAGCAGACCCAGATCGCCGGAGATCAATTTGGACGAGGATGAAAGCGAAGCTGAGAGGGTCCGGTTGGAAGAGAGGCAAGCCAGAATAAGGGAAAAAGGTCGAGAACGTCAGAGGCGCAAGAGAGAGCGCGATAAGAAAGCCAAAGAAGTGAGAGTCTTTTTTCAGCGTTTCATTTGGCAGCCGCTGATGGTCCTGGTCTTAGGCAAAGAGCTCTTCAACCGCTGGTCATTTACCTGTGACTAGTGGGGATGTCTCGAGCAGAACCAATTCCCAGTCTCTCTCTATATCTGTTCCCTCTTCTTACGTCGTTGGTCCCCCTACTACATCTTCAATCGGATCGTCACTGCCTCAGTCAGCTTCTTACTTTTCCTCTTCCACGCCAAACTTCGCCTTCACTTTTCCGCCGGGCTCGACGAATGTTTCTGGTAATTCGACACCCATGACACTCTTCTCGCCTTCCGCATCGACCCCGGGTCTTGGCTACAGCCCTGACACGTCTATGAATGCCAGCCTGTTCAGTCTAGGCTTGGAGGGCACTATATCGAATGCTAATCTGGAAATGCCCGCCGAAAGAGCTACGAAAAAGAATACTCGAGGAGGAAAAGGCAAAGCAGGGTCATCGAGCGCCATATCAAGGAAGATATCTCCAACGCCCTTGCTTACTGGCTTACCGCAACAGCCTAGAGAAGCACAACTTTCTGTCATCAAGGCCGCGAAAAGGAGGAAGTCTGCGCCTCAAACTGACTCTTTGGTCAGCATGAGCGCACTCGACTCAGCAGGTCATGATAGGAATGAAGAGGAGCATTCACCTCAATCTGCGCCTACGTGGCGTGCGAAAGCAAGTGATGGAAGCAGACCTCAGCCCCGTCGAACGGCTTCCGATGGGATAGTCATGAAATCCAGCTGGGACAAAGAGCGAGATTGGGGGGTTAGGTCACCTACTCCGCCCCCAATCCCTACCTTACCCACCGAATATCGACAGGGGCAATCTTCCCAAGTGTCACCAAGTACGAACACCGCCTCCGATGCCGCCTTTATCTCCTCGATGCAGGCTGAGGTGTTCGCTGCAAGACTGATATTCCTCCTCAAGCGGGACGAGGTCGAGACTGCGTGGTTGCGCAACCAGATTGGATTGAACGATCATGATATCGATGACCTCAAAAGCTCTTTGCAGGGTGTATACGAGAAATGGGTACTGGAGAAGGGTATGAAGGCGATGAGTATAGAGACTAGCGATGGTATCAGCAGTACCCGGGTTAGTCGACTGCCTCCTCGCGCATAGCTTACAAGCTAACCCCTGACAATAAACAGCCGTCATCCGCAAGCATGGCGCCCTCACGAACTCACATGACCCAGACCTCGGTGCCCACATCGCCAGTAACGACTACGTCAATGTCACCGTCCGGTTTCTTCACACCTCTACCATCGCGAACGAGCTCCCGCCGAGGCGAGAAACGTCCGACGCTCATCAGCCCGATCCCAGAATCTCCAGCCGCATCTGAGACCAAAATTCATACCCGTCAACGATCTCTGTCTTCGGCATCCATGAAAGCTCGAGGTCTGCACATCACTTCTGTCGTCCCACCTCAAGCCCAACAATGGTCACATCCTGCAACCCCCGTCCTGCCTCAGGTCGGCTTGACGAGCCTGCCATTGGATCAACAGTCAGATGACACGGCCTCACCAGTAAATTCGTCGTTGCAAACACCCTCGACCGGTCAGGGATCTTTCCCGCAAGCGGAACAGATGGCGTCGTTCCAAGCTCATTGGAGATCTGCGACCGACCCATCGGGTCAGAGGACTTATACGACTATCCCTCATCCACCCGAGACACCCATCAGAAATGTCATTCATCAAAATCATGGCGGATTATGGCAAGTGCCCAGTACGTGTCCCCCTCAGCATGTGCACGCTGCACTAGAGAGTCCATTGGCTGTGTCAAGTCACAAACAGCCTCTCCAGATGGAGATGCCTCCGCCTCCCTTGAACAGCAACGCAGGCAGTACCTCTTTGACAACAGCTGGACATCCCGACGGCTCGGTGCAGAGCGTCAGTGGACATCAGAGGCATTACAGTACGCCTGTCAGCTCTCGAGCACAACCTCATGGAGACAGGAGTAACATGGCTGTCCCGTATACCCCGGAGACGCCTGTACCAGTCCGGGGGCAAAATCATTCCACGAATGATAATGGACTGGTCAGCTCATTTCCGATGTGGTACAACCCCAACTTTGTTCCTCAAGCGGTTACCGATGGTTCCCAGCATCCGCAGGTCTTGCAGTCACCTATTGTCGAACGGAGTCATGGGTCGACCATCCATAGTCAAGAGCAAATGCCGGACGTTGGGATGAACTTTGCAGGTTCCGGTCAACATGGATTCTGAGGGACCGAAACGCGGATCCCAGGTCACACCTGATTGCAACCGTCTAATCGTGCGGGCTATTGGGCAGGCCTCCGCAGAAAGAGTGATGCAGTGATTCCGGCTAGACCGTCTGTAATACAACATTCGTCAGATCAAATCATCTGGGCCAACTTCATTATTGACGAAACTTAACGACAATTACGAATTAACGACATCTTAACGAAATTAATGATCAACAATTACATAACTTAACATTCCATAGAAATCATGCAAAAGCGGATAGAATCAAACACAGAACGACCTTAGGCGGGGTCGAGGTTTAGTAAGAATAGAAAAGAAGCGAAGTGGAGGACTATATACGTTTGTATTTTGCAGAAAGGGGATGTTTTAGTAGTAAAAAAAGCAGATATGTATAAACAGTCCGACAGGGAAGATGCATACTCGTCAGCATATGATGTATAGCTCCTTCACACTGACTGCATACATTGTGCAAGGATTGTGAACAAGGAGAGTAACTTTTGGTATGTGCTTGAATCGAAAAACTGGCTTTTGCTCCTGCTGCATGATAAGCGAACACACGAACGCACAGGAGAAGGGTTTCCGACGGAATCATCGGTTCATCAACATCGAATTATTTCCCGCATGAACATATCCATCGTCGAATTATTCTTATATTTTCTGGCAATGCTGGTCCTGTCGGGAAGTAGTACCGTGGAGTCTCGTAACGACTGACGATCATATATATCTTGAAGAGCCTCCACGAGATATGGCTCCTCTACGACTCCCCAATATCCTGATATACTTGACTGGCGTTATACGGCCGAAGCTATTAAGACCGCATCTGCGAGTGCCCAGTGAGTAGATGATATTACCTCTCATTGTCCTTTTGGGAGCTAGAAGCTATCGGGGTTTGATCCGATAATAATGTTATCGTGTGATATGCTCTCCGAGAAATAAGGTGGTATACATGTGCGGCGGACTGATTAACTGATCAACCGCATCTGTCGTCGTTCTCTTAGGTATCGCTCATTTAGATTTCCGGGCGTTAAGAGAGGAAGGATATAATGCTGTTGTGATAGATAAAGATAATTGCCTGGTATGTTCTACGTTATTCCTTGAGCTCGTATACCTACCGCGAGACCAGTAGAAGCATGCTCGAATCTGTCATCCGAGATAGGACTCACGCTGATGATGAATGAATGACTAGACGATACCGAATAAAGATGAGATTTACCCACCTTACGAAGTCAGTCAACCCGTTCTCACACTAAGGCTGGGCCAGTATGGTCTCATTTCATACTGGCTGACTTCGAGCCAAGTGAGGTGAGCGACGATGACGGTGCTGATGGGACAGTCATATCTCAGACAGCATGGAACGACCTGTTAGCTTCTTTCAGTCCTGAACGAGTGTTGATAGTCTCCAATTCGGCCGGGACGAGGAAAGACCCAGGTGGTATAGCTGTGAGTAGGAATGTTCTTCCGTTTTCCTGTGTTTCAGGTTTCATCTGCCGATGTTCACATCGGTTTTGCGAGTCAACGCTACCAATCAATACATGCAGTGGGCTGATATATTGTCCCCACAATTATTTTCAGGCAGAATCGGTGTCCCTCTCGCTCAGAGCTCCGATATTGATACACGGTCAGAACAAACCGGGATGCTCGAAAGACATTTTGGCGTATTTCAGCGGCACTTTGGGTCGGCCCATCACGCGTCGCAAGGAGATCATAGCCGATAGCGAGAAGGTGCGGAAGGAGGAACTAGATGACGAAGAGATGTTTTGGGCAAGATGGGAGAAAGAAGTCAACAAAAAACCTTTATTGGGGTTGGGCTTTGATCACCCTGATCCCGATGTTGCTCAGCGAAAGGGAGACAGAGTTAGGATCGAACAAATACCCCTACAAAACGCAAACGCGAATGCAAATACAGGCATCAAATCGAGTACGGAGTCAAGCTTGATATCGAAGAAAGGTGCCAGATCAGGCGATCAATTGAAGATGTTAGTGATTGGAGATAGGTTGTTCACGGATACCCTTCTAGCACACAGATTATCGTTACACCTCCCTAGAAGCAAATCAACCAAATCAGAGTCGAAATCGAGTTCAGGCATGGACACACCATCGGTCTTATCGATATATACAACATCATTACCTCAACCGAAAGACGTGCGTCTGCTTCGGTGGATAGAAGAGAGGTTATCGAAATCAAGGACTCAGGGAGACTTCACTCGATTCATTCTATCAGAACGCCAAAAAGGAATCGAACCAGAAACGGTAGTGTCCAGGAAGAGTAAGAGAAATAGCGTGATCGAGGCATTTAGATGGTTCACCCCTTCCCGATGGAGAGAATTCGACCAGTCTTTACCTGCCGTAACTATAAATCCACGGACGTGGAAACCGCTCCCAATTCTGGTAGGATCGAGTAAATCGGTGGGGTATATGATATCTCTGATATCTAGGTACACCGTGAAGGGAAGTCAAGTAGGATACGTACGCTTGAAAGCTCTGATCAAAACTAGATTGGATGGTGCGAGGGGTAAGTCGCAAGTCGCTCAAGAGGAGATTGGTGCGTTAAAAGCTGTTGGGGCGGTCGGGAATGGATTGGAAGGTGAAAGTCCGATACGGCGAGAATGATCTTCTTGATCTATCTGACAGGTAGAACTCAAATGATAAATGGAGATCTTGACCTCGCCACTCTTCGCTCGGTATAGATCATGGCCTCATCGACATGCGTGGACTATCTTGAATTGCTAAGCCTGCACCTGAGTCGAAACATGATGAAGACTCATTACTGGACGCGATCATGACGATCCCGGGAATCGAACCATAGAAGTAATTATGTCTCATCAATATCAAGTGTATTGCCATGCATCTCACAAATCTCCCAAATTCCAATACGACTCCTCATTTTGCATCTTACTTGTGAACTCCGTGTTCATGTTCGAAGGCTTGGTGCGAATCTTCCTCAGCCTTCTTCAAATCTTGCTCCGCTGACTGAGCATCTGTCTCCAAATGCTCGGCTTCTTTCAAAACCTTCATATCTCCTTCATGAGCCTTTTCGAGAGTCTCCGCGTCTTTCAACTTGCGTTCCGCAGTTTCCTTCTCTTTTCCGCTCGTCTTTGCAATCTGAGCCTTGATTTTTGCGGTCTCTGCTGCATTTTCGTCTCTCTTCTTCTGCATTTCCTCCACAGTGTCTTTCAGAGCGTTTGAAGACTCCGGTGTCTTACGGATTTTGATGATCTCGTAAACCTGCTCTTTGGCCCATAAGTCTAGGACACCCCCATCTACCGTAAATGGTGGCAGATATGACTCTTCCACGTGAAGTTGTAGATGCCGAGCAACCATGTCTTCGACAGAGCTCTGATTGATGGAGAGGTCATCTAAAAGTCTCAGTTTCACGTTCTCAGTAATATCCCACATCCACTGTTCTGTGAGTCCATAATTCAGACCACCCCGTAGAGCATCGATATAACGCTGCGGGATGGCCTTGTCTTGCTTGGGTAAAGCATCGTACACATCCTTAATTATCGGATCGAGGACCTGTTGCTGGGCATGCTTCTGTTCAATCAATTTCTGTTGCGTGAAGTGTATTGCCGTCTGTTTACGGAAATTCGCCTCAACTTTTGCCTTCAGCGCCGCGTCGTAATATGCTAGGGGTGAAGCTGAAGCGGACCCGAATGGGAAAGCCCCGTGACTGATATCGATGGCCCGAGTATCTTGATACAATCCTCCACCTTGGGACTTGGACTTCTTCCAATCAACGTGTTCCCGCACAAGTTCGACGGGATCGACATTTTGATAATGACCGTCTGGACCCCATAGTCTGAACAAGGGATCGTCTTTGCCGGGGGCATCAGGAACATCTTGAGGCTCTCCCAAATTTGACAGAGCCTTTTCATTGTAATTGAGAGTGCCCTCAGGTGGATCGTTTGGAAATATGCCTTTGCTGTATCTCGTCACACCAAAGTGATGAGTCATCCAAAGTCCGATACTTGCCGTATGATGAAGGAAGCAATGCACCACTGTGGCTTGCATGGCAAGCGCTTTATCCGTCTTTCTGACCCATTCCAAGAATGAGTCTTGTTCTGCTCCGGTCGCCCTCTTTTGCTCGCAGTCTTCGATATACTTGATTTTGGATGGCACAAGATCAGATGTGGCTTCCCATAATTGATCCGAAACAGTCGGGTTGAGCAGATCTGGGACAATGGCTGGGTGAGCTCCGAAGCCAAAAAAGATACTACAGAGCGTGTGGGGATATGATGGGTCCCAAATCCACTGGTGCGTTGCTGAGCCACTCAGACCGTGGATGTCGGTCGTTTCTGCAGTAAAGGATTGCGCGATCTGACCGGTTTCGGTCGTCCACAATTGATGTCGATTGATATCGACCATATTGAAACCGATCGAAAGTACCACACCGTCCAATCTCGCGTTTGGGTCATTCTTCAGTTTGTCATATAACTGATCCATTTGTTGCTTGATCTCCTTGTCATGAGCGGCAAGTATATCCTGTCGAGCGTCGATGCTGAGAGTGGGATCCATCAAAAGTTTCACCACCGGATGGGTTTTCGGTAAGGCAAATTGGAACGTCGGGATTGACTCCGCGTGAATGAACATGAGGAGGGGATCTTGAATCCATTTCTTCGCATCCGGTCCGAATTCCACGGCTTGAGCGGTCGCATTAGCATGTCCGTCAAGCCCGCTTCGTTCTGCCTTGACACGGTGGCCGACATAGACATTGCCTTTGAGCTGATCGGGCAGAGATTTGGCGTATGCATTTCCCAGTCGACGAGCGATATCGTTGTCGTTGAGAAAAGTGGTGTTCATTTGCGCTGGATCACCCTGTAGATAGACGTATTGCAAGGCAAGTAGCCAATTCATGGTCTTTTCGGGACGCCTGTTGAAGAACTTGAAGTTCTGAGTAGGCTTATACGTGAGCTTGATTGTCTTTTTAGCGAATTTGTTCTGCATATTGTACGTGGAACGAGAGTTGAAGAAGTGGAAAGATCGATGATTTGATGTGGTCTTATCAGCCTGGAGATAGCTTGAACGTAGCTTGGATTGTCACCAGTAAGGAGGTTACTGTGCGAGTGCAGGCATCGCTCTCGTGCGGAACGACGCCTGGAAATCGAACAGAGCAGCCATCCCGGCGTACGATATCAAATAGATGCATACAGTCAGACGGCGCGGTCTGGGCTTTCTGCCGCACTGAATTGGTAAGGAAATGAAACCTTGTCGCGTTCACTTGGTGCCGATTTACGCACACATGCTGCAGGTTGAGTCACCAAAAGATCAGTATGTCTCAGATCGGATCCGCTGGTAGGAACATAGGAAAATACAGACTTGTCCAGGCACTGCACAAACCATATATTTACAGTCTTCGAAGCCGCAGACCCGTGGGTCCCACAATCCAAGGCACGGATGCTGATCAACAAGCCACATAGCCAATTCGCGAAATCGAGGGATGTATCACGATGTATTACAGTTGTAGGTCGAGATTGGCCCTACCCAGCTCGCAGTAACGAGCTTGACCCTGGGCAGTCATCGGTGCTAGCTCGGCAGGATAATCCTTTTCTGTGCCATTTCTTCCACCCGCAATGGGGAATGGGGAAAAGACCTGACACACTCCACATCGGGCTTGGGTAACAGGGGAGATCGTTTTCTCCTTTCCGAGTGCGTCCACCACAACAGTGTCATCGTCATGTCTTCATACGTACCTATCTTATCATAGGGATTCGGTTCACATCATTAGCTACTCGTCGAGATAACACCCTCTGATAATCGGCGCCCTGCACAGCATTCTCGAGTCATGACAGAAGCTGCTGGAGATGCCAAGTTGCCTATCCCCACACTGGGTAGTGGGGGACTATTCACTGTAATTTCGGAGCCTTCCACCACGAGATATACACTGGGCTATCGCCGTGTATTTCTGCGACCTACCGATGCGACACAGCTGCAGGAAGCTATCCTTCACATTCCTCCAGACACAGTCGCTTTTGATGTATCCTACGGCGACAAGACAGCCAAATCGATCGAGATCATCGCTGACGAGCTCATCATTGTTGGAGGAACATCTTACGAATATCTCGAACACAACCTCTCCATACGTTGTCGCTCACTCAGCTACATCCCTCGGCAGTCTTCACAGGGTCTCACCCTGCCTGTCGAATTTCGGGTTTCCGGTAAGGACGCGCAAGATCCTGGTGTAGACGGGAAGCCGGGGGATCCTGGAGATGATGCCACAGCACCGATCTCAATTCAGCCGTCCAGCGGATTTTTCCACCCACAAAAGGTCCTCTACGACTACAGTAAATCAACGACACGATCGACGGTTGGAAGACCGGGACATCAGGGCCAGCCTGGTCTACGCGGCGGTGACTCGGGTGACTTCAGCCTTGCATTTTACAAAGCTAGCGATTCCCTCGTCAGTGCAGCTACGAGCGGCTCACCCGCTGTTGTCCATGTCTATGCTGTGGGTGGCGCTGGATCTAAAGGGGGACAGGGAGGGGAAGGGGGCTCTGGCGGAAGAGGCTTACAAACATTCTCCCTGCCCAGTGGAAATTGGAATGGGGAAGAACTCCAGAACTTTACTCAGTTTATGCCTCTGACTTTCGGAGGAGCCAATGGAGGAGATGGTGGACCACCGGGACCTGGAGGACGAGGCGGAAATGGCGGAAAGGTTACTGTAGCGTCCGCTAGCTGGTTAGACAAATACAAAAGCTTGTTCGAAATCCAGACGTCGGGTGGAGCCGCGGGATCTATAGGGGGTATCGGACCAGGCGGAGCAGGCGGCCTACACGCAGACATCGGAGAACCTGATTCTCCGGGGAGCTGGTGGATTCACTTACATATAGCAACTGCAGGTGGGAAGCTGTGGAGTCAAGATCCCGCGGGGCAAGGCTACGCAGACGATCTGAACAAGTGGATCCGACCTCCTCGAGGCAATCTATCTGATCTGGACAAGGACAATGGATCTAAAGGGAATGATTCCACCATGATTGATCCCGACGCGCTCTGGAAACTGGTTGACGCAAAAGACCAACAGAGCCAGACTGCTCAAGGGTCTTCATCCCTGTGTCATGTCACAGATCAGGCTGCCGCACAATTCTTCGCGAATGACTCGTTCTTCTTTTACTTCCTGCTCAATCGGCTCACCTTCGAATACTTCATACACATCTCGAGCCAGATGTACAATGATGCGGAAAGTGGCGGGAAAGAGCTTACGCCGGGTCAACAAGCCTTCAAAGATCTCCTCAGCTTTGTTCAGGGAATGCTTGCCAATCTCACCACAGGCCAAAACAAGGCGGTTGACATCTTGAAAAGCAATTTTTCGATCTTACAATCGACAGTTCAGAACCGGGTCGATGTCTTTGGGAATTCATTTTCGTATGTGCCCGTCGGGCGAGTTGGCGTGCTTTCCTTGCAAGATATCATCAAAGAGTACCAGATCACTGAAGAAGCCTTCAATATCGCCCAGTCTGCATTGGAAAGCTCGCAGAGGGATCGGCTCATCCTCGCCGATAAGATTCAATCGGCCAAAGATAAGATCGCGACTAATCAAGGCAAGAAGAAGGACGAGCAGCGAAACCTGCAAGATATTCGAGCCCGCATCTTCGCTTATTTGCCTAAAGTCGATGAAGCCAAGCATGAACTATTCACACAAGTAAAGGGCCTGGAAGCAGCAATAAAGTTGAAAGTGGGCTGCGATTACAAGCAGGTGATCGACGCTGTTTCCACTGTATTGCTGTTCACGGATCCAGCCACAGTGAGTCGATTCATCCCTCCTCCGTTGACAGGTATGATCGTGCCTCAACTTTGCACTGACGTGGATATGATGACGCGGACAGCATTAGCTGACAATTCCTTTGTCAGTCTGGATTAGCCCTTGCCGGTACCGTGTTGAGTGTTGGCGTTTCCGAAGGATCTGCTCTTCGAGATAATCTGTTTACTTTGACGTCCGACACCGGTGCAAAGATCGAAAAGAGCTTGCTGTACAGTCGTCTCGACAGTGTCGCTGACGACGGTAAAGGACTGAAGAACGACATCGCCGCTACTTTACAACAAAGCAAAGAACAACGAGCAGCCGATAACAGCTACCTGCACGGGCTCCTGGTCGATCAGGCCAAATTTCAGACGATGAGTGATTCGTATTTCACCGACATCCCGGATTCGGCAAAAGTCAAGCAAGCTTTCACTGCTCTGATTCAAACACTGCAACAGAAAAATCAGTTGATATCGGATTACAACGCAAGCGCTGTTCGACTCGCCAATCTCCAATTACAAGCGCTTCAGCAGAATCAATATCTGGCCTCGTTCCAGCAAGCGACTGGGATGGCCTCCGACGATGAGGTGCAGACTGCTCTCTCGTTCCTCCGAGCTGCCCGCTCGCAGATGGGCCAGCTAGTCTTCGAAAAGATATATGCGTTTTGTCGAGCATTCAACTGCGCCACCTTGGGTCCAACTTCGGTATTTCGGGCGCTCGCCCCGTTTCAGTCGTTCGGCAGCATCACCTCTGATCACCTGCACATCGATGTCTACGGTCAGCTGCAGAAAGACATCGATGTCTGGTTTAACAATTGGGGACATTCGCCCAGGATCACGTTTGTGCAAGAGGTCAATCTGACGGATCAGTCCAGTCCGCATCGGCTAGAAGCATTCCGAAAGAACAGGTCACTGGAGCTTGATTTGGATTGGCAAGAGGCTCAGAACCATGGCATCTCATCCAAGAACTTCGATATGCGCCTCGTAGATCTGAAAGTCTTTCTAGACGGTGCCACAGTAGATCTCAACAAAGTGCCTCTGGCCGAAAGAACAAAGTTGACCTCCCAGAGAATTCGACTCTCGATCGAATGCACAGGAACGTATCGCTATATCGACAATGAACAGGGCGAGCACATGTTTGATTTCCCCTACACCGGCCATGATTTCTTCTACACCAATCCTGATCTTACGGGGAAGCTGGTTAATTACAGTCAGTTCTCCACTACAATAGCGGTTGAGGGGGATAAGTTCGCGATTGGTCTGCAAGACACGCAATCCAATAAAGTGGTCCAATACCCTCTTCAATCGCCATTAGCGGTTTGGACGATTAAGCCATATGATGAGGTGGACTTGACCAAGGTCCGGGGCATCAAATTTGTGTTTACCATCAATACCAGGTCACACACATCAACGTGAGGCAGCTTTTCCTGTGATTTAAGTTGTTGTGATAGTGAGGGCGTGTTCGACGGTATGTAAGCAGCGGCGAATGTATATGTTTCCGGGGGGACTGCCGGGGAAGAGAAAAAATTAGATCGATGCATGGTGATACAGTGGTCTCTAGGCTTAGGCAATACAACTGTATGGTAGGACGTCGATCGGTAATTAGTAGATGCTGGAAGACCACATGCAATTGCGCTTTATTAGTCGTGACTCACTTCTATCCGGATCGTACGTTGTGCTTACTTTGTATTATATAAAACTCTCAGCTCTCAGCCAAAAAGCGCTATTCCACGTAGTCTCCTCCTGCAACACGCCCTATCTCGTCTTCCTCCTCTTCATCCTCGTCTTTCCGAGGTTCAAGCGACTGCATTATACCCATTGCTTTGACCAAGAACGGCTTGAGTTCCGTCAATTCCAGCGGAGTTAAGTTTGTTACCTGTACGACATTGATGAAGCACAGGACGAGCTTAGATCAGGTACGGCTTGACCTGAGGCGAAAACGGTTTATAAGTCTTACCTGTAGATAACTACCCCGCATCACACCTTCACTTTGCAAACCTATCCTAATTTTCGCTTGTCTGACCTCTCTTAGATCCTTGAGCAGACTCCGTAATGTCGATGGCTGCATCAGATCATCTGGCGCCCTGTAAAGACTGATCAGCACTGTTCTATTCAAAACATAGTCTGCGTGTCTGGATGGCGGAGCTGGAGTGGTAGGAATGACTCACACGTCTAATAGTACTTTCGAAGTTTCGATGAACCGCCTAGGCAATGAGCAGAAAGATTCGGCGTTTTCCCTTTCTTCCTTGAGCAAGGTCTGCAAACGATCTATAGTCCATTTGTTGTCATCAATCATCTTCTCCATCCGTCCCGAAGCATTGTTCAAGTTCAGAATTGAGATCGATGCACTTACCTATTCCCAACCAATCTGGAGGGACTATCCTGCATTTTCGTTTCCTTTTCAACGATAATGCCAGCCATAAAGGCACTTGCGCCGCTGAAGGAGGTTGGAAGGGACCGTATATACCCTAAACCCCCTCAAATCGATCAATTACCCGGCCACTGGTATTTGGCCTGCGAGTACGCTCCCGAGCTCACTCACACTTAACAGACGGACCCTCGTCATGGAGAATAACGGCACGATATCTATCGTTTCTTCCTCGGCTAAGAAAGTCAATTCGTCGGGCGTTAACCCATTTTGAAGGTGTTTCGGCAGAGCCATAGTCTGGAGGTGTCTCAAGCAGCCAAGCCTGGAGTGTCAAACGGCAGGATCGTGGACGACAGAGGTAAAGCTGATCTATTTTGCACCGACGGGATCATGCATGACAGACCATCTGGTTCTGATGATTCTGCTCATGTTCGACCTGGGCCCGACGCGTCCAAGCGTAAGATATCCATCATGAGACCACGCGAGCCGAGTAACGGAAAATTCCTATTCCACGTTTAAGAGGCTCATGATACCCTGAATTGATAGATAGATGTTGCTGCTCGTCCTGTATCACTTTGAGCTTGTCACCTCAAAATCAAAACCAATCAATCGTTCTCCTCTCACATTGGAAGATAGACAGCCTATACAGCTTACACGACCCTGCTTGAGCTTCCGCCAGGCAATAAACACCGGCAGACCTTCACATATATTTGGCCAGCTCGTGATTCATCGCTCACTCAGGTCACTGGTGCGTTCTGGTCGCGACACGAATTTCTCGACGCGACGGTCTCTGGAAGCTGGCTGTTCCCAGGTACTTTGGACCCGATCTCCTCGCGCTTCTGGTCAGCCCTGCCTTCGAGTACTAAGCTCAACGCAGGAACGGCATCCGCAAAATGTTCAGAGAGGTCAAGGTCGGTCTTGACGATTCGAAAGGTAGACCTGGAACTTTATATGGTAAGTTTTATACTTCTCCCATTCATCTGTCCAGATGTCCCTATCAGCACCATCTTACAACTGTCGAGCACAGCGCATTCCGAGGATACATCGCTGATACATGAGATTTGACAGGTCTATCGCATCGTATATGGCTATTGATAGTAGGCATAATCGGTCTATTTACATTCTCGAGATTTCTCTTCCGTAAGTGCCTTTCACCGTTTTCTTCGTCAATGCCTATCATGGTGCTAATAAGTATTCACTGTCCGATGTCACAGCTACTCCAGACGTAGCGTCTTCTCCTTACTCCTCCTCAGGCGGTCTATTGACGCCTCGAGACTACTTGAACGCCTCCGCAGCGGACCCAGCACCGTTCGACTTCTGTCCGGTCTTCGGACCAGGCGATCACATCGCCGAAAAGAGGGGACAATGGGGATTACTCAAGTCGCGTTTGCACATGGGCAGCGGAGCTAGAATCCAGAGGGTAGTGCAGAAAGCTATGGCGGGATTGCCTGTTTCTATCAGTGTTTTGGGTGGATCAGGTGAGTGAGACGTCGGACGGAGAGGATTTTTTTTCCGTTTCCACTAAGACCAAGCATCCTGGATTCGCGGTTTGCTATGGCCTGGCCGGGAACGATCTTGCAGATTTAGAAGCTGACTTGGTCGCACCCTCGTTCTAGTGTCTGCATGCCACGGAGCAGGCGATGACCCGGTCTCGCCCCGTTGTTACCCAGCGAAATTCTTTGATTGGTGGAACTCGGTCTTTCCGCATCCTCAATCGGAATTGACGAATGGTGCAGCAAGGAGAACCGATTCGGCGTACTTCGCTTATTGCTCGATGCACCATTTACCTGACAAGACTGATCTTGTCATCCTGGAATTCGACGCTTCTGATCCAAAGTGAGTGGCTTTCCATGATGTCGACGAAATTCTGTCCGGGATTGCTATGGATTGTGCTGATCAATGGGCATGAGTACAGCGATCCTGAGTGGCTTACACACTTCGAACTGCTCGTGCGATCCATACTTGTCCGACCAGACCAACCCGCCGTCATCATCCTCGGCCACTTTTCTCCTCAGATCCAGGCTCAAAACGGGTTCGCAGGTCCAGAATTATTACACACTGTCGTGGCTCAGTTCTACGATGTCCCCCACATCAGGTGAGCTACCTTCGTATGACATACATACGCAAATAACACTGACGCCTATCCGCGTAGTGCCAAGGGATTATTGTACCAAGATTATCTGTCCGACCCCGAACAAGCACGAAGCGCTTTCTTCACCGACCCCGTCTTGGCAAATCCAGCAGGACACGAGTTGATCGCCGACTTGATCATCTCTTATATGCAATCCCAGATCTGTGCGGGATGGGCAGCGACTATGGGACACGCTTTCGATGTGCCATACATGGGTGCGCCCGACCAGTCTGTGCTAGGTCTAGAAGGGAGCTCGGCGAATACTGGAAGTGGAGGAAGCAAGGAAGAATTGGAAGCTGAAGGAGGCGGATTAGCTGCGAAGTTGCGAGCTATAAAAGTACCTCAGGCGATGCTTTCGGATCGACCTTCGGATATCCTGAGATTCAGAGAAGTGAACCCTTTCTGCGTGTCGGCGAACGACCTGATCAACCCACTTCCGCCCTCGCATTTCTTCGGATCGGGCTGGTTCGCGTACCACCCTACGAAAGGTGCTGCTCAGGAGGAAAAGCATTATTGGTACGCTGAATTGGCGGGAAGTAAATTCAGAGTACCCATTACGTTAAGTGCGGGTGAGGTAGCTATCTATTATTTACAGTGAGTTGGCAAATCATCATTCAGCGTTATGAGAGGAATCATGGGAATGCACTCAATTGACCCTCGTGACTTGCACCAACAGAAATCCGGAAGATCGACCGCTTGGTAGAGCAGCTTGTTGGGTTGATGATAATTATGCGAACGCGGTCGAGTTGAGCGGTATAGCTGATGTGCACGATACAACGACAACGTGAGTGTATTCTCTCTTCTCGGGACGCGATGGAACACTGATGGTTGTGTCTCGGTAGATTAACGGTCATTGATTCTAATGTCGCGGCTGGAAATCACTATGTGAGTTGAGCAAAGGGCCCCTGTCCAGCTAAGGCCTTACTGACGGACGCGATGGTCGGATAGGTGGAATGCAACTTGCTCGGCACAGAAGGTCAAAAGACAGCGCCATTCAAGATGTTGGGAATGTGAGTTTCCACTTTTGCTACCATTGACTTCGTGCTCTAATCATCCTGATATACTGATATACTGATATACTGATGATGGTGTCTGAGTAGTTTCGGTACATAAGCAATCACACGCGTTCTTTTTACCTGCTTCTCCCCATCATTGCCACAATCATCTTCAACCAGTTCGACATCTTCCACCTTCAATCATACCACCTGCAGTCCAATGCTTCTCGACAATATAGACAAAACCTCTCACGCGAGCAACAAACAACAGAAATACAAACCTAAACCTCAACCTAAACCTGTCTTGGGATCTGGAAATTCAACCTACACATATTAGTCGTGTCATATACCTTAGGGAATTGTTCCGCGAGGAAAGACCTCGTAGAGCTGGATATACATACACTTGACTTATGCATCTCATCTTATTCTGGAATATCAGTCTTGTGAATGCATTTCTACGGATCAATGCGATTGCTCAGATCACGAGGTGATAGGTCATCCTGAAGCACCGAGTAGTTTGATTTGATTTCATCGGGATACCTTGGCGTTGCTGTCTCTTTTCGTGCTGTATTTGTAATTGTATTTATACATGGTTCAATCGATGTTCCTACTGCTCTACGTCGCTGTCATGTTTCGTATGAGCACGATCTGGTGAAGCCCCTCGTACGAATCCCGCTATCACCGCTCTCACTTCTGCTTCTTCTACGCTGTCACACCAACATCTAAAGGAGGATTAGGAGCTTCCACGACGGTGTCTTTAGGTTGAGCAGCTTCGTACTCTGAGATCGGGTCTTCCGATTCGATGTTGATATGGTGGATACCGTCTTTGTCGATCAAAATGCAGTTGAAATTGAAGTTGATTGTGATTCCTATCAAGTTTTATGAGGAAGAATTAGCTGCGCTTCGCTTTTCCTTTCCTTCCACTTGTCTGTGCTTTTCTGCATGAGGTATTATCGATCGATGGGATGATGTGAGACCGACTCGACTCACGCTTCTTGACCTCATCAACGCATTTCTTGAGCACTTCAACCCCTTCGCGCTTGTTCATATCGTTGAACCACCACTTGTCCATCGTACTCAGACTGACGTACACACCCATCCCGTGGGCCGCGTAGGGAACGACGGCCTTGGTACCCAAGTAATCTATCCAGTATAAGTGCGGCTTCGTAGTGGTGGTGTCGTAGCCTGCTAATAACAGGTTGACCGAGTAAGGGTGTCGAGATCGGATGGATTCTGCTAAAGTTCGACGGATCCAGGCGGAGGCTGGTTCAGGTAAGAGGGGGTAGTGGTTTCTGAGCGAAAGTAGTGTATTAGCATCTTTTGAAACGGTAAAACTTGTGAGAAGCTCATCGAAAATGTTGGCAGGCAAATGGATATGGACATGCCCATAAGGAGAGAAAGGGACGAACGAAACCCGACCCACCTGATATGATATAACCTCATATTCCTCTCTACGTACTCGGCGAAGTTGTTGGTATCTCCTGGTTCGCCCCCGTAAGCCATCGCCAGATGAGGTCCGAGCGTCTTGATTTTGTTTTCGTCAGACTTCATTCGGATGATCGATCGGCCTGCGGACATGTCGGAACATAGCAGGACATAGTCTTTGCCTGCAAGCGAAAGGAAGTGCAAGGAAGGTTATCAGTCACTCGATTCGATAGTATTTAACCGAGGTGAGGGGAATGTCCCGATTGAGGATTTGTGTAGATTCAAGAGGGGCACAAGCTTGAATCTATGGAGACGTTCGCCACTAGTAGCCAAAGAGTATAGGAAGGCTCACCTGTAAGACCGAATGAACACTCCATGATGAAAGGGGTCTACCAAGGGAGATGCAGGAAGAGTGCGAGTAAGGTCTATGAAAATCGGGACGATGGTTTCGAGGCGAGGGACTCTTGTCTAGTCGGAATTTCGCGCTGCTCGATGTGTGGAGGCGTCTTTGATATGCTGGATGCAAGAGTAATTTGACTGAGAATGTCTACTTGTAACAGTCAAGATCAGACCCAGATGAATGATGAATGATGCATGCGCGTCTACGAGTAGCGTCAGCGTTATCTGCAGTAAGTGAGTAACTAATTTAATTTACATAATACGCTGTTCCGGCTACACGTCTCTGACCGTGATTGTCAAGTTACATCCAGTACAACCACCCTCTTCTGTTCTTACGCATATCCGATCTCGCTCCTACAGCTTCAAGAAGGCATAATTTCGGATAATTCTGCTGGACTCTGCAGCTCAGACGCAGCTGCCTACACCTTGATACCCGAGGAAGGCCCCAACGGTCGAACGAGCTCGACAACATGGCGTTCTCAACCGACCTACCACCCCTGACCCTGCTCTTGCAGGAGATCCAAACGGTGACTTCGGCAATGAGGCGGAATCAGCGTTGGGCATCAACTTCTTCATCCTCATACGCTTCCTCCTCTGCTCCCTCGCTGCGTTCGCATAGGACAGGTAGACAGAGCTTAGCCAGATCTGGGAGTCGGCGAGGCGGAAGGGCGAGCGACGGCGGTATTGACGAGGGCGACTTGATGGACGGTTTCATCGAGTTGAGGCGGACACTGAGCGGTGTCAAAGGTGGGCTCCTATACATAATTTTCTTTCAGTCTAATCGCGACATGTGCTGATGGCTGATCTTTGTTGCTTGAGCAGACATCACTGCATTATCGCCAATAGATATTTGCGCGCCGTTCTTGGCTCTAGTTCGATCACCTCTGACTTCCGGTCCTATAACTTCATTATCACTATCTTCACTCAATTCTATCATCCTCTCCATACTTCCCTTGTACCTCACGGCACCTTCACTAGAGATCACACCATCAACGCCTCTACAGCTATCTTTGATACACCTCACATCAGCCTTGTCTCAATGCAGATTCCCCTCATCTTCTCCGCAACAGGACGAGCTGGTCCTCCTTCGTTTACTTCGGGTCATAGACTCTCTAGTATCACCTATATCCATGCCTACAGCCCAAGAAAGTGGGGCGCGGGGTATCGGGAATATGCTGGATCATATGGGAGATGAGAGTGTTTGTGAGCTCTTAGAAGTCGGATTAGGGATGCTAGCTAGAGCGCGACTGGGTGAAGGGGTCAGGAACTCGGCGCAAACAACAGTACAGGGTATAACGAGAGCTTGTTTCGTCAGATTGAAATCGCTCAGACCAGAAGATGTGGAAAGGTTGTTGGGCGCGAATGAGAATCAACCTAAAACCACGATCAAGGAGGAGGTCAAGCAAGAGATCATCGAGGAGAAGCCAGAGGAGAAGCAAGAGACGGAAGCGGGACCTCCGGAAACCAGCAGCTCAGACACTAAGGCAGAACTACATAATGAGGAAGGTCAGACGCCTCCAGAGATTCCAAACGAGCCAGAAAGAGCGCCAGAAGCGAAGAAGCGAGAGTCAGGTAAGCGGATTTAGTGTGGAGTCCACGTTATCGCTAACGGGTTTGCAGTCGACCAAACGCCTGCGTTGTTCACACCATACGGTCTGCCGACTATACTGGAGCTTCTTCGAGTGCTCATCGCCTTGCTGAACCCTTCGGATCAAGCTCATACCGATTCAATGCGATTGTCGGCGTTAGCCATCTTGAACACCGCATTAGAAGTTGGCGGGTCCAGTCTGGGCAATTGGCCTGAGTTGAAAGAAGGTGTTAGAGATGAGGGCTGCAGATATCTCTTCCAGGTGAGCGTTAATGCCAGGACTACTGGATTTGTCGCTGACTGAGAGATTATTTACTATAGCTCACACGATCTGATTCACCGTCACTTCTGGCTCAATCCCTCAGAACCACCTCTACCCTATTCTCAACACTTCTGCCTCAACTCAAACTACAACTCGAGCTCTTCCTATCGTATCTTATCGACAGACTTACGCCACCCAATCCTTCTCCAATCCCCACTCATTTATTGGGCCGACCGGACTCAACCTCCCGACCAGGTACGCCAAATCTTGGTGGACCCACGGACGGACGAGCCACACCCAATGGTGACAAGACACTATCAGACACGCCAACAGCTGGAACACCTCGACCTTTGAGCTTGCTACCGCCCGTTCCGAACGAGACGAAAGAACTCATGCTGGACACACTGACACAAATAGCCTTGAGGCCGAGCTTCATGGTAGATTGCTGGGTGAACTTTGACTGTTCAACTGAATCGGAAGACATCTTCGAAAGATTGATCACCTTCCTGACTCGCGGTGTCTACCCAGCTGGTCCTCCGAAAGCAGATGGCTCATCCAGCTTATTCGACGGACTCGATAATGCTCAATTACTTTCTCTCGAGATATTACTCTCCTTTGTCAGCTCAATGGCGGAACGACTAGAAGGGTCAGAGGAAGCTTGGAATCCTTCCCATGTGGGACACGATGTCTTGATTGAACAGAAAGGTCGCAAGGGGATCCTACTTACTGGCGCTAGTCTGTTCAATCAGAAGCCTAAGACAGGTTTAGCCTTTTTGGAGAAAGAGGGTATCATTGTGTCGGATCCTGCTGGACCAGGAAGTGAGGAAGACAGGAAACATCTGGCGGTTGCGAGGTTTCTGAGGAGTTCGAGTAGGTTGGATAAGAAGTTGGTAGGCGAGTACATAAGTCGGCCGGATCAACTGGGTCTGTTGAAGGCTTTCATAGGGTTATTCGATTTCAAAGGTGTAAGTCAGACTTGATAGCTCTGATCCACCATCTATTCCCCGTGATATTCCTCAGATCACCGGCTGACTCATTGGCGTCGATAGAAATCGATAGCAGACGCGATGAGGGAGCTTTTGGAAACCTTCCGACTGCCTGGTGAAGCGCAACCCATAGCGAGAATAACAGAAACCTTCGCCGAGCACTTCTTCTCATTCAAACCTGGTCAGCTCTGCTATTTGTCGCTTCTCCTACAGTCATCTCGAGCTGACAAAAGCTCTGCGCTCAGCTGAGATTGTCGACCAAGATGCGGTCTACGTCCTTGCTTATTCGGTCATCATGTTGAACACCGATTTACATAATCCCCAAAATAGGGTAAGCTGAGATGCTGGCTCCCAGGACAGCTTGATTGGACTGACCCATACCCCTCTCGTCCCTCTAATTTGTAGAAACGAATGACCATCGAAGATTACAAGAAGAATTTGCGAGGCGTCAATGGTGGGAAAGATTTCGACCCTGAATACCTTGCTTCCATACATGAGTCGATCAGGAAGCGGGAAATCATCTTGCCCGAAGAGCATGCTGGGCAGCACGGGTTCGAGTATGCTTGGAAGAGTTTGATGCAGAGATCTAGGACGGCTGGTGAGTTGTTGTGTTCATGTTACAGATAGACCAATCTGACTCTCTTGACAGGCCCTATGATCATTTGCAACACTTCTGTGTTTGATGAGGCCATGTTCAAGCTTTCCTGGCAACAATTGATCTCATCGTTCGCATATGCCTTTACAACCTCGGCACAAGATGAACACGTCATACAAAAGGCTATCACCGGATTCCGACAGTGTGCCTCTTTGGCTGGACACTTCAAGCTGCTTGAAGTCTTTGACACTATTGTCCAGTCCCTATCAAATGCGACAGGCTTGCTTGACGAGACGGAAGACGGGTATCAGATGTCCAACTATCCCTCGGTGGAGAAAGAGGGACAGAATCTGACGGTGTCACCATTGTCTATACGGTTTGGACAATCTTACCGATCCCAACTGGCGACAGTAGTCCTCTTCACCATTGCCAACGGAAACGGCAACGCGATACGGGAAGGATGGTTATCGATTTTTGAAATGTTCCAGACGCTGTTCTTGCACCAATTATTACCGACGCCGATGCTGCAGATGGAGGACTTCTTAGCGGGGACCACGACGATACCGATGAAAGCTTCCGCACCTACACCTCAGCCCGAAAGGCGGCCTGAAGGGGGTCTCTTATCGACCTTGTCAAGCTACCTGCTCTCACCTTACGGACAGAGCAGCGACGTGCTAGTCATGGAAACTTCGGATGACGATGTGGAAAACACGCTGGTTGCGGTTGACTGCCTATCGAGCTGTAAATTGGAAGAATTATACGCTGAGATCCTCAGCCTAGACGCGGAGGCTCTGATTCCAGCTCTGAAAGCAATAAGGTTCCTAGCTGAGTCCCGAACAACGGCCAAACTTCAAGCTAGATCCGAAGTCCGCGGTGAGACTGGGTCTCCTGTTTTAGTGAGATTCGAGGGGCAGTTGCCATACGATCCTGCATGTGTCTTCCACCTGGAAATGATGGTCAGTCTGGCGAGTCGGAGCAAGACCAATATCGCAGAGACTTGGTATGTAATCCCATATCGCGTTGGACGAAAAATCTTTGCTCAAACATACTGCTTATAGGCCAATCATTTTTGAATACATCTCGTCATTACTATCCTCAGCTCAATCGTATAGTGTCCTACTTATCGAAAGAGCGGTCGTGGGACTACTGCGATTAT
This sequence comes from Kwoniella dejecticola CBS 10117, assembly GCF_000512565.2. Lineage (NCBI taxonomy): Eukaryota > Fungi > Basidiomycota > Tremellomycetes > Tremellales > Cryptococcaceae > Kwoniella > Kwoniella dejecticola. The sequence goes on from NC_089301.1 coordinate 3,083,067, forward strand.
GCTTGATAGTCTCCGAAACCGTGAGTCGATCTGCCGTGAAACAAATACCGTTCGGACCTGACTTTGTGCTTGACTAGCCTGAATTACGAGATCAACTCTACATAGCACTAGATGTCCTGCGATCATTACCCTCCACGGTGCTCAATTCCGTCTCGGAACAGCTCATGGCGGGCGTTGCTAAAATTTTGGAAAAGGACGAAAATGTTGTATCCTCGCAAACCGAGTGGAACTTGGTCATAGCCCTGTTCAGAGCCACAGTAGCGCATCCGGAAGCTTCGAAAGTTACCCTGCAGATTGTCCAGAAGATGGCTTCTCCTTCTGCGGCTGGACCAGGCTTGACCAATGACAATTATGCTGGGACTGTTGCCTTACTAGACGAATTTGCGACTGCTGCTGGGGCTGCCGCCGCGAACAGAGCGCAACAGAGCAGGAGGAGCTCGATGAATGCGAATCAAAATGCTAGCTTGTAAGTGACTGGATCTCTGTGTCTTTGTGAGGCTCAAGTCGCTGATGTGCGCCATGACGGCGTTGTAGGGGACCAACGGTGGAGAGGGGTCTGACTGCGCTTGACTCATTATACGAACTGCGCAACGTGATACCTGGTCTGATGACCTCGAGCGGTCTCAACGAGAGTGACGGTGAGTCAGGTTCCAGAGGTATTTTTTTGCGCAAGGGCTGATGTAAGAGAGCTTCATAGCATTCAACGCATTCTGGTTGCCTCCTCTTCTTGTGATAGGTAAACAATGTATAAATGGCTGTCAACCGATCCGACAAAGGGCCATATCGTATCTTCAACGACTCTTGCTATCCCCTCAGTTGTTATCGATATCGGAGAATGATAACGATAGGATCCTACCTATCATATTTGACAAGATCCTTTTCCCGGTCCTGGAAGAATTACTGAAATCCACTCAACAGTCTCAGACGTACACTTCGTACGCTGATCAAAGGCTCAAAGCTGCCACCTTACTGTGCAAGATCTTCCTTCAGTACGTAGTCCGCCTTATAGAAAGACCGAATGCCAAGAGTACGGTGGAAGCGCTGTTCTTGGGTGTGTTGGATAAGTTGGAGAGGTTCATGAGAGGCGAAAGGGATTTATTGGTGCGTAGGCGTTTGGGTGTCGCCCGTTTGATTCACTTCATCAAAACAATCGTTTCTCGAAACCTACCTCATTCACCCTTCTCTCGATTCTACGGTACCATGATGCAGAAGCTGACCAAATGGCATTTCCTTTTATTTTGCCTTGGGTGTGATCCAGAACGAAGCCTCGGAATCCCTCAAGAACGTCGTACTGGTCATGCATTCTTCGAACTTACTCTCGCCTCCCCCTGCGCATGGTGGTATGGAAGATCCGAGATCGGCTGAACAGAAGGAATTGTGGAATAAATCGGTAGAAAGGATTGAGAGGGTTTTACCTGGATTCTTGGGTGAAGCTATACCGCCTCCTACGCCAGCGCCTGCTTCGACTCCTGCTACTGCATCTGCTGCTAGTGCTGTTCCAGGATCGCAGGATCATGCTGCTGCGACGCAGACTTAATGAGACGCTTGGGCTACATCCTCGTCGGACAGTAGACCCATAATTGTAGACAATCCAATGAGATGATATACCGATATGGTACAAACGATGTACAATCAACCAATACATGTATACAACAATACTCGCACTACCATTTTGGCCTTTCTGATTTATAGAGGTTGCCCACCTTGAACGCGGCCACCTATCACTTGCTACAAATCATGATGGACAGCTCGTGTCACGAGAAAAGGGAAATAAGCGCTGGGAAGGGAAAATGATGTTCCCCAAGCTCAGCTGGACTGGGTTTTTCGCAATTCTTCCGCGCCGACGATCTTTCACGGTTTAATTCTAATCGGAGCTAAATCAAATACGAGAAAGTCGAACGTCAAATGACGAATGACGAATGACGAGTGGAAGGGGACGAACCGAACGACGATCTTTTTAGATTCGGGCTAATTGTCTAATTGTGATGTAGTTGTATCTAGAGTATTTACGGGTTGCTCGGCTTGTTCATCTTGGTCAATCTTTGTCTCTTCCTTCGCTTGTTTTTTTTTTCTTTGCAGGCCAGCTAAGCGTGGCTGGATCCGGACTAATTCTGGTGAACAGCACTAATCACTTACTGACGACTCACTATCCCGTTCCGCCCCTAGGAAGAAAAGGAACGTCATCATCATACTCTTCCACGGTACGTTTGTCCCGTTCCGACGTGTCTTCTCAGAACGGCGCATCGCGAGCACGGTCGATCTTTTATCCTCGACGATCAATTATCGACTATCACCCGTCAACATCTGTTCATCTAAGCTCTTCTTATCCGAAGGAGAACACGAGGAAGGCAGAGGAGAACGGACAACGGCTACAGCTGGCGGAAATCCAGACTTTAATTTGTTGTTCAGTTAGCCGTTTTTGGTCTTTTACTTTTTCTTTTGAATTTGAACTTGAACCCGGATTTTACCCAAACCGAGTATGAGCGTGAGCATCCGAGCATAACAACGTCTATCGCCTGGCCGTGTACAGCGTACAGCGAGTACATCTCGTCGACATGGGATCAAGGGACCAAGGGAAGGCGAGGGAGAAAAAAAGGGAAAAATAATTCTCCGAAGGGCTGAGTCTTGTAAATTGACGTCATCATACGTTTTTTTAATGGTAACGGCAGTACCTTTCTACGTACTCTCTCTCTCTGTGTAACCTGGATGTAACAATAGGAAGAATTTGTAATGTCAATTAGGATTTTAGTATGGGAATCCAATCCAGTAATCTCCCCTTTGTCTCCCTTGCCCTGCAAGTGCGTCACCCACCATCATAATGTTACTAGTGCTGCTACCGTGCTACCGTACTGCCATGCTTGTCAACGAGGAGAAACCGTAATAGTGAAAGAGCACTCATTATCTGATATCACCTTGTTGCTCTTGAATGAATGCACAATGACCATTCGACCCATTGATTGAGCATACACGCCTCGACAACCGATGATCAGCGATCATCTGAACAGAACAAGAAGCATATCATTATCAAATCGCATCGCAAGGCATCGCACACTCCGACATACAAACAATTAGTGTCAAAACGTCATTCCAGCTAAATTGACAAACCTCGACATCACTCGACTTGACTTGGGATTGATAACGTCGGCCGGTCGACTATATGGAGCTTCCCCGCTTAGCAAGCATAGTGTCTGCGACACCATAATTCACCGCGTCATCGACCTGAACAAAGTAGACAACAAGCAGGAAGTGCTCAAGCTCAAGCCTGCACATACTTGACATCGAGCCAGAGAGTAGGATTAGATAATCTCGGTCAAGCGAACGTAACGGGAAACCAGATAATTGGACATTGAGAAGATCTCTTCACGTTGAGAATAAATCGTGTAGCGTGACCGATACGCTCGCCGCTACCAGTCATCAATTGTGGTAGCCTTGCAAGAGCTGATTAATCATCGGAAGAATGGGAGGGGACCATAAATGTCCGGTACGTCATCTTCGACCGAAGCAACCTTTCATCCCCTTCATTGCAGTCACCAACACTCGTCGGTCATATCAGAACTGTGACATCCTGTTGCCAATCCTCACGATTTTGCACGCTCGAGTCCCGTAGATGCTGATAGCTGACATATGTCCCGTTATAGCTATGTTCGGCGACATTCACTCGACCGCAACATGTTGGAAGGCACTTGAGGGCGCATACAGGTGATAGGCCTTATGAGTGCAAGCATTGTCCGCTGAGGTTTGCCCGAAGGTCAGTCATGGCTTCCCTAACCACCAGAACAGCAAACTTGCGCTATCGCGTATAAGTGATTAGGCTAATTATTCCACTTCAACTTAGTGACTTGCTGTCTCGACATGTCAATAAAGCCCACAAGCCGCCCGATGAGAATGCCCCTCAGAAGGATAAGACCTCCAAGAAGGGAAGAAGAAAGTCCTTCCCCGCTTCGGCATTGAAGAAGCCGACTGGGCTTGGGGATAACCCAGATCCTACATCGACCAGTCAAGATAATTATCAGAATAATATCGGTGCTGCTAGCCAATCCAGAGAGAAACCAAGGGCATCAAGCTTCAACCAGCAATCCCAACTTCAAGCTCAGAGAATGTATCCTCATCATCCTTTACTGAATGGTCAAAACCCCGCAGATCCTTATCAGACCCAGATCCAGACCTGGAGCAATAACCCCTCTCAAGCTTATGCGACTACAGCTACGATGACGAACAATCTATCTTCTTCGCCTTATGCGCAGACCTTCGCCAATCCGGTCACTGGCACTGGAAATCCCAATGCTATTCTAGGCAATCCGGGGTATCCAAGCGTGAACAATACGATGTCGGGCGAGGAACCGCCATTCACCGCTGCACCAATGAGGATTACCGGCTCGGAACAAGGCTATTCTTCGATTGGGCAAGTGCCGCTTAGTAACCCAAATGGGATCTTGTACGAATGGGGATTCAAGAAGAGAGCGTGTGATCAATGTAATCATTCGAAAGTCAGATGTGACTTTGCTGATCCTTGTCGTGAGTCTTCCTTTCTAACAATAAATTGTTTAAAGTCTCGGCTAATCGCTGCACATGACTAGTTCGGTGCACTCATCGGAACATAAAGTGCTCATACAACAAACCCCAGAAGTCTCGCAGCATTGGCTATCCTCACGTGCCAACGCAAACTGCTGCATTAGGTCAATACGTCGCTAATCACTTATCAACCGGTCAATTCCAACAAGTCACTGGTGGACCCATGATGGCTTCGCCGCAGAGTCAGTTCTCTTCGCCAGACCCCAATAGCAGTCCTGTCGCATCTTCACACGTACCCGTCCATCATCAACGGGCTGGCTCGGTCTCTTCGTTACCGCCCGCATCCTCTATACCCCATCCCGCACCAGCTCGGCAATCGAACAGTGTGTCCAGTCTGCGTCATCATGGGAATTACAATGGCTTGCAGAATCCGGAAAGTGGTGCAGGAGTTCCACAGTACTCTAGTTTGCCTATTGGTACGGCTCCAGGGACCATCACCGGGCATCTTCAACAGTCTCCCGCGACATACAACGCATCGCTTCAAGCCTCAGCTGTATATGATCCTGCATCTTCCTTCAACACAGGCATAGCGCCAAATCAAGAAGCGTCTCCGCCTCAAGGTTTAGCCACTACGCCTTCTTTGACTAATAACACCACCAGCCCGCCGGACATCGACGAGCCTTTCGAACGACGTAGCAGCTACACCGGAACGACGGGCGGCTTCTTGCCTGGTCATGAATGGCAAGAGCAATCCAAGCAGTTCAAAACCTCCAATCCTGCGCCAACGCTGCAAACACATAACAGTGATCCTGCTTATATCATCCCTTTCAATTCCTCTCCAATCCTATCATCTCCGACTCAACCCAACGCAACGTCCTCATACGTTCCTTCGGCAAACAATCTCACTTATCAATGGTCTGATCAGCCCGCACAAACCGCCGATCTCAATGCGGCTTGGCAAGCCCGTCATAATTCGGTGTCCGATGACGATAATGGTTCCGCGCTGAGCGCATCCACCAATTCAACGTTCATTGACCTCAATGAAGCTCAATTTGACCCCGCGCAGCTTCAAGGACATCATCGAAGACGATCAAGTGCTGGGCAGTGGACCAATGCGTTGGCACAGATGTCTCTTCAGGATCCACTCAACGGTTCCGACTCTTCTTACATCCCGCTTCCAGAGCCATACACGGCAAATACTGCTATCAATGCCCCATTCGCCTCGCACGCCAATCAAGCGGGTTCGATGACCGTGCCGGATGCTAGTACGAGTCGAAGACCGACTTTCCCGACTTTGACAGGAGTTACCGAGGAAGCGGAGTCGGAGCCGCAGCCCATGCCAAGCTTGTCTGATGTCAAGGATCTCTGGCGTCTGTTCATGACCGAACCTATGACCGGTCTCACGCCAATGGGCGAGAACCAGAACAACGAGCTTGAGCTTACCAGCGTGGGCGGACCGCTAGTCACTCCTCGGCCTGGTATGGGTAAGAGGACGTTGAGTAAATCCAACTCGATGCCCGATCTACAATCTCCGCTGTTGAACGGTCCTCAATTCTTCAACAATTTCTTGAATGGCCTCACGCCCAGAGCGACGGACAACCAGAATCAGAGCTCGTATATCCCCCCTCAACAAGTCGCCCCTTCGAGTAATACTGGAACCGCTCCGGACAATGCGGATATACGTAAATGGAGCGAAGAGATCAAACACCGCCAAAATAGTTTCTCGCTCAGCGGTCAACCTAATAACAAACTGGGTAAAACACAATCGCAATTATCGTTCGGCGGCAACATGGGTATGAACAACCCCGATCGAAAAGCAAGTAGACCGTTACCAAGCGTTGTCCAACGATCTTCAGCACTGGAACAAACGCTAGCTCCTGAGCGAGTCCCTTCTTTCGGCGTACCGCAATCGTTCTACGTTGGCTCGGGCGATGGCAGTCAAATGCTTCCACCTTCTCATCTGCAGAAATTGACCTCGAACCCGAACCCGAACCCGACTCAGACCCAGACTAAGATGTTAAGCGGTGTACCGCCACACATGGCTCGACCGGGAAACAAGCGATTGGCTAGTCAGACACTCGTTCCTGGAGAAACAGGCAAGAAGGCTACCTTCTCCCTTTACGATGATGGCACGGAATCGGAAGCGACAGCACAGTCTACCGCTCATCTCCAACCACAACCTCAGCAACCCCAGCAATTCCAACAGAGTCATAACAATCCGATAAGCCAGACCCAAGCCAATTCGATGTTCTATCCTAATTGGAGCTTGAGTTCCCAGACGCAGACGGCTTCTGGTCCGACCAGGTGATCTGCCTATTATTGGCGACAACACATTCTTGAACCTATCTCGCTCATTGATATTTTTTAGTTTTTATCATCTTCGTCTGTATCTTTCCCTAAACCCCAATCCTTCCCTTTGTTTTTTGGCACGTGTATCCGTCATTCCATCGCCGTTCCAATCCGATCAAATCCAAGCAACTATCGTCCTCCTCTTGCTGTATCTCGCAGATCTGATTCAATGTGGAAAACCTGTATCAGTAGTTCCCGGACTTTTATCCTTCTTTCTCTCTTTTGTCTTGTCTTGGCAATCCCGACATGTATATTTTTAGTCTTTGACACCCTTCAGTTCAGTCCAGTCCACATACCCATATCCAAATTCATACTCAATCGATTGTTTTGATTGAAGATTTCTCCTCTTTGTCTTTTGTGAGTTTTAGAAGTTGTCCGACCTGGATTCGAATTCGGAAAATGGGATTTTAGACGAATATCAACCTAAATACACATACATATACATATATATACAGTAGGAAAACGATTCTTAAGCGAATTCGAGGGAAGTGAAAATAAGTAAAGGAAATCAGGAAATATGTATCGATTACTATGCAAAGATCATGTATCGATATCGACGTTACGAGTACTATTATCTTCAAGCATCCCGGATGGGGCATCGTGCATTGGGTGACGCTTGAATGACTCTCGTGGTCAATGACGTTCATCGCAAGACGCATGATAAGTATCAGCCCATCCATAGAGTCATGATTGATATCGTTTTCAGGTGTGCAAGTATCATCAGCACACAGCAGACAGCAGACAGCAGACGACCTTGATATTGATCGTATTGATTGTATTCATGGTATTCATGGTGGTATTCGATCTATCGCTATCGCTATCACTATCGCTGAGGATCTTTGATACCTAAATTATCAGGTCCGAAGGAATTCGGTAATAATTCTTCCATTGTCATTTTCTTGATGTACTGTCCGGCTTCTTGGCTCTCGATCTCGATCTCACCGAGCCAACTTGGTATACCCCCCTTGAGGGGATACGCGGAGGACACAAAATATATTGGAACATTGGGCGAGAGGAATTCTCGCAGGAATTGACGGCATATACCGCATGGCGAGGTTGTTGGAGCCGGTACGTCGCTGTGATCGTCATGACGATTGGTTGATAGTTGTTATGAGTTGATTGCCATTGTGATGGGATTCGACAAGGATATGAAAGTCCGTCAAGCAGTTGAGCGGATGAGCAAGAAAAGCACGGTTGTGTGAGTTTGGGATTTCGATGAGAGACGAGAGGGACTTACGAGGATACAACTACGGCCAAGAACTCGTTTTGACCCTCACTCTGAATCCCAATAGCAGTCAGTCGTCAGTGGTCACCTGGTTCGCCTCTTTTGAAGAAGAACGGGGGCAGAGGCTCACTATGGCTTTGACGATAGCCGTCCTTTCTGCGCATATACCGGCACCTGACCCCGATGCGCATTATCAGCATGTCAAAGAATCACAAGTGATTTGCCTACTCCAACTCGCCTCGCCTCGCCTCGTCCTTCTTCATCGTTGAGATACCGATACATACCATACGAGGCGTTCTCGACATTACATCCACCAAAGATCTGTCCGTCCGCCGAAAGTAGAGCGGCGCCGACTCTGATGGCATGGCCTTCGTAATCAGCTCTTCTGTCTCATGCTCATTTTGAAACACATTGGCAGAATAGCTCACCTGAATTTGGAGTAAGGCGCATAGGCTCTATCTTTATCTGTTGTACAGCAAACCTCGGTTGAGTCAGCTGTCCGGCACATCAAGTTGACGCGGGAGACAGCTTGAACAGGATTGAGACATGATTGACGTACATTTCAGAGAAGCTCGAATGAGATCATCCAGCGCTGGCGCACCCAATGGATAGGCTTCTTTCGACATTGTGCGACTGGTGTTCTGGGAAAGATCGGTCAGTACGAGTAGATAAGAAAGTTGCAGGCTATTTATGGATGTTCGTTGCGAAGCATGTGGTCTGATTTTGTGGGGTCTCCGTTGATGTTGGTCCACTCGGCAGATGGCATTTAAGTGGACTGCATGAATAAAATACTGACATCCGAAATTTGATGGCATTCTGTCTTCACAATCCAGCTTGGTTGGATATCCTCAAGATTCTTTGACATTCTCTCGCTTCCTCTCTTGAACAGATTCACGCCTGAAACCATCCCAAAAGAGGTGCATGACATCTCGCATTGCCCAAGTCCATTCAACAAGAAGCCTGACAATCTCAACAAGGGTCACTTCTTTCTCCTTATCTAATTTTTCCTTTGTTGTAACGAAAAATCCTGCCGCTGGAAAAGTTCCGTTTTTACGACCTTCTGTAGCTACCTTTTCTTCCACCTCTTACGTATTTGCGAAACCCAAGAAAATGCCTCCCAAGGGTAAGAAAGTCGAGGAGACCAAGAGGGTCATCCTTGGACGACCGAGTAACAATTTGCAAGTGAGTGATCCCATGCATCCATCGCAATTCGCGAGGTGGATTGTGGATTGACGTTGTTTTCGCTGCGCTAGATTGGTATTGTCGGTGTACCAAATGTCGGTAAATCCTCATTCTTCAACACACTATCTCAGACCGATTTAGGTAAAGCTGCCAACTTCCCATACGCCACCATGTAAGCCTCACCTCGCTTTGCTTCCTTCACATACACATACCCCCTTTCAAATTTTGGGGAGAAGGATTTGTGACTGATATCGTGCTTTGTTGGTTCGTAGTGACCCAGAAGAAGCCCGAATCCCAGTACCGGACGAACGATTCGACTGGTTATGTTCCCTCTACAAACCTAAATCCGAGGTACCCGCCTTCTTGACCTGTGTCGATATTGCCGGTCTGACAGCCGGAGCTTCGACTGGTGCTGGTCTCGGAAACGCTTTCTTGTCTCACGTACGATCGGTCGACGGTATCTTCCAAGTGGTCCGTGCGTTCGACGATGCTGAAGTCATCCATGTCGAGGGTGATGTGGACCCTTGCAGAGATATGCAAATCATCTCGACGGAGTTGAGGTTGAAGGATATCGAGTGGGTGGAGAAGGGTTTGGAACTTGCCAAGAAGAATGCTCGAAGTGCCGGTGGTGTCAGTTTGGCTGATAAAGCTAAGAAGGAGGAAGTCGTGAGTCAGCTTAGTCGTCCCCTACTCCAATGACGATGTTAGCTTATCCCTACTTGCGCCAAAGGCTATCGTTGAGAAGATCTTGAAACACCTCACTGAGGATGACAAGGATGTACGAAAAGGAAACTGGTCTAACAAAGAGGTTAGTCGATGTCTGTCCTGAGATATTCGCTCTTTGCGTCCTTTCTTACTTCATCCAACCCATCTTATGTTATCTATTATCCGCACACCTTTTGCCTGATGAAAAAGAGCTCCGCTCTATAAACCCAGCTCATCGATGAGGAGTAACGCCCAAAAACAAATGAGAGCACTTGTAATTCACTGATCTTGCTTATACCCTCTTGTCTCTTCATGTGTCGTACCCGAAACTCGTTCGTACGGCGAAGCTGACAAACCTGACTGGATGATTTAGGTCGACGTCATCAACGGTTTGAATCTCCTTACCGCCAAGCCGATCACATATCTTGTCAACTTGTCCGAGCGAGACTTTGTGAGGAAGAAGAACAAGTGGTTACCCAAGATCAAAGCTTGGATAGATGAGAACAACCCCGGAGACAACCTCATTCCATTCTCCGTCGCTCTCGAAGAACGTTTAGTTCGAATGTCCGACGAGGAGAAGGTCGCCGAGGCTGAAACTCTTGGTTTGGGCAAAAACGCTTCTGCTTTGGGCAAGATCACTACTTCCGGTTACACGAGTTTGGAACTGATCAGATACTTCACCTGTAAGTGATTATACTTTCGATATCATCTTGATCAAGGCCCGTATCTGACTGTTTATTTCTGTTACGTGTAGGTGGTCCTGATGAAGTCCGAGCATGGACCGTTCGAAAGGGTATTAAGGCTCCTCAAGCAGCTGGTGTCATCCAGTACGTTGACTGAATTTTTTCTTCTGAACGGGAACATCAATCGCTAATCTTGAGCTACCCGTAGCTCCGATTTCGAGAACAAATTCATCTGTGGTGAAATCATGGCTTATGCCGATCTCAAAGAATACGGAACAGAAGCTGGTGTCAAGGCTGCTGGTAAACTCAGACAGCAAGGTAAACCGTACGAGATTGTAGATGGGGATATCTGTTACTGGAAGGCTGGTCAATAAGGGGTGTTGATCGCGTCAGAATAGAGAGAAAGAAGACGTCTAGAAGCAAATTTGTATCGATATGCATACATATGCTTGACGTGTGATGTGGGCATTGCGGGTTTTCACGTTGGGCTGGCTGGATTTCGAATAACTGCATGCTCGAATGGTCATGTTCACTGCTTCACTGCTCCCGACTACATCCTGGCAGTCATAATTCGAAGGATGATAAGATGCATCACGAGAGACTGCTCTGTCTCCTTTGCGAGTCTCACGGCATTAAATGTATACTTGCAAGAGTCTACGTTGCGGGAGAGTAGAAGAGTCTAACCGACTACAGAGTTGACAAGCTTGCCTCCGTTCTGCTTCTGGCCCTTGGAGAGGAACTGCCCATCCTTATTGGCCTGTTTACCGACCTGAAAAGTCAAGCCAGACGATCAATTACTCGGATTTTGGATTACTCAATCGTTCTAAGACTCGCTCGTGTACGAGTCAGAGTGGTTTTGACTCGATTGACACTCACGGTGTTAGCGCCATTCCCAGCGATCTGAGCAGATTCACCTTGAGTCTGAACGAATTTACCCCCGTCGAAAAGCAGGTCTTGCGGGTAAATCGCGTCCCCAGCTTTCTTGAGACCCTCATTCAGGTCTGAGTGGCCATGTCGATCTCGGCCCTGAAGATCGTGTTGGAGCACTGGACCGTTAGTGGCTAGAGTCTTGGCTAGATCTTTGTCCCCTTCTTTGGCGGCGATCAAGGACTGTAACCCAAGCAATACCAAATGAATCATTAGGGGGGTCAGCCGGGAATACTCTCGACCATGAGAAGTCGCGTTCAAACTCACCCCAGTATGAGCGATGTTGCCTACTTGTTTACCGACAGACGCGGATCCGACATTGACGGCGCCGTAAACGATCTCGTTGGTAGCTCCTGTCACGGTTCGATCATTATCGATGTCAGCATAAGCATCGGTGTCATTTCTAGCAGCAAGCACTGTCGCTGAGAAGTCTAAGTGCGAAATAGCAGAGAGTAACAGCAACAACGTTTTCCTCCGTTGCCATCCCGTTTGGGATCTCACTCGCTACAGAGGCGCAATTGACACTCACGGCATTGGACATTGTGACTATCGCAGTCCTGGTGAAAGTTCTTGGGCGTATCAACCGACTTGACGGCCTTGTCAACCGAGTCAGTCTTGAGTACAGGGGAGGCGAGAGCCGAGGAGGCTGAGATGAGGATAGCGGCGAAGACTGAAACTCTCATTGTGTTTGACTGGGAGCTGGGATTTGGTAAATCTTGGCGAGTAGTGAGGTTTGATTCTTGGTGAGGATGAAGAGTAGGTGGACTATGGTCAGGAGTGAATGAGTGTGTCTGTGAGAGAAGGGAGTCGTAAAAGAGGGTCGTTAGTCGTTAATGTCGTTAAGCGGAGAGTGGAGAGGTGCAAAGGCAGAGAATGGATGGATGAGTGATCGGTGGATGAGTGATGGGAAATAAGAGATAATCAGTAAGATCTGAGAGTCTTATATAGGTCACTCCAGGTTAGCAGACTCTTCAGCCTATGCTCTGCCGATGTTACTGAGTCTTGAGTTATCATAGAAGGTATGCAAGCGAGAGTGAGGCTGGTCTAGCCGTTCAATCAATCAATCAGTCAATCAAGATTCAAGGAATCTCTGATGTTGAGCAGTTGGGATCACAATCATCAGGGCAGAGACATGAATTTCCGGCCATCAGTCGAGATTGAGATGCGGAGACTTCAATGGAGATAGTGGACAATCTCATTGGTCGACTTCGCCGCAGGAATCGGGAGACATGTCTACAGTCGTCTCGGTCGTGATTGATATTTCATTCCTTCTAGCAGGGACATAGGCTTATACGACCAACAAAAAGATGATTCATTGATGTGTGTTCCCAGCTGTGAGCCGACGAGATCGGCCGATGCATTAAACACCGTAGACACATTGATTGAGCTCCATCTCTCTATCTCAGATCTAGAACAACAGAGGGTCTAGTAGGCTGTGGTGATGTGAGTAATGTAATGTCAGCCTTGGTTAGAACCAGTACTCTATTGTGCGAAGGGCTTGGGACTAACCCATTTCCAATAGCCATCCACCATCAATGACCAGCTCGGCACCGGTCATGTATTGGTTCTTCAGCAAACCAAATATACATTAGCTCGATTGGTCACAGCCAACCTCCTTGTCGCAATGGATCCCACGTTGGACGAGGGACGAGGGAGGGAATGGAGCTTGGACTTACGGTGATCAACGAGAAGATAGCCTGAGCATAGTCGACTGCATTCCCCGCTCGACCAAAGGGGATCCCCCATTTACTTCTGGCGTAAGTCAAGCTTTCGTCGGACCCTCCTGCATATTCACCTTGCATGGTGTTCATACCTGAAGGGAAATATCCGGGGCAGATCACGTTGACTCTGATATTCAGATTACGCCGGGCGAATTCGGTTGCTAATTGATGAGAGAGTGAGATTGTTGCTGCTCTGCAATCATCGCCATTACAATCAGCATCAATCTACCATGACTAGTGTCACCAACAACACCTCGTCTTCACCTTGTCATTGTGTGGTCGGACTTAAACTCACTTGTTGGCGTTGTAGCTGAATTGACCTTTCTGGCTAGTCTTTGTGATTCCGCTAACAGAGCCCAGATTGAGGATGTTTCCAGGTTCAGCATACCCCCCTACGGTCTTGGCTGCTGCCAATAAGGGTAAGAAGGCGAACGAGGTGAAGTAGTATGAGGCGGTGTTAATTCTGTAGCCGTCAAGCCTGGTAGCAAGGGTCAGTCAACATCTCGAGTTGACGAGGTCAAAACTTGAATTGGTTTAAATCGCTCACCAATTCTCGAAAGATTCATTCTCGAACATCTCTTTCGACAGTGCCTCGGGCGTCTGTTCGACCGCATTAGGATCGGCATGCCCCAGTGATACTCCATGATCTGCGATACTCAGGTCAGCTTAGATCACTCCGCGCAGTACACTATGACAGGCTCGGATGGGAGAAGGAGATTGAATTTCACTCACTGTTGATGAGGACATTGATCCATTTCTCTTTACTCTCAATCACCTCTCTCATCTCTACCATACAACCATATTAGGATGGATATTATCAGTCGGCTCCAACCGAGCCATACCCAGACTGTATCGGACCAGTCTGAGATGAGACACTACTCACTCTGTACACCTTCCTTCGTACTTGCATCCGCTTGTATAGGTATCATCTGCCCGCCCCCCTCCTTCGCCTTCGGCGAAGCTTCCGAAACGGCTTTCTCGAGCGGCTCGAGCCTTCTTCCGGTGATATACACCTTCGCACCATTCGCAGCTAAGGCTGAAGCTGTACATAAACCCAATCCAGTTCCTCCGCCCGTGACTATCCCAGAGAGCCTGATAGTATCAGCCTCCCTTCCAAAACAGGTGATACCTGGACAGCGACCTAGGCGGTGGACTCACCGATGATTACCCAGCCTTTCACGTTGAATAGCTTGGATATCGACAAAGCATCGCTGCCTAGGACGGAATTGTTGAGCGAATGCGCGCTATCATTCATCTTGGTGTGAGTTGTGAAGCCTTCTGACAGTGGAATGAAGCTGATGCAGTATATCAGTGAATGATGAGTTTCGGATCATGCATGGACTTGAAAACGAGAAATCCATGCATGCTATGTGTCGCCAATATGACTGCTTGGTATGCAGTCGATCCGCAAGAACTGTTAATTGGCATAAGAGAGCCGGTGAAGTTGTCCCAGGGCAAGGCCGAGGATATACCGGTAAAGGGCCGGAATATCCGCCGTTTCAGCCGAACAGGTTTCTTCAAGGGAGTTTAGACAGCTGAAAATATGGGAAACGATGATTTCGCACAGATAGCTGAAAATTGGGCGAGTGAACCACCAAGCTGAAGAAAGTCGTACAGGAAAACGTCTTCCAGAAGGATTTGATAGGTATAATTTTATGAGTAGTTAGTTGATCGAGCTTAGGTCGGCCAACACCTGCATTCCCATGTTGTCCGAGGACCGTCACAAGACTTCCTTCGACTCCAACAAAGGGACATATGTAATACGTGTCGATGCTCAAGTTTGAATTCTTAGATGTAGCAAAGTCAGATGATATACATCTCGAACAATCCGCCAAGCCGTACTAAGGGCATAAAGCCTCACAAGGGACCGAAGCACGACAGAGTGATCGGTTGGACGAGAGGTGGGATTCTTCTGAAACAGGTAGATGTACTCTCGAGGATTTATTCAATTATGATGCCTGTTCGTCCGCTGATTCTCACAATCCAACAATATGAGCCAGGTCGCGTTTGAGCTGAACTCGCACAAGTATCCCCCGCAACGCTTCTGACAAAAACGAAACAGACTTCAGAGAGTGAGCGAGGTAGTCAACTAGGATGCTAGACTGGGTTCGATCAAGTATTCAGTGCGAGTCTAAGCGGAACATGACTGATTTAAGCATTGCTGGCTCGAAGCGACTCCATCTATCCGCATGTCGAGAGCTTCGGAGGCTTACGCCAAGCTGGTTTGTGATAAAGTCGTACCACCTTTAGACCTGTTTCTTACCTCGCTCAGTATTGCTACTGCTCCGCTCCCATAGGAGGCATACTGGAACTCTCGCGGTTCAAAATCAGATTCGGCTCCTTCCAGCATACGAAGCTGAACCGTTCCTGTAGCAGAAGCATAGCTTGACAAAGTGATGGACAGATCCATGATAGTGGATTTGGGGCTGCAGGTATGTAGCTCGGCTTAACATTACAACATCCATTACACTTCGTAATGCGATTGCCGACCAGGGTGTATATATGCGATGCTATGCTATGTTGACTTTGAGCCCGGGAAATTTGGCTAGGACATTGATTGGATTCATTGTTCCTTCTGGGCGTAAGGCGAAATGCGTTCGCGCATTAGAGCTGCTTTGCTGACCGTCGCTTTCAGACCGCAGCCATTCGTTTCTTCATGGCTAGTATCTTAGCATCGAGGTCTTCTCCTTCTTTGAGCAGCTCTTTACGTTCTTGTTCCAGTCTGTTGAGACATCATCAGTATCAAAGCTCCTCTTCCGGGCGCAAGGTTGGTGACGCAAGGTTGGTGACACTTTTGTGCAGGAAAGGGATACTCCCAGTCGATCACCATCTGATTGACGTAACTTACTGGACTATCCGAGCTCTCATGGCCCTCTCATGAGGAGCTGCTCTGACAGCAGTCGCGTTTGTGACATCTGGTAACTCGTTTGATAGATAGTGCTCTTTGATCGCCAGACCACCATAGAAGGATACTGCTCGGGGATACAGGTGTATTAGCTAGCTTGATGTGCCTGGATCCTGCGTCCAGGAGGAGAAGACCGGATCAGATCAGGCTTACTTACGAGGTACAACGACTACGCAAGATCCCAGCAAGATCTTGTTGGCTTGAGATAGCCTCATCCCTGCTTTGATTCCAGCTCGAAGTGGGTGAGATAAAGTGGAGGAGGACGAAGATGAGTAGATTCGGGATCGAGTGCACACTCAAAGCAAAAGGTGGTCTAAGGGTAAAAACGCGTTGATCATGAGATAAACTCATTCGTACATTCGCACTCGCGCGCACACCACCGCCGCCTAACAGTAAACAAACCAATTCATCCTCATTATTGAACATACATGAACTTGGTCAATCCCCCTTCTGCAATTGCACGCTACGGATACACCTTCCTCGATTACCTTGTATCGTTGAGGCAAGCACATCTTGCTCTCTGTCCGAGGAACTCTCTTCATCGATGCAGGAATAGCTCGAACGCTCATTTGGAAAGTGTAGTCGAAGAAAGGGAATCCGCCAAAAAGGAAAATGTCAATAATGCCAAGTATAGATCCGGTAGACTCGATGCTGGTGAACACGAGGAACACGAGTGCAGATATAATACCGAATGGCACTCGAACACCGCCCCTGATACTTGCCTCGGCCGCGACATTGCCAATTCCTGTTGCATCGACATCGACATCCACCCCTTCCATCTCGCTGGTAATAAAGGACAAGGAAAAGGAAAAGGAAAAAGTGGTCATAGACAAAGACTTGTTACCGCATCCTGCAGAAGACCTTTCAGCCGACGATGACCTGCTATCATGGATGCTCGTGGATCAGCTAGGCTGTATGCCAAATACGAAGCTGGGCGTACATCCCCAACAGGTCAAATTCGTTGGTCCGACTTTCAAAACGGATGATGTCCTCAATATCATAAAGGAGGTATGTCCACTATCCACCTTCCCCATCCTGCTTTCCGTTTCCCTCCTAAGCCTACCGTTCCATTTCTGTCTTACAGAGTTACAGCTCATGTGTGCATTGCTTTGCTTTGGAATAGACAATTACCAAAGGAAATATACAGGGTGCGATGCAAAGGCTGCAGGAGTAAGTCAACAAGACGGTAATCGCTCCACGCGAGAGTGCATGCTAAAGCCAAGATCCAAAATAGATTTCCTCTGATCAAATCCCATATGGACAGTAAGATGACGGATTACCAGAGAGAAAGATTTGTTGCGTCAGTCGGAAGCGCCAGTCACGAAATATCGAGCCAGCGGAAGTGCTGACTGTCCCGTACTCATTCAGCCATCTACGTCGATATCTACTACCGTTAGCTCCCAATTCGCGGCTGGAAATCCACTTGACATCGCGGTATTCGTTCGTGACCGGCCACACGGAATTGGCGATATTTGCTACGAAGCCTCTCACTCCCGGCTTGGTCATGCAAGAATTACAGGGAAGCGTGGTACCCCTACCAGACCAGTGGAGGGAAGAGATGGAAATAGGCGAAGATTTTGCGGTCGCGGTCGAAGCTGCCGGTGAGGAGACGGATTCTGAGAACGGAGGAAGCGACCACGAAGCGGATAATGAGGACAACGTATCATTACACTCATCGCTTGCAAACGACAGGCGAGACAAAGGCAAGTCGAAGGAAGTGGAGAATAAGGCCAGAAAAGGGCAAAGGAGGAGTGACAGGACGAAAAGAAGGGACTTCAGTATAGTCTGGTCGGGACTCAAGAGATGCTATCAGCTCTTCTTAGGTCCTGCTCGATTTCTCAATGTAAGATGATCCGAGCCACGGACTAGTGCGATGTGCTGATTTTGTGGTTGTAGCACGACTGTAATCCCAATGTGGAGTTGCTTAGACAAGGGAAATACGTCACTTTCCGAATTCTGAAGCCGATCAGAGTAGGAGATGAGTTGACTACCTTCTAGTGAGCCTTCTTGATAGTCTGCTCGTTCTCCGGAATCTCAGCGCTCATGCTAAAAGTACGTGATGCCTTATTCAGCGGTGAAAATTATTGTAAGTCATTGCTGGTCTGGAAAATCCGAGTGTTCGCTAACCTCTTCCAACAACGTCACAGTCGGCCGAGATAACATCGAATGGTGAGCTTTGGAGCAAACACTCCCTTGTCCCATCCGAAGCTGACTGCAAGGCTCTTCTCGTATTCAGTCTATGCCTTACTTGCGAACAGAAGGGCATAGGTGGCTTTACGCCTGCATCGACGGCGATCTCAAATCGAAACTCCAGATCAGGCTCCAGAGACTCATCGGCTGGACCATCTAGTCGAGGAACCTCCGCTGAGATGCGCGAATCTGTGTCACGAGACGTTAAGAATGTCAAGCCTAGCGCACTGAGAAATGTGCTCAACGGCCACAGCGACGAGGGCGATGCCTCGGATGACGAACAGTCGTCTTTCACGGGCGCAGAAAGTCGTATCAGCGGCGAGCTCGATGCCGATGCCTTCGAGGCAGGGAAACGAAATGAGAGTCTCAATGGCACTCCCACAAAGAAGAGACCTATCAGTCTCAAGATCACCTTGCCAGCGTCTCCTGCATCGGACAGCGTGGTTTCTGATCCTGAATCTCCACTCGATCCTCCTCCGAGACGGGAAAGGATCGTCAGGAAAGTGGTTCAGAACATCAAACCCTGGTCTTTCCTCCAAAGACCTAAAAAGGCCAGGAAGAACGACGTCATTGACATCGACGAGGAAAGCACAGAAGTCACCGATGACTTACCAAGCGATTTTCCACGATGCGGTACATGCGCAAAGCCGCTCAACGAACAGATTTGGTTCAATGGTAGATATTTTGAACATTGTGCGAGGTACGTACCTCTCTGGTGACTAGCTCGTCATCATCAGCAGGACGCTTACTCGCATGTCTCGCTAGATGTATACGACACGCATTTATATTCGAACTACCTTGGCCAGCTCACAACCCCAAAGACGTTCGCGAATACCCGCCCTCTCACCTTGTACCCCCAGGGTACATTCCGAGGAAAATATCAACGATACCGCTCCCTACTCTGAGCAAGCAGCCTAAATATGTGAAGCCTGTCGAAGTCCCCGTATCGCCAGCCAACGAAACTAAATCGATGAGACGCGCTCGAATGTTGCGCAACCAAATTGCAGCCGAGGAATTCTACATTGAATCGTTGAGAGAAACCGCTTGGTCGGCTCAGGAAGCGCACGAGGCGGCTATCGAAGCCAAGGAGGCCGCCATCAAAGCTGCAAAAGAAGCGAAAGAGGAGAAACGATTGGCGAGAATCGAAGAGAAAAGAAAACGTGACGCGTTGAACATCAAGGGTACCGGTGTTTGGAGCAGATATGCCTACGTCACGGAAGAAGAATTGAAGAGGAAAGAAGCTGAGAGAAACCAAGTGCTCAGTGGTACAAGGAGAGGAGGCAGTTTCCGAGCGAGGAAAGAGGAGGAAGAAATGAAGAAGTTGGCTGAAGAACGAATGAAGGAGGAAGAAAGGGAAAGATTGGCCGGCATGGGGATTGATCCTTCCTCATCCCCGACATCTGCCGCTCACCCTCAATCTCAGACTCGAGATGATGCCGAGAACGAACAACCGGAAGAGGACGACGAGAGTAACGTTTCGATCCGTTCTTCCAGCGCATCTAGCACCGTGCTCGTAGTGGACCCGAAGTCAATCGGCAGAAGGTATATTTCGAGCTCGGATGTGCACGACGAGGACGACGAGATGGAAGTTGCGAAGGCTCCTGAATTGTCTATTGTCTCGAAGCTCAAGCTGGAATCACCTAGAACCGCCGTGACATCACCGGCACCCAAAATCAAAGTGATCTCACGTGTCCCGCAGAAAGTCTGGACTTCCCCCAAACAGCTGAAAAATCCTGCCAGGTCAAGCTTTACTACAGCTACTACAACTCCTTTCCGAGCCATCGCGCCCAAACGGCCAGCTAACTCGTCCCCTTCGACAAGCTCGTCCACTCTGAAGACAACGCCGGCACGGACTTTCAACGCGTCCAACATCATCGATTTGACCCTGGATTCGGATGATGATGACGGAACACCTCCACCGTCCAAACGGCTATCATCAGGTTATAGCAGGTCTACAAGTATGAAACACATATCTAGATCTTCCGCTCACGGCCAGATCAATCTATCTCCTGTCGACCGGACGATCCACAAGAGCAGATCTGATCAGTCAGTCCATGCTGAATCATCGTCCTCTGACAGGAGGTCGACTTATCCCGTGCTGAACGGGACTGCGAGCGGCAGAAAGTCGGACGGATCCGGATCGTCGAGCGTGGACGCCACAGAAAGAGCGCTGGACGTGATAGAGGAAAAGTCCACTAATCTAACTCCCATCCCTCACAATAATATGGAACAAAGCAATGTCCTATCGGCAATCACTGATAGAGACGAAAACAAACGGACTCCCAAGGTGCCATTGAATCTCGCGCAAGTGGAGCCCAAACCTCGTTCCCCGGATCAAGGCTCCCAACGAGGTAGAATGGAAGGTTTTACTTCATTTTTCAATGAAGGACGAACGATCGAGGACTTGAATAAGGACAGGGCCAAAATGAG
Source organism: Kwoniella dejecticola CBS 10117 (assembly GCF_000512565.2). Classification (NCBI taxonomy): domain Eukaryota; kingdom Fungi; phylum Basidiomycota; class Tremellomycetes; order Tremellales; family Cryptococcaceae; genus Kwoniella; species Kwoniella dejecticola. Next base: position 3,103,896 of record NC_089301.1, read on the forward strand.
GAGTCTCGCTAGCATTAGCCTCATCGGCAGCGGCAGCGGCAGCGGCAGCAACAACGGCAAAGGCAAAGACCACAGTCCCAAATTGGGTGCGAGAGCTGGCCCGTCCAATGTTCAGACGAAGTCTTTATCCTCATCGACTGGCGCAACATCGAACGGACAGGGTATGAAACGCAAGAGAGTATCTGATAGCAGTGCTGTGAGTGTGAAGAGGTTCTTTCGTGTTGATGTTATACATGTAAAGCTGATAGCCTGTATTGCGTTTCGCTTTTGCAGGCTTCCTCGTCTGCTTCCCCAAGTGCACAGAATGAAAAGAAGAAAAGGACTTTCTTCCCTTCATCGATCAATGTACCGATCGCAAGTGACCCTCCGACAATATCGAAATCTAAACATCCGATTCACAGATTTGTCTGAACACGGGGATCTACGGCGTCTCTCACAGATCCATTCAGCATAGAGTCAAATTGTGTATTCAAGACGATCAGCTGCATCTGACAGCACAGCATCAAAGCATTCGTTGCATCGGATCTGAATTACGATCGGCTTCGCTTCACATACTACACTCCACCTTAGCGCACTATATCAGCCCCCAGACATCTGTTCATTCGTTCATCGTTGTCACGCCAGACCATGCATTGCATTGTTGTAGCTTGTCAATTATTGGATATCAGAACCCTCCTTATCGGAGTGAGACCGTTTCTGGACATGTGCCCAGAGAGAATCTGCATAATTGACCGATCGCTAGATTTACGTTGCTCTACAAGTGATCAGCCCCATCTAGCCGCAAGCCAAAGCCAAAGCCAAATGAGCCAATGATCTGCATAATACAACTCGGAGACACGAGCTTAAACGGATCGCTCACACGCTCATACGGTCTGACGGTCCGAAAAAGGTAAAATCATGAAACCCCTCGTTTACGTAAATGTTAATTTGCATGTGTATGTGAGTTTAACCCTGAATCGGTTAAACGGTCCAGGTCCACCCAACTAGAAATTGTAGACGGAAAAACGCCACACGTCACAAGTAGTACAAGGTAGCGCGTCATCCTATTCTATCCTATCCTATCCCACTTTGCCTAGCTAGTCGCTCCGCTCAGGTCCCACATTCGTTCCCCATAACACCATTTCCACTACTTACATCTTTACTTCTTCATATTCTCCATCTCTTCAACCTCATTCTCCTACATCTGATCTTCACCTTGTACACCCTACTACACATTCCTTATCCATCCATACACATATATTCTCCAAAATGGCTACTCTTGAACCTAAGAAAGATGTCCGACAAAGAGGTCACTCCGCTATTGTACGTCCGCACGTTTCATTCATCCAATCATTCAATCATTCATTCAACCGAAGCCCACTTCGAAAGGCTCCATGCGTGCTCGTGCAGGGCAGGCCAAAACAAGTTGGATGAACGCTGACTGTACTGCCGCTTGTCTAACCTCTCTCTCTGCTCGCGTCTCCCATCTCGTAAAACTCTCTTGAAACCTCGACCGCTGCCTGCTGCACGCGTGCGTTTACTGCTCGCTCAAACTACGCCCAAACAGGACTTCAAGTCGGCCACTACTGGTGTAGCTGCCAAGACTATGCGAAATGAGCTCAACAGAATGGTCTCTGGCGAGACTGATCCCGCCAAGAAGAAGGTAAGCTTAGCTACCTCTACATCCTGGCTCCTCTTCTTGCAACTCACCACACAAGGTGTCGAGCTGTTGCAGCACACCTTCGTGTACAATATGTTGATGGACGTGTTTGAGCTGATATGTGTGGTCATGGTAGATCTTCGAGGCTGAAATGCAATCTTTCTTCCTCCTCTTCAACCGATTCTTGACTGAACGAGCCAAGGGCGAAAAGCTGTACGTGTTTATGTCACCCTCTCTAATCCATTTTTATATTGCAGGTGCTGACGTGAGATGATACGCTTCAGTGACTGGGAAAAGATCAACTCTCCCAAACCAGAACAAGTCAGACCTTACGCTGCTCTTGACAATGTCGACCCATCTATCCTCAACAAGCTTGCCGTGCTCAAGCTGAACGGTGGTTTGGGTACCACCATGGGTTGTGTTGGTCCCAAGTCCATCATCGAGGTTAGGGAAGGTATGACTTTCTTGGATCTCTCCGTCAGACAAATCGAGGTGAGTCAGATTGCACAGCTTGAAACATAACCTTTAACGGCTTTAATTGTCTCCTTTCCGTCCGAGCTTTTGCATCACACACGTTCATCAATAACTGACTCTGGTAAATGCGCACGACATAGCACCTCAACGAGAAATACAACGTCAACGTACCTTTCATCCTCATGAACTCATTCAATACCGACGAAGATACCGCTCGAATCATCCAAAAATACCAAAACCACAACATCAACATCCTCACCTTCAACCAATCTCGATACCCCCGAGTTGACAAGGAGTCCCTCCTCCCCTGCCCCAAGGAGACTACTTCCGACAAAGCCAATTGGTACCCACCTGGACACGGTGATATCTTCGATGCCTTGACGTGAGTACATCGGAATTCTACTTGCTACTAGAATGATTGTGCCTCCTCAGCTAATTCTGGCTGATGATGTTTAGCAATTCTGGTCTCCTCGACAAGCTGATCGCTGCCGGTAAAGAGTACATCTTCATCTCCAACGTTGACAACCTCGGAGCTGTGGTCGACCTCAATATCATGCAAACCATGATTGATGCTCAAGCCGAATACGTCATGGAGGTGACTGACAAGACCAAGGCCGATGTCAAGGGTGGTACCATCATCGACTACGATGGTAAAGCTAGACTCTTGGAAGTTGCCCAAGTACCAAAGGACCACTTGGATGAATTCTGCTCTACCAGAAAATTCAAGATCTGTGAGTTTCTGATGCAAATCCCGTGTATGTTTGAGGTAGCGCTGATATGTATCACTCCGACTGTTTAGTCAACACCAACAACATTTGGTGCAACTTGAAGGCAATCAAGCGAGTCATGGACGAGGATGCTCTTAACCTTGAGATCATTGTCAACAACAAGGTAAGCTCTAAACTACTTGGATGCTCAAGTCGTCGGGTGTTCAGCTCACAAGAACGTCTTCATAGGTGACTGACGCTGGACAAGCCGTTATACAACTTGAGACCGCCATTGGTGCCGCCATCAAGGTGAGCTTTCTGAGCCTCAAAACAGCGGTCGTGTAGCTCATGAATATCGCTTTAGCACTTCGACAGTGCCATCGGTATCAATGTCCCCAGATCCCGATTCTTGCCCGTCAAGTCTTGCTCGTGAGTCAATGCGTACCACCAGCATTAGACCATAATCGCTAACTTGAAAACAACAGTGATCTCTTGTTGATCAAGTCTAAGCTCTACAACCTTGAACATGGTGTATTGACCATGGACAAGTCAAGAGAATTCGGTGGAACACCCGTTGTCAAGCTTGGTGACCAATTCAAGAAGGTCGCTGTGAGTGATGACCTTCTGACATCTTATGTGGCGTAGTAAGCTGATGACTGTGTATTCTTGGATACTGTAGAACTTCGAGAAACGATTCAAATCCATCCCCAACATCACCGAACTTGATCACCTTACTGTCGCTGGAGATGTCTCCTTCGGTAAAGGCGTCAGGTTAGCTGGTACATGTATCATTGTCGCCAACGAAGGTAACAAGATCATGATTCCCGATGGAACAAACCTCGAGAACAAGTTGATCACCGGTAACCTATCCATCATCGATCATTAGGCGCAAAGAACCAAGTGAAGGAGTGGTTTGTGGAAGTGGTTTCTGATTCATGTGTTTGTTTTTGTGCTTAATTATATTGACGATGACGATGACTACAAGGCGGATGGGCGGATGGCAGTAGGATTACTTAGTACAAGTACGAGTACAAAGGGACTTTCCTTCTTGTTATTCTTTCTTCCTCTTGAACTGCTTTACTGTACAAATTACTAGTAATGGGTTTTCGGAAGTGAGGCACACAGGGAGGATTTCTAACTTATACTGTAAAGTCTTGTCGTAGTAGTCGTCGCTGTTTCCCCTTGTCTATTTAGTCTCCTTTACATTTTCCTTTCCACTATCAAAGGCCAGACCCCACGTATCTTACAGCAATAAAAGCAAAAGTCATTTTATGCATATTCAGAAAAGACAATTCATGTCCGGCTGCCCCATTCATTACTGACATTGAGGGGGATCGCTTTGTCGAGATGGGACTAGGTGACCGATACTCAGTCAGACATGAGTGAGGTTTGACCCACAGATCGCAGGATCTTACAGGTACGGCATGGACTGACTGGAAGATTGCAAACTTTACTATTCGCCTTCTCGCTCGAGCTCATGGATTCAACCTCATCGAGTGATCTTAGGGTCAGATAGAGTGATGTTCTGCTCGAGCACATGCAGCTAGAGGGAATAATAAGGCGGCGGCAGTGTATATCCTGATCATTCAATAAATGGATCCATCACTCCAGGTTATAGTGCGACCACTGTTCATCAAAGTACGTCTTCTACTGCTACTGCTACTGCTACTGCTAGTGCTACTCCTTTCCGATGATGGATCCTCCATAATCCGCACCGGCCAAATGTGATCTACAGTCCCATTATAAATGACCTCAAGCGCAGCAGCGACTTGTGTTCATTCGCACCTCAACAATATCCTTCCCTCGCTCTTGCCCACTTCCCCACTCTCACTACTATCTCTGACGCAGCTCCACCTCTTCTTCTTTTCTCTTATCTCAGCTAATCGTTTCTCCTCTGTTCGCGCCATGATCGTCCGCCCACCAGATCATCTCTCCTATTCATTCATCCATTCACCCATCCTTCCATACGTACATTGACAACTTATCTCCTTCCCGCACCAGCACCGGCTTGTTGAGCTTGAGCACCCGGTCCAGCAGCCTGTTGAGCTCCTCCTTGGCCTTGAGAGATCAAAGGCGCCCCTCCCCAAGTAGATATCAACCTCTTGATCGTCGCCCAGGCATTCTGTACCGCAGGCGGCTTGTTGGAGACGAAATTATTTATATATGTGTTGACGTTGGAGATGGCCGATTTAGTGAATGGGGAGGCGTGGTATCGGAGTCGGACGAAATGGACCATGAATAATGGTGCGATGAATGATTGTCTGAATCTGCAGTGTGGGTTCAAATATGATGTACATGTTAGCTTTTTAGAAATTGGGAGATTGCAATCTGGGAAATTGGGAAAACGATTATACCGACTAGGAACCCCAACTCACGTCAAGACACCGAGGATCAATCGAGCGCAGATTAATAGTTCACAATAAGCTACGAAGCGCATGGCGACATCGTAGTTGCCCTTGACCCAGAGTTGGATTTTCTTGGAGATGTTTTCGAGCAATACGGGCGGTCGTTGTGCTTGAGCACCGGCTGGAGGGGGACTATGAACGAGAACGAGAACGAGAACGCAAGCTCAGCTCGGCTCAGGTCAGGTCACTTGGAAATTTGGACATCTGGAAGCTAGAACCGGTCCGGAAGAGAGCACTCACGGTACGAACTTAGGGATGATGTTAGTTCGCATGAAAGTGAGGCAGTGGAATAACGAGAAAGTCGCGAAGGGGAGGATGGAGACTGAGGGTGAATACGCAGTTAGTATTATTGTCCGGGAGTAGCTTGACATGAGATATAATCTCCGTTGTTTCGCTGGGCAGCTCCTTGGATCCAGGGAATGAAGTGTCGTGAATTCCCGACTCACTGTTGACGGGCTTGGCGATCCACCAATACAGAGCCAAGATGGCGTATTGGACATTCTCATCTACGAGTGCCCTTCGGAGCCACGCTTGGTTGAGTTGCGGTTTACCGAGCGACTTATACACTACGATAGAGTACGATAAGAGGGCGCCAGTAAATGCGAGTTTGTAGGATTTGGTTGGTTCCGGTCGGAGCAAGACGGTCTGCAAGAGGACGTATGCTAGAGATTATGGCTGGGTCTTAGCTACGCACTACTGCCAATAGCTGAACGTAGTCCGTTCAAGTCGTGCACTGAATTTCGGCCAAGAGAAAACGGGTGAGGGAAGACGAATGAGGTATACCCAAGCAGGAGAAGGCAATAAGGATCCACTCACACGCTGATAAGAGCATCACACCGTGTCCGAAGGCCCATAGATAATGCGGATCTACTGCTGGCATCGTTATCTCGTTGTGAGGCGGGGGTGGGTTATTGATAGTCGGCGAAGTTACGATGAGGTGTTCGATAATGTTCTGAAAATAGGTCTGATAGTGTCCGGGTTAATCGTTCAGTCGTTCAACATGACATGTTCGACATCATCCCATTTCCTTTCCTTGGTCATTTCCGCATACGTCACTTCACTCGAGAATCACTTTCAGATTGAACGACACATGGTCGAGGTCATTGCCACGTGGCGTTTCAATTAGGTAGGTAGAGTGGCGATTTTTGTATTTTACCGGGAATTACGGTGTTTAAGTTAAATGGCAGCTTTCGTGCGACTAGAGTACAGTGCATACTTCTGTCATAAATCCTGGATTGGCATTCGTCAATCATCCTGTCAAGACTCGAGCATGATATGTTCATAAGTGAGAAGAACCTGAAGGAGCCTTACATGGGGTCGCAAACTCCTCAATGAAATCTTTCCACTTCGACACAAATGCATTGGGTCACTTCCTCGCTCTCTCACAACACAGAAAGAACAAGGGCACACGGATCCCTCTTGATCAATAATATCGTACCTGAGCGATCTGTGCTCTTTCTCCTGGTGTTTTCTCGCTGCATGAGCCTGAGTCTCAATTCGAAGGACGTACGTGTGAACACACGACTGACGTCAGATTGATGGTCGACAATAATAACAATGCGATTGAGATATCCTTTGAGGGTCTTTCATCATGGCATTGTGTCGGAGTGCATTATGTTGCGTCATAACAGCGTGCTCGCCATGAAAATTTGTGCCAAGCAGGCATGTTTGGGCATGACAACACCAGCTCGAGAAACAAAAATGTATAAGTACCTAGATACTACCATGACCATCCGTTCAAATACCTCTTCTAGCTTCTTCTAGATTGGTACGACAATTGAGAACCACCGAGCATCTGGAAGGGCCACAGAATAAGTCAAGTGCAAGTGCGACCAAAATACGAGTTCACAGCACCACAGAACAAGACAAGATGGCCACCACTACCAACACTACGAGAACTAGGACCGGAATTCGAGGTAGATCTCCTCTCTTACTTGGACTCGCCGCTTTACTCGTTCTGGTGAGTACATCTTCCGACTCACTCTGACTCGGCAGTATCGGCCTCTGCACTATGACGCTATGACGAATTTGACCTACTCACATACTACCTCGACGATATGCCTTAGATCGCCACCCTCTTCTTCTGGCTCTCGGCTTTCTCGGTCCCATACATCAAGTCCATCCATTATATCCACACAAGGGAGAACGACGTTAAAGTGAGTCAAGATGAGTCATGCACATGTCCTATGCCCTCGTGCTTCCGTGCCCTCATACACGGCTACACGCATCGCACTATTGGGCAATAGGACTGCCCGTCTCCGTGATGCAGCCTCGACTCATGAACGTGTTTTCCGTTGTGTTGTGGTAGTTCGGCAATTTCGGTTGGTGTGCTGGTGCGCCTCTGAACGGCTTGTTCAGCGGTCTCTCATGCCACAGGCATGTGGGGTGAGTGTTTGAATGGCTTGATCCTCCGTTCCACATGTATTGTCAGGTCAGATTCCAAGTCTTTGTTTCACTGACTTGATCTACATTCACACTTGGTGTAGGTACGACTTCCGACCATGGATCCCTGGTGGTAAATCTGCGACTGGTGCTTTGATACTCGTCGCGTTCACTGCAGGTTTCGGATCATTAGCGTTCTTCGCGCTACTTCATTCCGCTACTAATATCGCTTCTGGAGCTGCTTCTTTCGGATTGACTGTGAGTCCTGTCCCATTCCAGCTCCAGGCTCCTTGATCATGTAAAAGTTCTATCGGAACATTCTCTTCTCCGATCCTCCACCCGTGGCCGTGGGGAATTGAATCAATGCCGGAGTCGAAATAAGCTGATCTGACTTGATTCGACCTAATCTTGCTTTTTCTCCTACCATTTCACCACACAGCTCTTCACAACCCTCTTAGCAACCATCTCATTCTTCCTCGTCGTGATCATCTACGGCACAGCCCACCGACGATTCAACAACGATACCCTCGATGCGCATTACGGCGCGGCCTTCGTCTTGGTCATCTTGGGATGGTTGATTTACTTGGCTGCCATCCCGTTGATCTTCCTTGGATGGTTCAAGAACAGGAGACAACATACCACCAAAGCTACGATCCGAGGGGACTCGCATCAGACTACCAATGTTACTATTCGAGCGTAAACATCTCAATCTCGAATAGCTATTAGCGATTGGCGGTCCGTGATTAGCGATTTGATTTGTGATAAAGCGATAAAACGAGGCGGAGATTTCAGATTGTTAATAGATGGGTATTATACACGCTTGGTTTATGGCTTATGGGTATATCCGATCAATTGAGTTTCAGTCAGTAGTTCATCAGAGCTAAGCCAACGAGCCTACGATATTAATTAGGCGTAATTGCACTTGACATGTATATCCTTATAATCTTCTCTTCTGCCTGAGTCCGAAACTGAGACTGAGACTGAATCTGATTTCTGGATTCTGATTTGGCAGATCGTCCCGAATGATTGCTCGCTCACCCAGGCTTTTTAGTTCACATCCGCACATCCGCATTACAAGGTAATATCCCATAATATCTCATGAATTTACATCTTCGACTTCTCTGGCCTTAGTTACATCGACCGATCACTCGGCATCTTCTTATGCTCTTTCGACATTCGAAAGTGGATCACAGCGATCACCCTTCATCCCAATCCTAATCGTCCTTATCTTCCCCTTCCCTCTTACTCCAGTCCAACCAACTTCCGACGTAATTCCTGACGTTGGGATAGCCCTTTTCGCCAGCGAGCTCAGCGGCGTTGGCGGATCGTTTACCTGATCGACAGAAGAAAATGATATTTTGGTCGTATGTCGGTTTGGAGAATGCGAATTCCTGGTGTGGTTAAGGAACGATCCAATGATTTACGGTCAGCGAAATTAATTCATGTGAATATTACCAGAAGTGATAGCGAGGTCATACATTCCCGCATTCCTCGAACAAAACTCTCTTCGCTTTGAATCTTTGGATTTATAGTACATGGTGGACCACGTAACAGGAAGGGACCCGACTAACCTTTTGGAAATCACCGGGGTTGAATCCTTTATCCAAGGCTTCCTTCAATCGGGATAATGGTAGATTGACGGCAGATGGGATTGAGCCGAGGGCCACTTCGTCCGGTTCTCGAACGTCTACAATGAGGATGTCCTGGAGGATTCATCCCACTCGATCAGCTGACTGATTTGTACCCAGGTATGACTGACAGTCTTAAATTGGTGCCTCTGAAGGGTTATTGACATGGAAGGACTTGTTTTTTTTTTTGGCTAGACTTACATCGGTAGGCTGCTGTGTAATAGGCTTGAGTTCCTCGTATTTTACGATAGGTTCCTTAGCCCAAGCGCTTCGTGAAGGTGTCTTTCGAGCTTCGTACAGGAACGGAGAGACTACCATCCGGTTAAGAGTGGTCGATGAGAATTGTCGAGGGGTGATAGTAGTTTTGAGGAGGATTGGTCGGACAGGTGCAGATACGCTTGCACGGAGGGAGGAGCGTGCGAAGGTATTGGAGGATGTTCGGATGAATGACATTTTTGAAGAGCAAGAATGAAGATGAACGATGTAAAGAGTCTAATTGAGCAAGCTGCGTCGACCTCGCGCGAAGGGTGTCTGATTTGTTAATTTGTGAAGCGAGGTCGTCGACAGTGATGAATAACAGCGATAATGTATCGGCCGTGAGTAAGCAGCTGCAGACAGTGAGCACGTCACTTGAACACCTTCTTCCGAATACTCCATATTCCCAAATACCCCACATACCCCAGCACGTGGCCATTGCAGAGTATAATTGCAAGTGATACTGAGACGATGCACGAATTAAACCACGTCATGTCAAAGTGAAATAGTCGCCTCGGACCAAGTTGCGTTTTAGACTTTTTCGAGAATTCAAAGCTCATCTCGTTGATTTGACGAGCATCCAAAGTACCCAAGCATACCCAAAATCAGGCGCATCAAGGCCTGCAAACACGTCGAGTACCGACTGGGACACTCCTTCTGACGATAAACTGGGTTCTCGATCAATTGTAATTTGTGACGCACGATGTCATCCCTCGCCCGACCTGCTTTCCCTCCTTCATTAGCTCGACGAATCGCAATCGCCAAACGACGCTCTCTACCATCCCGAACCCTCCACACCTCCTCGCCGTCCCTTTCTATCGCTCCTCGACCCGAACCTAGCTCTATACCTCCTCCAACAGCGATCTCAGCTCTGCTCTCCAGATTATCATTACCTTCCAACGATACCTCCCTCCATTCGAAACTGGTAGAATGCTTGACCCATCCTTCGTACTATGCCGCCAAGGCCCAATTGACCGACAGTGAAGGTGAAGTTGAAGAATTGGAAATCGTCAATGATCCTTCTTCGTCTTCGTCTTCTCACACTTCGTCTTCATCAACTTCTCTGAACGCAACACGGACCCAGGGCGATAATGAACTACTGGCGAATTTGGGGAACTCGCTATTGGGATTATACGCTTCGGAATACATTACCCAACTGTACCCCTACCTACCCACTCAGGCAATCAAGAACGCCATCACCGCCTATGTTGGACCGTCCAGTTGTCTGAGCGTAGGTAGGGAGTTAGGTGTGTCAGTCCAGGGCGGTGGGAATAACGGGTCTATACCTGGGCAAGGAAAAGGATCGAACTCGAGTGGATTACCGATCCGATGGTCGAGGACTTTTATAGATCAACAGAATTACCTCGAGAATTACAAAGGCGAGAATATCCCTTCGAAAGGACCGGAGAGACCGGAGACTGTCCCTGTGGCTAGGCGCTTCCAGAAATTCTTGAACAAGAACAAGGACAGCGATGCGGAAATAGATACAGATGTCGCATCGCAGGAGGGTCCCGGTTATAAGAAGGGAATGAGAGAGAAGTTCGAAGACGTCGTAGCTGCTACTGTCAGGTCGTTTGTCGGGTTGATCTACCAAGAACAGGTGAGTTGCTCCCACTGCAGCACTATCAGTTGGTGTTCCAGCCAGCTAGCCAGGAAGGAAATCATATTCTGTCTGTGAATAGTCTGAATATGATGTCAATGGGAAACAGTCGATCTTGCTGACTATGACATCTACTTTGCTACCGTATTGTAGGGCATCCACGCCGCACGTGAATTTGTGCACGCTCATTTCCTATCCCGTTCCATCGACCTATCGGAGCTATTCAACTTCAAAAACCCCTTACACATGCTTTCGTCCGTCATCTCTTCCCATCTCTCCTCCGCAGGCGTCCCCATCTCAGCAAATCAGGGGGTCATCGAGAAGCGTCTCCTCGCTTCGACAGGTGTGAACTCTCAATCGCCCCTTTTCCTCATTGGCCTGTTCTTGCCCTCCGGCATAAAATTGGCAGAGGGACATGGATCGTCCAAAGCTATGGCTGAATATCGCGCGGCTAAAAACGCGTTGTTGAGTCTGTATCTCGTTAGATCGGATTCTTCTTCGAGTTCAGCCGCCAGTGCGTTAAAAGATGGATACGGAAATGGAAGTGGAAGTGGAAATATCTTATCAGATTTACCAAGTGCTGTATACTCCACAAACCAGTTTTTGCGGAATGGTAAACTCGCAGAAACGCAGGGGGCATCCGGAAGTCAATTAGAGAGGGAGTACAAGGGACCGAATTGGGGTGGGAAGGATGTCGTAGCTGAAAGTAGAGATAAGAAGAAGAGGACTTTATAAGGTGTTACCATTAAGTCGTGTAGTAGTAGTGGTATAACTACGCAGCAGCATCATGCATATTTACTTCATTAGATTCAGTCAGATCAGTTATAGTGTTTGGCGATGATCAGTGAGGTTGCGAAGTCACGGAACGTACTCAAATCCATCGTCGTGATATGTAGAGTGCATGGTTGGGACTGATTGATGGGTAGGTACGGACAATGCATATTATAGTACAAATTACGATCTATACCTGAATTACCGAAAAGCAGCATTTGTCAGTGAGTGTTCATGTTGTTTCTCCCTATTCTGTTAGAGCTTCAAGGTGGAGTGGAGAAGGTGTGGATTCGGGATCCCTAGATCACCACCAGAGCAAATAGGAAGGACTCACAAGGCTGTGATATATTACAACAAGTCTGTTTGAACCATCGCTATTGCCCTCACTCTTTTTATCGCCATCGTTTTGGTAGTGTTTGACCCTGATACCGAGTCCGCTTCGTGTTTGTATACTACTTCTGGGCTTATTGCTGAGGCTGAAGCTGATGCTGCGGCGAGACGAGACTTTGATCCAGATCATCTTGCATCAAACTCTCTATCGCATTTTCCAAATTATCGATTCGGTGAGTCATCTCGTTCACTATGTCAACGAGCGAGATCAGTAGAGGGTTCAATGGTGATGATAGTATATTGTAAGATATTCAGGATGTGCGGTTCGAGGTTGCTTTTTCAGATCAGGATTTGACTGGACGTACTTCGGGATCTGCAGTGAAAGTATCTCATCAGCAAACAGCAAATACTATCACCGATTGGACCAAGGTCACGCACGAGCGCAACCGTCCTTGACATCACAGTTGGAAAGCTAAGACTGTAACAAGAGGGAGAGCCCACTCACAGGACTTGTTCGCTCATCTCATCGAATCTCGTTTCTAACTGCGACAAAAGCGTATCGACCTATCGAGTTCCACTGACAATTTAACGAAACTCGATTTCCAGGACTGATCACAGGTGCGGCGCGGGAACTCACGAATCCACACAATTCACCTGGACTGACTAATTCCTTCACTGCACCATTATTCCCACCTACAGCCCCACTCGCGCCGGCGAGACCTTTCGCAGGACTAGATGAGTTCGGTTTATTGATTGTTGAGAGTCGTTTGGTCTGGGACGAAGAAGAAGGGACGAGCGCGGCTGTACTGGGTTGTTGTAGGGATTGTTCAGATACTTCGCTCGACATGGTCTTTGGGCTTGGTTCGGGCTGTTATGTATGGTAAACAAAGCTCACAGCAATTGCAGGCTTGTTTGTCTACCTGAGACGAAGGTGCTATGCTTCAAAGTCTGAAGAGTAGAGGCGAGGAGTAAGAAATGACTGCGACTTGGTTGTTTGTGCGAGGACTTGAAATCCAACATTTCAACGTGAACGTGTCGCGTCTCATGAAATGTTTTCTTCCATGTCATTCATACGACTATTCTTCCCCTCATCTCGTGACATCTCTCAACTCCCAAAGCATACTTCAGAATGGCATAAGGGCAAGATACCTTCAGAGCCAGTAACGTCTGGATATTGCTTGTGCATGCATGCGCAAATTACAGAGACTTTCAAATCAGAGTCTTACAGATCAGACGAAACGGGATTACATGGTATGGTGTATCGGTAATCATCGGAAGCATCACACTAATTGCGTCGTTCGGCGTGTTGTCTTGGTGGAGGCGCACCTGCATGTCCTATCTGTCTGTCTATTTCCATTTAAGATTGTTCTGGACATTCATTCCCATCTCTCAAACGCAGCGATAGTATTCAAGCCAGAATAAGAAGCAGAAGTAGCAGCAACATGGTATCGCTAGAGAAAGTCTCATCCAACAGAGTCTCGACGGGCTATCTGACCAAATACAAGTTCCCCTCCTCGTCCCTCGGCGGACTCTCCACTCAATTCAACATCTTCGTACCCGCTTCAGCATCAGAAAGCCAAGATGCTTCTGTGCCAGTATTGTTCTACCTGGCTGGTTTGACGTGTAACGAAGATACCGGTGCGCAGAAAGGTGGATTGCTCAATACTGCTGGGACAGAGGGCATCGCGGTGGTATTCCCTGACACGTCACCGAGAGGAGCTGGGGTAGAGGGTGAGGACGATGATTGGCAGCTTGGGACTGGTGGGTCAGATCATACCTCAAATGACATCAATATATCCAACAATTGGACACCTGAAACCTGTGTATATGGTAGCAAGACTGGGGTGGGGTTTGAAACGGAACTGATTGGGATTCCTTGCAGGCGCTGGATTCTACCTCAATGCGACTGCCGAGAAATGGAAGAAGCATTATAACATGTATGACCTGGTAGTGAAGGAGCTTCCAGAGGTCTTGAAGGAAGCTAAGCTTGGTCTGGTGAGCTGCTTCACGTGCTCTCTTTTGGCTGAATCTGCATATCTTCGATTATCACATATACTGATGATGTCTTTATAGGACTTCTCTAGATGGTCGATCACAGGTCATTCCATGGGAGGTGAGATATCCATGGTGGTGTCCCCGATTACAACGACTGACAACGACCGTGCTTCAGGTCACGGTGCTTTATCGATCTACCTGAAGAACCAAGGGTTGTTTAAATCCGCTTCAGCTTTCGCTCCCGCATGGTGAGTATTCTAGTTTCCAGCAAGATCCTCGCTCCACTCCAATTATCAGGACGCACAAGCATATAGTATATATGCATCTATGCTGATTCGATTTTGATTACTCCAGCAACCCGTCAAAGACACCATGGGGTATCAACGCATTCACCAATTACCTAGAATACAGAACCAGGTCTTCCCCACCGTCAGAATGGCTTCCATACGATTCGGCCCATCTCCTGCAGAATTACCAAGGGGACGTGAACATCCTGATTGATGTAGGAAAGGAGGATGATTTCCTCAAGAAGGGCCAGCTCGAACCGGAAACTATATCGAGCCAGAATAAGAAAGGCGTCGAGGTCAGGTTACAAGATGGGTTCGATCATTCATACTATTTCGTGAGTTAAAAGACAATTTCTTGACCAGTCCTTTCTGTATACACTAGCGCCGCAAGCTGGATGGCTGATGATGTACTGGAAACACTTCGCTTGGTAGATCTCGACCTTCGCTCCTGAACATGTCGCTTTCCACGCAAAACACCTCAAAGCTTAAGCCAAAAGAGCCTTCCGTAAACCTGTCAATTTTGCCGAGGTGCCAAACATGTACTAGCTGTCACAGCATGCATCTATTTTTCGCTGATCTACAACCAACACGACCCAGAGATTCGCCAATAATAGGTATCGCCGCATGGTATCTATACAAGAGGAACTTCTACCCTTAAATCTCTTATCTCAGACCTGACCACTCTGCCATCCTTCACAATTCCTTTCACGAATTTATGAGGCTCATTGAATATGCCCACATCTTCTAGTGGATTCGCCGAAAGCAGCAATAAATCCGCGAACGCTCCTTCTTGAATGACACCCAGCTTGCCTTGCATACCCAGGATTTTTGCTGTATCATCATAATAATCACAATCTTCTATGTCAGCCTTGATCCGCCGCTTTAATACTAGTCATACCATCTCGCCGCGACACTGCAATACGGGACGCAGATGTCACTCACCTCCATTGACTGTAGCATGTCTCAAAACCACATCGCTGCTCAAAACCCTCTTCCTCAAATCGAACTCGCTTAGCTGAACATTCTGCATCGACCCAAAACAATCCGTCCCGAAGCCGATATTTACTCCTAGCTCGTGCGCACGCTTGATCACTTTATATCCACCATCAATGACGAGCTTGAGCTTCTCCCTAGATTGCGGGGGTATCATAGCTTGATAAGGCGGTTTCGAAAGAAGTTCTTGAACGATCAAAGTGGGCGTCAAATGGACTCCCTTCTTCGCCATAAGTTTTAGGGTATCGTCGTCTAGTAGATGCCCATGCTCTATTCCGCCTATACCGCCTTCTATGGCGTTCCGAGCGGCGGGAGAGGTGAAGCAGTGGGCGGCTATAAAACGTTGCCTCGGATCAGAGAGTAGACCGTAATTTTGCTGACCGGGATACTGTACTTACTGACTAGAGTACCTTTCTGCATCAGATACAATATGTCAGCTTGCTCGAGATGAACTCGATACCGTATAGTGAAATTTGGCTGACCATCATTCGTACGACATCGCAAATTGCTTTGATCTCAGCTACAGTGAATTGCTCGCTGTCCAGCTTATCTGTCGGACTAGCCACTCCACCGGAAGAACAGATCTTGATATGGTCGGCTCCTGTCATAGCATATCACCATAATCGACTCAGCTGGGTCAATTTACAGGTTGCCAGGTGTACTCTGTGAGTGGGTCTTGCCTGTTTCAATGATATACAGTACTGTAGTGCGCACTCACCAGCTCTCATCATCTTCCTAGCTGCTCTCGTACATTCCTCCACACCATCCACCACTACGCTATCCCGCCCTGAACCGGTGGAACCGCAACAACCGGTAATTGGTTTATCGGAATCCGCACCATCGTCTCCATGACCTCCAGTCTGGGACATCACTGGACCACCTTGAAAGATCCGCGGTCCGGGTATGAGCCACTGTTCCGTCGCATTCTTGTAATGCCTGTTCGCTCCGCCCACGTCACGAACAGTCGTGAAACCCCGCCAGAGCATCCCTAAACGATGCAAATTACCGTTTATAAGCTTGGAAGTGCATTGCGAGTGGAGGGATGAATAGTACATCTGAGGACTTGCCTTTGAGTACATGGGTCGCAGCTAGAGCAGTCTGCGTCTCAGAAGCAGGCACCAGTTGGCCATTCTGAGACACATGAGATAGTCATTAGTGCAACACACGACGCGCTTCGAACAATTGGATGAGAGCTTACTGGCTGACCGGGTGACGCTGTGAAATGGGTATGTACTTTTTGAAGCATTTATTTTCAGCTGGACCAGCTAGCGAGTGGACAGAGCGACTGGTAATCACTCACCATCGATGAGACCGGGAGACAGATATAATCCTTGACAGCGGACGCTTTGCCAGTCTTTCTCTTGCATATGCTCAACTGTCGATTTCGAGATGGACTGTATCTTTCCAGACTTGATTTTCACGGTCATGGACGGGAGGATCTTCCCATTCTCAACGTCGACCACATTGATGCCTGTCAGACAAGGCAATTCAATATTCATTCCAATTTTGCGTTTCCTAGGTACGGCTCTCGCTCGAACTCACCTACGAAGCTCATTGGCACTTGCTCAGGCCTGATCCAGGGGGGCGAAGAGAGATCATAGCTCTCAGGTACGGGGAACTTGAGCCAGTGAGTGGGCTGCCAGTCGTATGCCGACCCGCCTGCTTCCGCATCTTTCGACGTTGCTTGATCGATTAGTTCGAAAGAACCCAGGTTGGACGTGATGTCGTTCAATGTCATCTTTGCTCATGACAAGGCGGTGTTGGCACGAAAAATGATCAGATTTTGGAAGACTAGTCAGACGAATAGCTATAAGAGGTAGGAGGCCAATGGTAGACTTGGTACCATGTTGTTGTGATTTGGATCGTTATCAAGTGGACATGTGAACTTAGCGATACATGCGATACCATTCCGGCATCGGACTTGACCGAGATAAGGCGAAAGTCACCGCCGGTGACAACCGGTAATGCTGCCCTTATCTACTCGTACACAAATCATCAATCCCGTATATTCAGCATCAAATCACTGGTAACCTTCAAGCTGTCGAGCAAGAACCCCGTTCCCGCTAGGAATGCTTCTTGAGGATCCTCAGGAAGATCGGTCCACTGTACGTGACTCGAACGATCCATCAGACTCCCGGGGAAAAAGCAAAAATCAAGACGCAGCGCAACGCAACGCCGATCTCTTCATCGTCGTTCCCAAACTCAATCAGAACAGTCACAATGATCCCCATCAGACAATGGCAATAGAACGATGCACCATGCACAGAGGTCGTGGCAAAATGTATGTCATGTCTGTTCGAGGGATTTAGAGAAAAATGATCGCGTCCAGGGGAAATCGAATCCCCGTCTTCTCAACAGAGGCAATCGGTTATGAGGAAACCAGTCCCCTTGCGGAGAGTCTTGAAGGCGTCCAAACCACTTGCTGCACTTGAAATGCATTAGCCAACTGAGCTATGGACGCGATTTGTTACCTGTAGGGGGTTTTGCATAGATATGATGTGTGTATTGTAGCTGTGATCGGCAGTGAAGCGGGGAGGAGAAGGCGAACCGGCTGGAGAAGAGAGAGGCTTTGCTGTTGTATAAGCAACGAGGAGGTGGGGTATTCTGACGACATGGGGATGGCCAGTTCCGAAGAAAGGCGTAAGAGGGGTTCGGTTAGGCTAATGAGAAGTTATCTTACAACGAAATGCTTGATCAAACGTCGTGAATGAGTGATGTGTCAACCCAGGTTGTTTGTGTGCTGCGGGAATGACTCTCTGTGTGTATTGAGTATATTGCGCTTCTATCCTTTTGACATCGCTTATGACAAGAGCTAAAGGGTGGGGTGTCGTGATGCTGAAGGGCGTAGTTGAATCGTTAGGAAGGATTGATCGCGTCGACAGGCGGGTGGGCGCGAAGCCTGATTGTATGCCTCTTCTATAAACAGGATTCTAGCGTTTGGTTAATCGCTTAGATCTTCGTGTCATCGTCCAAACACTGCACATGGTGGTATCGCTCCTCACAAGTTTGTCTCACCGAGATCGTGCAGAGATGCAATGTCACTGCAAAAAGAAGTTACGCCCGGGGTATTCGACCTCCCATCTCTCATCTAAACACTTAGTTACGACCACCGCCCCACTCACCGTAGTCAATGGGGCTTCTTGAAGTGGACGACCCAAAGGCATTCATATTTCGATTGAGCGCTTTAACGCTTAAGCTACGGGCGTGTTCTGTATAGCAGAATGGGTATCGTGGTGTACAATGCTGTTTGTAAGCGAATTGGTAAAGCCAGCTTGTCGCCCTACATTATATAAGGCAAGGAGCTTGAGAGGTTTAATGCCAGAGACACCTCTCGTTGCGTCCATTCAGCCGGAAACGAAAGGCGAAGGCTGAAGCTGTAATCATGCGTTTAAAATGGGCAGTACAGAATTATTTGGCCATCAAAAGGCGCCCGTCCGTGGTGAACGATCAGGCAATGATTGCCTAAAGAAAGCGGTGGACCATAATATTTTCCATCGTCTTTAAAGTCAATCGCCTGCAGTTTCCGTCCAGCCTTCGAACAGGTTCTAGAAGATGATTGACTGAAGTAGTGACGCATGACGTTGGGAGCTGACCGAAAGGAACGGAGTTTGAGTAAAATGAGGTGGCGAATGATGGGTATGACGTAATGACGTCATTCCCCTCTTTCCTTCCCTTGTGATCGTCCAATTTAGCGCAGTCTAAATGAAATCTTGCGTTATTGAGAAATGTGTCAACAGATTCCAAAACGCATCTATATAAACCAAAACATCACTCGAATCTTCTTGGCCCCACTTGATAGCAAATAGGAATCACACCACATACCCAGCACTCTTCCAGTCACTACCTAAATTATCAATCACCACTTACACAATGGGACTCTTCGGATCATCAGACCCTACCGTCAAGGCCGAGAAGGCTATCGCCAAAGGTAAGTCCGCACAACATCGCCTGGTGATCGTCAGCGCCGCGGCAGCTTTACGCGATGCGAGGTGATCGTTTGCCACCGATACGACATCAGTTCAAGGTGTTGACCAATATGTAATCCCATCGCAGAGGCTAAAGTAGAGGACAAACACCTACGACAAGCTGAAAAGGATCTGGCCCACGCTGAAAAATCAGAAGCCAAGGCCGCCAAGGCTGAGACTAAGGCTCACAGTGCGCAAGAGAAGGCCGCCAGGGTAGAACAGAAAGCTGCTGCGGCATTGTCAAAGGCTACACACAGTGAGTCGATGAACTCTCCGCGAGTCCACCACTGTCCTCTTTATCTTCAGTCTCCCATCATCTTCTTCCGATCCATCTTCTCCGTATATCGAGATGGAATATGCTAACCGAATGACCTACTGGCAACAGAACATGACGATACTGTCAATCACGCCAACGCTGCCGTGAACGATGCCAATAAGACCACTAGCGAGCATCAACGTATAGCTCAAGAAGTAGCGCAGAAGAAGGCTGCCCTCGAGAACTTGACTCAGCAAGTCAGTATCCCATCTTTCATTCTCTCATAGACCCCAAAGACAAAAAATTCCACTCCTTTAATCGCTTTTCCACAAGGTAGTGTCTCGCTGACTTCGATCGGTTCTGTACAGCATCACCAACACGAGCAGAGCCGAGACTCCAAATTGAAGGAACTTCATGCTCAACCAGCTGCTACCGCTGCCAACGTTACCAACGATCTTCGAACCGGTGAACACGTCACACCGCAAGGTGGCGTTGGGCAACACCACGCTGGAGGCGCATTGGACCAAACTCAAGCTAATGCCGCCGGTGTTCACGCTGGAACCGGAGCTACTGGTGAGGCTGGCTTTGCAGCTTCAGGTGCACCAGGTACAGGTGCTACTAGCGCCGGATACGGAGGAGAGCAAGCTGCTCCGGGCGGTTTGACAGAAGGGCAACGAACTGCCAATGCCGTCAAGCATATGTAGAGGGGCGGGTGATTTATCTAGATCAAGTATAATTTTGTAGTTCGATGTGCATGTAGCGATTAAGCTGTACTCGAGTGTCTCCTTGCAACAAAGCCCGACGGCATTGCTGGCATCGAGAGTCAAACGATGCTTGTGAAGCGGAGTATCGGACTAAGTGAAGCACCTGTCGCTGAACGACTCGTGATGATGTAAAGACAATATTTGTTGCATATGATGTTCCGTGAATCATAACAAAGCTACATTAACTATATACTAGTTATACCAATTCGTCAACCCATTTGAGCGAAATGTTTTTGTTTGTGTTTGGACCTTATCCGACTGTGATCCGGGTAAGAGAAACATAATCAAGAGATGATTCATGCTATTTAAGCCTTCTCGACCTGCTCGTAGATGTCTTTGGATTCGTATCTCTCCTCCTCGGCCTTTGGCTCGTAGCCAAGGGCACCTACAGCGGCAGGAGGGATGGCACCACCAGCAGCGGCTTCGACCTCTCGCTCGATGTCGGAAGTGGCTGGTACACCGAATCGTCTACCATCTTGGTTCCAAATGTATACGGCCCAGAGAGCGATGTAGACGAAACATGGGACGACGAGGTAGTACGAGGTTCGGGTGGAGAACTTGTCGGCGATAGCACCTTGGATAGGGGGGAAGACGGCACCACCGGATACACCCATGACCAATAAGGCGGCGGCTCTTCGGGTGTGTCGACCAAGACCGGAGGTACCAAGTACGAAGATACATGGGTACATGATGGATTCGAAGAACATGACCAGCATCAAGCAAACGACACCGCTCATACCGTGGAGGGATCCGATCAAGAGGGAGAGCAAGGCGCAGGCGACGGCGTAGATGCAAAGCAGGACCGGGGCGGAGATGATGGAGAGGAGGGCGGTACCAACGAATCGACCGACGGTGAAGATGATCAAAGCGTAAGAGAGTAATTGTGAACCTCTAGTATCGGCGATGTGGGCGTTCTCGTAAGTGTAGTTGAGGAAGAAAGAACCGATGGTCACCTGGGCACCGACGTAGAGGAACTGAGCGACGAAACCGGTGATGGCTCTGTATTGCTTGTAGAAGGGCTTGGCAGCTTGAGTGTCGGCACCGTGAGCTTCGGCAAGAGCCTCAGCCTCGGCTTGCAGAGCTTCTTCGGAAACTTCGGGCAATTTGGTGAGGATGAAAGCGAGGGCGACGAGCATACCCATACCGGATACGGCGAGGTATACCCATTGTACATTGTTGAGGTTGTCGCTGTTTCCGTCGGAGAAGAAGTATTTAGAGGCGATGAGAGGTCCGGTGAAAGAAGCGACACCATTGAACGATTGGGAGAATTGCAATCGGAAGTTGGCGACGTTGTGAGGGGGCATAACGGAGACGTAAGAGTTGGCAGCGACTTCCAAGGTGGCAAGACCACAAGCGATCACAGCGGTACAGATGACGAAACCACCGAAGATCGCTTGAGGGTTCTTGGTGTTGACGGAGAATTTGGCGACTGGCCAGAAAAGAATGGCACCCAAGGAGTAGAGCGAGAGACCCATGATGATGGCTGTCTTGTATCCTCGTCGTTTCAACACTTCACCAGCGACAGGGGAGAAACTGAAGTGGCAGTCAGGTCAGTAATGGGCAGGATGAAAAGGGAGTCAAGTGGCACTCACGCAAAGTAACCAATACCGAAGTAAGCGACCTGAAGACCGGTGGATTGAAGCTTGGTGATACCCAATACATTTTGGAAGTGCTTGTTGAGCACATCAAGGAGACCGTAGGCGAAACCCCACAAGAAGAAGAGGGAAGTGACGAGGATGAAAGCCCAAACTACGAAGGTGTGACGTATCAGTATTGAGGTATCTAAGAGGGACAAGATGCTGCTCACGATATTCCCGTCTGATAAAACCATGTCGGAGTGGATTACCACCACTGCCGCCAGCGACTACTGCACCGCCTGCCATTGTGATTGTTGTGTGAGGTGTTTGGTGTGAGGGGAATGGAGAGTAAAAGGGGGAAGAGATGGATTGAAGAGGCGTTCAGATAAAGTAATAGGTTGATTGTGGGGATGAGAATATATTTTCTGGTAAGGAAAACTTGCCCCTCTTTATACCTTTTTCTCTCTGAGCAAGATCATCATGGTGACCCCTCCTTTCGGTGTCCCATTTTGGCACATCGTCGCGCGATGCGCTGGACCCATGGGGCAATACCGCGTTTCTTTTTCGGTTAGACCACAAATCATCTTTTCTTTCTTTGCTTTTTCCCAGGAACTGATCTAAAAATCGGGGCCTGCAAGGGGGAAGACCCGTGACGGTAAATGGAAAATGACAGGAATTACGACCTCCGAGAAACAGGTACCGTTTCAATGAGCAAAGAGGCGTCGATCTCCCGGCGGGATGGGTTCCTCGTCTTCCTCTGGCATCGTGCCTTCGCTAGTGCAGGTGCACTCTACTGGGGCACGAGGGTGATTTGGGGCGAACGAGAAACAGGGTTTCAACGAGGGGAAGAGAAAAAAAGTAACGGGAAGGTACAGGTCATTATGGGATTACGTACTACCCTTCTAACCCTCTGTTGACTGCGGCATTGGAACCAAACGGTAATGCCGCCGGAGAGTCGTGCGTGTAAAGTTCACGTACCTCACGTACAACAGACGATTTGGTATTGAAATTTGGTTTTTCTCGAGTCGGATTTGGTATTCTAAAAATACGTACTACCGTATTTAAAGACCTCGACTTGAAAAATTACTGGAAACAGTGAAAATCAATACCCTGATGGGGTTTTCCAGTAAACCGTTACCGCCGGCTTTTTCACACCGAGACCGATCGGGACCCCTAGATCCCGCAGAGGAGATGTTCGGCAGCACCCAAATTTGTCTTACATACCTCGCTTAACAGTTGTTTACACCAGACTATTGAGAGTGGAGGCTGCGAAGGGGGCAGGGAATCGAAGAATTCTTTTTGTCTTGCATCATGCAGAGTACGTGCTCTTGCGATCTGCAAATTGAAAATGTCGATCAAAGGATTAGTCAGTACTAGTACATACGATCAATCGATATAATTTACTATGATCCCATGGCGAGCTCTCTTCAGGTGACCTTCATACTGGTCTAGCCGCTCCTGCCAAGCTTAGTATTTGTGCAGACCGAGAAAGAAAAGCAGCCCAACGGTTGATCAGACACTATTTTTCCGGGAAGGGCAGGAAGGGGAAAAAACACAGGAACAGACTCACGAGATCTTGCTCAGGTGATCACATAATTGAATTACGTGGGGACAAAAGTCACCTCCACTCCGATCTCGGAGCTCCCTTTTCGTTCCCTTGCCCATGCGAAGAACAGGTAGAAGGCTTGTCGAGTAAGGCTAGAACGCTTTCAGGTCGGCGACTTTTTGTTGCACCTTTTACCGGTGAGTTGTTTTAGAGAGCGATGGCGACAACAAATTCGTAAATGGGCATTTTTGTCAATCCCATGTCAAATAATTGAGCTCGATCCCATGGCAGAGTTGCTCAAAATTGCCAACATGGACTTAGGTCGGAATGTTTTCGCAATGCCAAGTGAGCAAAGCGGCCTAATTGGTTTTTCTCTTTTATGGGTCATCATCTTTGTATGGTAATTGATGCGGTATTGGGCTTGGTAGCAGAGACTCCAGTCGGCCCGTCCTCAACCGTCTTTAAGCTTGATGTACACCACTATGTAGCAGGATTCCGATTGTGCGGAGGTCCTCATAAGATCGTCTACAGCGAAACAGAGTGTTGTGTATAGATGTAGACCTGCATAATGATCCAGTGCGGGTGTGTGTTTCTCATCGCCACGAACCTTCCACTAAGCTGCTCTGGACACGAAGGATGGTCCTCAACACATCGACGTATCTACATACAGGTAGTCTCAATCATAGAACTGAACGGTATACACCAAACGCTTTTGTCATGCCCATGTAGTGGGTGCAATCCTGGCACGGTTGCCGTTTTTTTCACTTTCTCACAGTCTAGCTTGAATCGGCGGAAAGCCATTGCAAGCTTAAGGAAATCTACAAAAAACGGTGACATCCGATGCCATTTCCCGATTGCACCTCATATTTCTGGCGTCGATCGATCTTTGCCCCAGTGGAGACCCATCATAGTGTTTTGACCCATGCGAACCACGTGAGACGGGCGTCATTCATTTCGTTTCCTTGTTTGACCCGAGTCGACATGCATTCGTTAGTCGCCGTGGAGTCTAACCTGATTTGTATCTTGGCCGACCAAATATAGCTTTCTCGCCCCGCCTTTCTAGCTGTGCGCCGAGGCCGTATGCCGGGATGCCGAACGAAAGGTTTGGTCTGAGTTAGGTATAGCCTCATAAGGCAATGAGGTAAGGCTGCACAACCAAATGCAGAACCACGTTTCCACATCATTTTTTGGTTACTGCTTTTCTCTCTTCCCGACTCCAGTGAGAACGTCAGAACCCGGCGATATGCCTAAAAATACTTTATGCTTCTCGTAAGCATCGCCCGTAATCTCTATATACTACTAGCACTGATCTCGATCGTCGACGACTTCTCTGAGGTTCTGCTTGAATGACTAGACGAAAAGATGTCTTACTTCCACTTGAGACGACCTCCCGCACAATACAATTACACTGCACCATGCAGACATTGCAGACTGACGTACGATGACGCTGTGCTGGAATCGCAATTACGCTTCGAATAATGTCATTGCAATCCTGCTGTATGCGTGTACGCAAGAGGTCATTTTGCCCCTCGATCGTGCAGATGTGCAGATTCCATCTATATGCATCATCCAGACGATATATAACCTTTCAAAAGCGGAACAACGAGGATCTTTACGCTTCACTTGAATCACCTCAAACTACTTTGTCTAAGCAGACCAATCCAAAGCAAATCATCTCATCAGAAAACAATAAGAATCAAGATGAAGGTCTCAGTGACTTTAGCAGCTTTACTCGCCGGTGTAGCCTCTGCTACCCCGATCGTGACATCGACCAAGTGGAAGAGATCGGCTTTACAAGGCCTCGATTTTGAGATGTAAGTCGAACTTGCTCTAGAATGTGCAGTTTCCTCCGATCAGATCAGTCAGCTGACTGGGCAGCATCGTGCACGACATACAGTATCAACCTTGCTCGAAATCTCGAATCGCTCGAGTTGAATTACTGGAATCAAGGATTGAAGAACTTCACCGATGACGATTTCAACAATGCAGGATATCAAGGGTTCCGACAATACCTTGAATTGTTCAGAGACCAAGAGATCGCTCATTTCACCGTTCTCAAGTGAGTGATTCATAATTATCCACGCCTCTGAGCGTTCCAATCGTGATGAACTGGTCACTGACGTTTGGTTTCACGTTGCAGCGAAGCGGCCGGTGAAGGTTTCGAGAATTGTACCTACACTTTCCCGGTGACTACACCTTACGACCTCTTGTCGGTCGCGCAAGTAGTTACCACCGTTGGTGAAGGTGCTTTCATCGGTGGTATCGCCAGTGAGTACTAGCGCGGAGACGCTTGTTGTTACGCTGCCCACGCAATTGCTGATCTCCTTGTCCTTTCCTTTCGCCTCGCTAGACCTTACCAACAGTCCCGCTCGACAAACCGGGGGTACGATTATTGGGAACGAAGCCAGACAAAACTCGTTATTGAGACAATTTTTGGGTCTCGATTACTTCAATGGTTAGTTCTGGAATACCTTTCCACTTCTCACTCTCAACTGAACGGCGTGCTGATGTTCGTTCCACTCCCAAATCACCTTGTACAGCCGTCAACTTCGACACTCCCTTGACAGCTTCTCAGGCCTACTCTCTCGCGGCGCCTTTCCTCGATTGCCCATCCTCGAACCCCCCAATCAACTTCCACAAGATCCCTCCTCTCATGGCCAATTTCACATCCGGTGCTACACCTCACTCACCAGGAGACGAGATCAGCATCATGTGGGATTCGTCCTCCGTCTACTTGGGCGACGATGTCCACATCACTTTCTTGGGTGATGTCTACGCTATCGCTCAACCCCTCACCCAGAGCGGCGACGGTATGGGAACCACTACCTTGCCTGAGAACATTAACGGTACTTCCATCTTGGTAGCTACCAACTTCCAAGGAGGTGGACCCATCCCCGACAAGCAGAACTTTGCTATCGGATATGTTGTCGTCGCTTAAAAAGTCAATACTCGTTTGTGAAGGATAGTCAGAAGTCGGAAGTTCCATAACAGAAGAAAGGACATTGAATAATCCCAATGTAGTCATTAGCTTAAATCTCTCGTTATAATCAATCGCGCATGTATAATTATCTCTGTCAGATCTGTGTTTCTCTGCAGGCAGTGGGTTGCTGACAACACTCCGCCGTGAGCGCTTCAATGGTGACAATTTTAGCCCTATTGTGTCCGATGCATACTCCATCCCGCTTAGAGGTAAGGAGGTCCGAGATATCCTCTGAATACAGTGGACAAAGCTTCCACGACTATTGAATTTGAGATGCATTAGCCCCGCAAGTCATAGCAGACGATGAGGACTACTCACCCAATAGCAATACACCACCTCCGGGAGCGAGACGCAATACCTTGGGGGCGAAACCCTTGTACAGTGCTCCGAGACCCTCAGTTCGGGCAACTTGTATAAGAGCGGGGTAAGTCCTGTGATGCCCTCATGATCAGCGCGGGATGTATACCACATGCAGACGGGATCACTTACCACTCCCCGGTACCGTGCAGTTGAATTCTAGACTTGACGACATCGACTATGAGGAGGATATATAAGCTGACATCCCTCACTCCTGCATGCGTATGTAGATGAGAGCTGATCGCGGAAACCCGATCAACTCACAAGGTGTGTTCAAAGCAGTACCGACGAAACCACCGATAGTACCAGCCACCAAGTTGTTCAGCAATTCTCCCTTCTTATCGGTAGCCTTGGGCAATGCCCCCTTGACACCAAAGATAGCACCGAAGTAACCTCCGTTCCACCACCAATGTCTCCAGAAAGTAGCCTCCATACCCTGGTACAGACTAAACGGGATGACCATGTCAGAATCGCGTAGTCCGCCCCGCCACGTATAGCGTCGGAAAGGTAAACTCACCCGAGAGGCCCACTAGTCCTGAAAGAGTGCTTGATGACATCGAAGGGTCCCTTGAAGCTAGAGTTCTTATCCTGCAATCTGATCTTGACCAATTCGAAGGGAGTGACAACGAAAGATTCGGTCGCACCGGCGAAACAACCCGTTATGATTGCTAGCGATTGTGTGTTCTTCCTTTGACCGTTGTTTGTGAAGAACGCCCCCCAAGATGCTATAAGTCAGAAAAATAAGCTGAGATATCGGGTGGTCGATGGCTAATGCAGTAGCGATTTGGTAGCAAAGAGAGGAGTTTAGGAGAGGCTTGAACGAGGGATACTTACAATTACCGGCGACTATAATAGCGGAAGAGTATGAGTTAGCGTGCCTTCCGGTGATTGACGACAGTTGGGAGACGCGCTCACACTTGACAGCTCTCTTGGGCGCCTCCATAAACAACGGCGGGAGGATACCTCTGTACAAACGACCGGGACCTTCTTGAGCTACGATGTTCTTGAAAGTCTGGACCATACCGGTACTGGTCTTAGCGGTGTCGAGCTGTTGTCTGGTCTTGACCACGTCCAGCGGGTAGAGGAGCTAGGTTTGGTATTCACAGCATTAGCGTCAACAGTGTCGCCACAGCAATGCATGACTGACCAGCAATTCGGTACATCCTGTCATGATCTATAGTCAGCTTGGGTTATCTCCAATGGACGATGCGAGAAAGGCTTACCTGCGATAGCTCCGGATGCAAAGGTGTACGCGAAGGGCAAAGCTGTTGACTCGTCATGTCAGCGAGTGCTACGAGTTTTGCAAGACTGACGAGCATGATGTGCTGCAACCGTTGTGACCATCACGCGACACGAGAAGACTACTCACGAAGAGGCTTCTTGAGCTCGGTAACGGGTTTAGTGTTCGCGGCAGCAGCGGACATTTTGGCGAGTATTCTATGGTGTTCTAAATTGTATGAGGAACGAAAGTGAAGAGAACGGAAGAGCTCAAGGAAGGAAGCGAATGAATCAAGCCGGAATCCAACGAAGCGAAGCGATGATGCCAAGTGACAAAAGCAAAAGAAGATTATCTAAACGAGGGTGAGATATCTAATCTGATGGTGATGCTGATGGCACGCAATTTGTTCGTTTTTTGATTCGCAGTGGTAGCAATGAGGCCGGGATATCCTGCCGAGCCCCCGAATTAATCCGGTAAACTCACTTAAGTTCATTCGGCAACACCGCTCGAACCTGGATTTAAATGTCTGACCCGCTTATAGCGGTTCAAAATGTCCGTCCTAGAGCTATATGAATCATGAATATCATGATGATCATAAATTTACTATCAATAGTCATCCAGTCAGACCGTTTGAAGAAGCCTAGGTGATAGTGACGTGAAGGACGAAGCGAAAGGAGAAGTCAATAAAATGAAAAAAGCGTATGCTGCGGGGGATAAATGTATAATGTCCTGCCTTTAGGTATCCGCGAGAGAAAGTTATAATGCTATAAAAGAAGGGCACCAACAACTACATCAACCTAATCATTGTCCTCTTTATCTTCCATCGAGACTCGGAATTGCTCGACCAGCTTCAAAGCTATACAGTAGAACTCGGCGCTGCGGCGCTCTCTACTGATGAAGTGGGAGCATCGGTCGCGACGGGAGAGGTTGCGCTTTCGGTCGTATTGACAGATGGAGTCTGCTCAGTAGAAAGGACGGTCGAGTTGGCAGAAGATGTGATAACTTCTACGCATCCTTGACCGTCGGAAGTGACGGTGAAGCCAGGCTTGCAGGAGTGGACTGTGAGTAGACGATATCAGCTTGGTATTCTTTCGCTAGTCGTAAAGCCGACTTACCATTGCAGCTGCCGATCGCGCAGGATACTGACAATACTCCGGGAATAGCGGTACAGTCAAGACCGGTACTGATCATCGTACTATCAGCTGACACGTCCTCAGGCTAATCAGCCAAGCTGACTCACCCTAATGTGGTACAACCACCACAGGAGTACAAATCCTCTTGAGGTAAGATACTGAACAACGATGATCAGCCTTGACACGATTGAAAGGTTTAATGGGTCAAACCAAGGAGTATCGAACGTACCATTCGTAAGGTGTATCAGCATTTGATTGAGCCAGCTGGACATCAGTCATGGGGGAGACGGGACAGGCCATCTGCTGAGCTGGACATCGAGTCAGATCTTCAGCGGCACCTAGTAGCGGTTGACTAGATCCGTTACCGTCTTCATTCGAGGTGGTAGAAGGGATAGGCTTTTTCTGCATTATCGAATATCAGTCAGATGGGCAAAGGGACAAAGGAGTACGCCTGATCAGAATATCTTATCCGCAGTGAAGCGTGAATACTCACGGCCTTTCGCTTTGCACCTCCACTGACACTAGGAGAAGGTCTAGCGTTCTCCCCGGCCGATGGATGATGTCGCTTGTGGTCCTCATACCATCTTCTAGCGAGGCCCTCTTGGTTGTTCAATGTAGGAGTGGGAAGAGAGATAACGAAGCTGGACAAGGATAGGAGAGAAAGGATAGCGATTTTTGGGAAGATCATCGTGATTATGTTTCTTTTGTTTTTGGCTTTGAAAATCCGCGTTTGGGAGGCAAGCTGGTTGTTCTATCGGTCTATGAGGAACGTTGGATATAGGCTGTCGGGAGTGGCAAGACTATAATGATGATGTAAGATTGTACAGAGGGCGAGGAGATTGGAGGGAGAAGGTAGGGCGTGCGATACCAGATATCTGGGACAGTGTTGGTTTTTAAATGAATGTCTGAAGTTGATTTACGGACTTGAGGTATCCTTTACTGAGATCTGTAAGAATACAAGGATGAGATCGATGGGAAGGAAAAAGGGGAAAGAATGGCAAATGGTGGAATAGAACAAAAGTATGCAAAGGATATATATGATACAACGTGAAGACCCATGGACCACCCAACCCCTCTTCTTCTCATCGAGATCAAGAAAGGATAGCGCACATACCATCACGGTCAAGGATTTTGACCCTCTTCGTGCGTCCGTCCAGCGTGGGGACAAGCAGGGCAAGAGGACGGGATTGCAATGATGATGAAACCCCCTTTTAAAGACTTTCAACACCGTTAAATCATCCAACTCTTTCCCTTACCTCACTCTCCGCCAAAGCAGGAGTCGAGAACGACCTGCAGCTGGACAGCTATGGATAAGTTGTACATCGCCCCCCAGGTACAGCAAAGAGTGCTCGTGCATACAACATTCAACATACGATTCTTGGCGCCCAAAGGAAGGGAATGAAGACAGGCACTTTTATGTTGATCACATACCGGTCTAATGCCGGACTAATCACACTCATACACATACTGAAGACTGCAAACTCCAGACTCAGAGATGGGATGTGCCGTGTGGTGAGGATGGGTCCGAGCGCGTTTCATAAAGGATGATTGACTGCACTAAGCAAGTCCGCCTCAAGGTGAAGATCAAACTAGCTTGGTTCCTTGGGCGTTGTACCGGTCGTACCGAGATTCTGGACAAAGGAGATCAATCGCACTGTAGTAGACCCGATACTGTCAAGCATGGGGGAGTCATTCAAAAAGTGGGACTACAAGCGGAATGGAGGAGACAAACATGAAACCCCGTCTCGCAATTGATGCGCCATTGTTCTTTGATGTACTGAGCATGCACGTAACGTCCTGGCAGTTTGATAGGTATGACGAGGGAAAAGCAGTTGCGCGAATGTTCCATCAAGCATCCGAGGAGGCGTGAATGCAGGGCCCTGTGTTATGGTCGTCATGCAGGCGGTCAGTGCGTTGTTGATTGACGTAAGAAGTTTGTCTCGGAAAAAGCCATTTTCCGATCATGTAGACAGGCACAAAACGATCAAAGCGTGTTTCAGATTTTCAAGTCTAAGATTTGTGGCCTTTTGTCTGTTTACGACTCGACCGAGGTAATCGGATTCGATTGTTTTCTCGTATGCCGTTCAGATCCACTACATTCAACAGGAAGATGGACAGTTGAGAAGTGCATATCAACAGTACAATGGCAGTACGATGGCAGATGTACGAGCTCGATGGGCATGAAGCAAACGTTGATGATTGGAGTAAGTCCGCGGTGTCTTGTTCATCCTACTACATACGTTTTGCAGAGGTATGAAAGGTATTTAATCGTCCTCATATATCGTTCGCTGTCATTCAAATTGACACTGAGAGTAGCTGACTACACCTCGAAGTGGGGAGACGAAGCGATTTTTTCACACTGCGCTCTCCCGCTAAGTCGGTATCGCCGCTAGTTCCGCAACCTGGCACAGCTCGACGAAAAGGATGGGATACAGCAGCCAGGTTGGAAAAACCAGGATGGCCAGCCGCGCAGACGTATAGCACCAGCCCAAAGCTCAAAGTAGGAGAAAATGATGGCGAAGCGTTACAAGTGGCGGAACGCAATTGGTGGAACAGCGAGATTTTTTCCCGAAGGGAAAAAATCGAGCGCTTCCTGGTAGGTCCCCCAGACTTCTAGAGCAGCTGGAATAAGCTCAAATCTCCCATTCTGGCACTGTGGTGTAGTTGGTTATCTAACGTTTCCGCAAAAATATTTTCAGATCATTTGGCTTCTTCATCATTTTGACTTCTTCACTTTCTTCCTGATTTTCTTGTCGAGCGCTTCCTGGTAGGTCCCCCAGACTTCTAGAGCAGCTGAAATAAGCTCAAATCTCCCATTCTGGCACTGTGGTGTAGTTGGTTATCACGTTTCCTTTACATATCGAACTTTGTGAGCGGAAAAGGTCAAGGGTTCGAGCCCCTTCGGAGTCATATCTTTTGTTGCTTCACCAGACGAACAATGTTTTTTTTTTTTCTTCCCATACTTTCGCGTTGTCTGCTTGTTTGGTCATGCATGCATACGCATGCAGGCCATACACACAGCAGTGTACATAGTATGCATGTGGATTACAAGGCATATGCATGAGACGTGTGCCATTTGTGCTGTGTCAACTGAATTGGTCATTGAGCGTCGGATGATGAATTTCTTCTCTGGAGGCTGCTTTGCCTTGTTGACGACTTTGGACGCGAGTCGTGCGCTTAGACGGCGAAGTATGCAAGCCACACGAGTTGCCTGACTGACATGAGCACATGGGAGAGTGTATTTGATGCATTCTATGGTATCGAAATATGAAAGGTATATACATATGCACAGATGTTGTTTCGAGTACGAGTACGAGGCGAAGTTAAGCTTCTCCATCTTCCACTAATTCCCCACAAACAATGTATTTCCTCTCGAAATGCTCGTGCCATCCCCTCATGTTCTCGCTAAGCATCTGCATAAGCTGTTGCACTTGAGAATGCATGAGTTGAAAACTTACATCTCGGCTTTAGTCAAGTCTGAAAGTGTATCGAGCGGCTGATCCGTCGGCCTGAGCATGTCTGGAGAAAAACCATCAGCTCCGAAACAGGTCAATTATACATATACGTCAAGCTTACCCAGTTCGAAAGACTGCTTTGCCATTCCCCTTGATGCGTCACGACCTGCAAAGTTTCCGTATACTCCGTCTACATCGATGGTCAGTCAGCTAGGGGTCTGCCCCTAGTTTCGCCTCGTTTCGTCCGCATTTCGCCTTGCCCTCGACCTCAGCCCCAGCCGTCCTCCCCTCCCTCGGCCCTCCGCATTGTCTCTTTCCCGTTCCCGCTCCTGTTCTGATCCTCCCTCTGTTCCCCAATCCTCCTCCTTTGTGCCAGGCGTCCACTGCCCCACTCCAAATCCGCCTGTCCCCTCATCCCTAATCCGCTGGTTGTCGTGCCACACCGGTCGGCTCTACCCCTTCTCCACCCCTGCCCGCCCTGATCTTACCATGCCACATCTCAATCCGCCCAAGATACATCCTAGCCTAGACTCGCCATGATACATCAACTCACCAGGCCCGTAGAAACTCTTGCCAGCAGTCACATCGAAGACCGTCCTCTCGCCCCACTTCCCGTCCGGGCCCACCCTCAGAATAGCCAACAGGATCCGCTGACCGCCCTTCTTCAAGCCTGTACCATCATATTCCAGCAATTCGGTCGCCGTGTATCTTCTCTGACAGATAATGTCTGGGTGTTTTGACGGTAACCAATTATATACTTGTTCCGAGTACGTGCTTGCTGCCGGCGTCTGTTTAAGTGGATGAGGGACAATCAAGCGAAATACAAGATACAGAATCGGAGGGATAAGTAAGATATTTAAAGGATTTGAGAAAGACATTTTGCCTTCCTTCGCGTTGCCTCGCTTCAACTTAGCTCTGAGCAGAATGAAGTCATGCGATACATCCAACTCAGCTGCGCGATATGAAAAGAACGTCGCGTTACCTCGGCTTGAGCGGTAAAACCGGGGCAGAGTGACGAATGCGATGATGAATCAGAGTAAAATGGGGACCTCCGCTTAAATTCACCTACGCTTTCGGCTGTTTATTTTGGTTCAGCGGTACAGTCGTGTATTCTTGTATCCTTACATCCTCCCATTTCCATTGATTCAACCGTCCACGTATCGAAAATAAGATATCCTATACCCAAAAACCGCTCGCCAATAACCGTCATTAGTTGCAATCCACCCTTGAGCCGATTAGTTACGCGAAACAGCCGAATTAGAGGCAAATCAACTCGATGATGTATACCCGAGTGTCTAGTGGAGTGGGATCATCCTCGATGGGTATGGTCTTGAGACGAGGCCCCCAAGGGCTCAGGCTACAACACGGGGTCGGAAGCATACCTGCCAGACGTGAGTCTATAAGTAAACGCCGGGCCAGGCTTCGGGAACGCATAGCTGATTATGGCTACAACAGAGCAACAAATATATGCCAATGCTCTGGGTAATACCTTCTCGAACCGAGCATTTTCATCAACTCTGCCTATCCCCTTACGAAACCTCTCTATAAGTCAGCAGACCCGATTATACCCCGCATTCAGCCGATCAGTATCCACTCAACCTCATTCCTCCAGTGATTCAAGCAAAGCTCCTCCACCATTCCCAATCACTACCAACCCTCAATCACCCCAGAACATCCATGACCCGCCTCTGGGAACCCCTCCACCGCTTCCGCCAACTCCTCTCAATGCTCTTCCGCCGAAAGCGCTGGATCTTGCCAAGGCTGAAGAGGAGAAAGAGGTAGCGGAAAAGAAGGAGAAGGAGAAGAAGAAACCGACAGGACCATTACCAGCCAGAGTATGGGCAGTCATCAAGAAAGAAGCAGCTCATTATTGGTCAGGAACCAAATTGCTCGGACAAGAGATCAGAATCAGCTCGAAGCTGCAATGGAAAGTGCTCAATGGAGGAACTCTGACGAGAAGAGAAAGACGACAGGTAAGTTGCCTTGACGTATCAAGCAGGAAATGCATTATTGACTCATGCTGAACGTATCGATGACCTCCCTGAATAGCTTCGTCGTACTACGACAGATCTGCTTCGTCTTATCCCCTTCTTACCCTTCGTGATAGTCCCATTCATGGAGCTGCTTCTGCCTGTAGCCTTG
Organism: Kwoniella dejecticola CBS 10117; assembly: GCF_000512565.2. NCBI lineage: Eukaryota > Fungi > Basidiomycota > Tremellomycetes > Tremellales > Cryptococcaceae > Kwoniella > Kwoniella dejecticola. The sequence continues at coordinate 3,138,756 of NC_089301.1, forward strand.
AAGCTCTTCCCTAACATGTTGCCATCAACCTTTGAAGGGGAATTTGCGGCCGTAAGTCAAATGCGCACTCCGTACTGCGTCTTTAGGCTGACCGCGGAATCCCGGGAAACCAGAGCGAGAAACAGAGAAAATTATTGAAAGTCCGTATTGAGATGGCCAAGTTCCTTCAAGAGACTGTCAGGGAGTCAGGACTCAAAGCGGATAGTGTGGTGAAGAGTGATGAATTCAAAGAGTTCTTCAGGAAGGTATGTCTTCATTTCCAATGCTCGAGTGTTCACTTTGTTTCGGAACTGATCTGATTTGGGTTCTCAGGTGCGATCTACTGGGGAAACGCCTTCCCAGACCGACGTTGTCAGAGTCGCAAAGCTATTCCACGATGATATCACTTTGGATAATTTGTCCAGACCTCAATTGGTATCGATGTGTCGATACATGAATATCAACGCGTTCGGTACGGATAATTTCTTGAAACACCAAATTCGAAGCAAGTTGGAGAAAGTCAGAGTCGATGACATGGTAAGCACTTAACCATTCAGGTAGCAAGACAGTGTCCTGATTGGTGTCGGTGTTGCTGTAGATGATCCACGCGGAAGGTGTTGATTCGCTTTCAACGAAAGAATTGCAATCCGCTTGTCAATCTCGTGGTATTCGATTCCAAGGTGTTTCTCCGGCCCGATTACGAGAAGAGCTCGAGCAGTGGATTGAATTGCACTACACCAACGGCATCTCGGGTGTGTTGCTGGTTCTGAGTAGAGCATTCAACTTCGAACAAAAGGGCGAGAACGTCATGGAGAGTTTGGTCACCACTCTCAGTAGTCTACCTGAGAACTTGGTAAGCTATTACTTCCAGGTGTAGCAGGATTAGCGTCGGCTGATTGTGTCCCTTGACCAGCTTAACGAAGCGGAACTCAACGTCTCAGACGAAGCTTCATACAAGCAGAAACTCGAGGTCTTGCAACAACAACAAGAACTCATCGAGGATGAAGCTGATCAAGAGAAGGTAAGTCTTATCGGAACTATCCTTTTTTGGTTCTGGCCCTAACTATTTGATCAACTATAGGAAGAGCAAGAAGCCCGAAAGGAAGAGAAAGAACGTAAAGAAGCCGAGGAAGCCGCTAAGAGAGAAGAGGAAGAGGCAGCCAAGAAAGCCGCTGCTGAGGCTTCTGGTAAGGCTGAGCAACCTGCAATTGCAGCAGCCGAGGAGGTCAAGGAGCAATCGAAACCCCAAGATGACGCTCGAATGACGAAAGAACAGTTAGGCGAATTAGCTGAGGCTTTGAGTATCCTTACTGCGAAGAGCAGTATCGTGAAAGAGCGAGACGAACTCAAGTCGTTGTTAGAGGACAACTTGCTTTCTGAAGCTGAGTCTAAAGAACGACAAGAAGAAGGTGCGACCGTAGCTGTATCCAAACGAGTCAGGAAGATGATCCAGACTATCGATACACAACTGGAGAAGTACGACGAGAAGGTCGGATCTTCGTTGAATGTCATTGAGACTGGTCCTCATGGACAGATCGCGCTTGCCGACTTGAAAAAGGCGCTAGGTGTGATCAAGCATAAACCGTCGGACGAGATCATTGAAGGTTTAGGTAAGAAGTTGGATGTTGATCAAGATGGATTTGTTGTGAGTCTCCGACCTGTTAAGAACGTGAGATCGTAATTGACGAGGATTACAGGAACTGGATCATGTTATTGAGCTCACGCAAGATCATGGCCTGGGTATATTGCTTGAAGACGAGGAGGCCAGGAATATACTTGACAAAGGATCGGATATAAGACATAGCAAAGACGTCAAAGAGCTGAAGTGAGCACCTTGACAGTGTAACAGTGTGAATAAGCTTCTGACTGACAACCCTTTTTACAGACCCAAGAGGGAAGACATCCTTCAAGAATAGAAAGGGGGAAGAGAGGCAAATAGACGAATCATCCATCATATTAACTTTGTGCACTTTTCAACATACACCTTCATCCATGCATTGTTTCTTACTAAGCGATCAGTATGCTAATCAGTCGAGATATGCGCTGCGAAAGTTGCAGATGCTCTGTCGTCTTTTGCTATACATGCTCGATGCTCCGTTGTTATATGCGAGCAGAGATAAAGAGAAAATCCCCTTTAGATTGATGACGTCGCATATTGTGCTTGGTACCAAAATTTGATGCACGCGCCACCGCACAACGGGACAGTGCGAAAAGTTGTCAATTCACCCATTCTCAGACCGTCGTAGGTGAGAATTGTCAGTTTTGTGCAAGTGCATGTGCATCCATCATCGATACATACATACAACTGTTACACCTTCACTCATAGACACCTTTCTTGTAGAGCTTGACGCTGTGTGAAACCTACAACAAGCGATAAACCATCCTTGATCGTTCCGGCAGATTTTCCATCCAACCGATTTTGTCTTTGTCATTCGTCACTCGCGTGAACGCTATATCCGGTGAAACCCCTTACTTCATTCAGTAGACTCCCACAACTTCTGACTCGGTCCCGGGACCAGTACAACCCACACTTCTTCGGGAAGGGACGGCCCCCTATATCTCTCGAAGTCATCCATGCTTGCATACAACACCAATTGAAGTCTTGAGGAGTACCAACAACCTTGGCCTAAAGACACAATGGGGCTTTTGCCCCTATTACCCTCACCGCCTTTATCGACCACTCCCGGTTCAGAAGCAGACGTCCTCCTGCAGCCGGAAGCTGGTCCGTCCAAATTACCCCAGACACAGTCACAATCAAACCTGCAGCTACATCTACAATCGAAACGAGATCAGGATACAGTGGTGACTCCCCCTACATCCCCATTAGCTGTACCTTTGTTGGGCACTCGCAAGCGGAAACGTCGTAATGGAGCTCATCTAGAAGATGCAGAGTCTACGCATTCTGGTACGACTTCAGACGGCGACTTCTTACCCTCTCCAGCACCTTCAGCGTCGACCTCAGCTTCGGCCTCGACCCCGGGCGGTCCGACTGGAGGAACAAGGGCTCTCAGGGGTGGAGGGAAAAGGCAATCTGCCAAGGCAAGAAAACAGTCTCATGCTGCAAATCAGGCATTACCAAATTCGCAGGAATCCTCCTACTCTGCGACTACCAACACGGGTAGAGCCCGTAAACATCAATCTGGCGGAGAAGGTGGAGCAGGAAGTAGACGGACAACCCGATCGAAAGCCAAAAGAGCGTTCAGCCCCTCAGATCTGGTCACGACTTCCCTAGAGGAGATAGCGATCGAGGAAGCAGCGGTGAAAGCGGAAATAGCTAGATTGGGCTTGGCATTGAGGGATGTTAAGGGAGATGGGAATTGCTTGTTTAGAGTTCTGTCCGACCAGGGATTTGGTGGAGAGGTGAGTTGAATACATCTGGGTACCCTTATTATCCGTCGTGGCGAACGAAAAGCTGATCATGCCGACCATGTTCGTAGAAACGGCACAATGAGATACGCAGACTTGTATGCGATTATCTAGAGACCCATAAAGATGTGATGGAGGGCTTCGTTGTGCCCTTCATGAAGGATGGTGAAGGGTATGAAGGATATGTCACCCGCATGAGACAACTGAGTAAGCTTGCATCCTCATGAACCCACGACGATAGACATGCTGACCACCTACATGGTGTGATAGAGCAATTCGGCTCGCACATAGAGATACAAGCTGCTGCGAGAGTATTCAAGCGGAATATCCGGGTGGTCATGTCAACAGTGAGTCAGCTATAAGAAAGGCACTGGACTTAGCGTCAATGAACTGACAATAATCATACTTGATGTAGACGTCTTTCACTATTCCGTGGCAGACCGAAGCTACAACTTACCGCGATCCACCCGAAACCCCTTCACCCGCTGACGTTGGTCCTGTACCGCTCACTCCTTCCCACCGAACTCGCTCAAAGACCATTCATACGCCCCATGCTCCTTCCATCTCTCTCCCCGAGTCCCTGCCATCTGTAGGGGAGGACCGCTCGATGCTATGGCTAGCGTTGTTCTCACAAGCAGAGCACTTTCAGTCGATTCGCCGGATGGGCGATCGAGAACATGGTCCAGCAGAAATTGAGGATAGGTTATCCATACCCCATGCAAGGGATGTCTCGGAAGCTGCTCGAAGGGAGCGAGGCGAATTAGTAGACGACAAGAAAACGAAGACCCCTCTCTCACTTTCTTCCAAAATCAGTCAAGTTCTGAACAGCCTGCCGCCCGATCATGGTATATCGCCTGCAAACGCTGAAAACATCCTCGGCCGGACCCATGGTGATATCGGCGAAGCAGTCGAGCTTCTACTGGACGACATCAATCAAGAGAAAGAAACCGCAACAGGCGTCGGCAGTGAATCGGGCTCAAGTGATCATGTTGAACAAATGCTACTTTCTCCGAATCCCAATCAATACGACGCCACTACTACCCTTCTACGGATATCTCATGCCCAATCCATCGCGCAACTTAGATCAAAGACGCCTGATAGTCCAAGCAACACAGCAACTACTTCTACCGAATCCCGATCGCATTCCAGATCGCGGTCGAATAGCGGTGCGTCCACACAGTCTGGAAATACAAGTCAAACGGAAGCATTTGACGACTCTTCGGCGGGAAATACGAGTAATTTGAGTAAAGGCATAAAGGACATGACGGTCGATAGCCATACTCCATCTTCAGGGCAGAATGGCGCAGTCACCGGCGTGTCTCCCGATGCTCGTAGGTCGAGGGTACGTCCTGGTCCGGAAGGCGAAAGACGACGCTCGGCTAGATTAGGTACAGTCGGAGTTGGAGCATGGTGAGTTGCGTCTGACCCTGTCTGTATCTGTACTTGACAACAGAGATTGGATGTTGACATTGATCTTGTAATCCTTATAACACAGATCATACGCATATTGTGGTCGTCGATCCATCGATACATCATCTGTAGACTGCAAATTCAGTGTCAAGAATAACAATAATTAACAGCAATAACAAGTATAGAAAAAGGAAATGGTTGTACTGTATCGCAAAAGTCACGTCAAGTCAAGTCACGTCACGCATCTTTAGCATCTTCTCTTTCGTCATTCTTGATTCTTGCACAAGTCTCATCATCATGCATTTCAATGGTTCTCACATCAATAGACGCTATCAGGCACTCGATCAATCGCATACCTTCGTGCAGCTGAGTCCACTGCACGTATCGCGAAGATCCGCGCTTTCAACTGTAATGGTGAAGGATAAAACAGCTTGCACCTTCGTACCTCGCCCTCCCCTCTTCTCCTCTGCCTCCCTCCACTTCCGCCCCTTTTCGCCTTTCCTCCCTCCCTACACCCCCCCTTTTCGCTCCTGCTCCTTGCTCCTTGCTCCTTGCTCCTTCTCCCTCATCCCCCCTCTCAGTCCGTTCTTCCCGCGGCCCGCACACGCCCCCCCTCCCTCTTCGACCCCCGGTCCTCCATCAATCCTCCTATCTCGCCCTTTACCCGTCCCTTCAACGTTCTATCCGCCCTGCTCTCTTCTTCCTCGTTCGATATTCGTTGTCTCCCCACTCCTGTCCCCGTCCCTTTGCCTCTCCCCTTCCCTACTCTTCTCCTATATTTGCATCTTCTGACTCCATACCATCGTCTACCTCTTCTGCCTCTGTTCCCGCCTCATGCGAAGGTGTAGACCAGATTAGCGTTTTGTTTTAAGTCACGTGATCGCTTAAAAAACCCGCAAAATCGCTCGGATGCAGAAAAGTCAAATTTGATTTGGCGTGGGTGGCCTTGAGCTGAACAATCGAGAAGCCTACGTCTCCCTAAAATTGTATCAGTCATCTTTATCTTACTCGTGCTTAAAACTAATGCTTCGGATACCGGAAACAGTAGGTATATCCCACGAGGTAATCTGCACCGCGGCCGAGATGCGCAGTGAATGATCAGACGCAGAACACAGACTTCGCTAATGTTCTGAATTTTGACTGATTCACTACTCAAAAAAGCATTTACTCATGAGTCCACGTATACCAGCTGAATTTGATTATTGCTATCAAGCTTACGAACAAGCGATCTATATCCTTGATTATGACGACAATTAATGATCGTTGCTCGTTCACAAGCGATTTGACCCGCGGTATTCATTGTGGATCACTAGTACTACTCTACTGACCGGAATGAACTAAAGCTAATTCGGGATTTGTCAGCGTACGATCCTACGCTATAGGCAACGACGAAAAGAAGCCTACGAAGACTCTTTTGGAGTCGAAAATCTTTGCCTAGTATCTACCTACATGTTCTGAGGCCATTCTCAAACCGAGCATACGTCATGGACTTCCGTGTATATAAAGAACTCCTCAGAACTGGAAATGCAATCTCTTCTCCTCGACAATAATCATCTCACCTACTGCAATCTCACTATAATTCCAATATCTTGCTATCTCACCACCTGACAAACACCTATTCCAAACCAAATACACCTGTGACAATGGCCAAAGCAGCACGAGCTCGTGAGCAAGGATTCCTCTCAATTGCTTCGGTCCTATGCTAATGAAAAGTATAAATAGCTGGAAGGGAAGAGAAAACCGCTCGACCTCGATTCTCCCTTAAGAGCGTCTTCTCCACTGGCCGACAAACATTCTGGGCCCTCTTCTTCATCTTATGGTTTTGTCTCGACGTCGCTCAGCTTGGTCTTGTATCTCAACAACTCCATAAATACGGAAATCAAACTGCCAGTTATCCCACGGGAGAATTCTACCATGCTCTTGGATTACTCCTCTTCACTTGTATAATCGGTCTCCTCTTCTGCCTTTTCCACTGGTCTGTAGGATTGACCCTCTACCTGCCTATCTTCCTCGCTTTCGGCGTATGGTGGGGTACCGGTGCTGGTATTTTCTACGCCACTCCCTTCGGACACGGACTCCAGTGTAAACACACTTCGGACCCTTCCAGGTTCCCGGCCAACTGGGTGCCCTTCTTGGGTGAATGCTCTAGAATCACTGCAATTGAAGGTTTGGCTTGGGCTATGTGTAAGTCTTCAGTCGTTGTTATCTTCTCGTCCTCTTTATCCGGCGATTGTATCGATCTGACTGTCAGCCGCTCTGGAATAGTCGCATTGTCCGTCATTGGTCTGTTCTTCGCTTTCTTCGACAAGTTCTCGCTCCACTCCAAGAGATCGAGTGCTTATGACAAAGCCGAAGAGGGACACGCTCAAATCCCAGAGAAGCACTAAACAGCAAGGTTACCGTTGCTCGTCATCCCCCGATATCATCGAGCGCAAGCTCTATCCCAGAATATAGCTTTATAATTTCACACAATCTTATAATGACACTTCCACTAAGCAAATATGAATCTATAATATGCATACAATACAAGTCAAAATCGTTGCGGCGTCGTTAGATATCGTGTTTTAGATAATCGGTATCGAGGTTTGAGCCTTCTAACAGCTGCATCCACCACCCGTCCAGCTCTCCTCCTCCAGCCGGATAGGCTCGGTTTTGCGCGTAGGAGCGGCTGTTGATTTCGAGTATAGTGTGGGTGTAGCCAGGATCTGACATGTAGACAAGTCAGCCCACAAGAGAAGCAGAATGCCAAAGCATCCTCGGTTCCGACTTACTCGTCTGACTAATTCCTCAAACGCTTCCGGCACCCCCAGTCTCGTCTTCGCCGAGCATTCTGATCAGACTAACGGTGAGCATTGCTCGAACAATGCATCATGTTACACGAGACTCACCTATGAACAGTGCTCCCATTCTCTCAGCGAATGCCTTCCCTTCTTCCGTTGTGACTTGCCTCGAGAATTCCTACATGTCTAGTCAGCTCAGCGCAGACCTCTTGATGATGCCAACAGCTGACCTTGTCCACCTTGTTGCCAACTATCATCTTGACAACGCCCTCTCCGCAATAAGTGTCTATCTCCTTGAACCACTTGAGCAGCTCGTCGAATGTCGGCCGCGACGATACATCATACACTGTTTGCGGCAATTGCTATCAGCCGAGAGCGGATTATCATTGGACTGGCTGAGTAACTTACCCAATACTACACCTTGAGCCCCTCTATAATAGCTCGAAGTTAAGGTCCGAAATCGTTCTTGACCGGCTGTATCCTGATGAGGAGTCATGCTGGGCTTCAGCGCTGGGCACGAAATTACAGATCGACATGATATCCTTTCCTCACCCAGACCGATAACTTGTATTTCTTCCCGTCTAATTCTATGCTTTTCACCTTGAAGTCTACACCTATAGTCGCCGCTGTCTCCTCGTCCGTCAGAAACTCATTGTCCGTAAACCGCAATAGTAGTGACGATTTGCCTAATGTCCAGCAGCTGGGTTAGCCTTTTCAACGGTCCAGGCATTGAGAGGGATGACTCACCGACACTGGAGTTTCCAATGAGCAGCAGCTTGAGATTCAGATTAGGTTGCACAGTTGAGCTCATCACGGCTCTATACTCCCTCTGTCCGCTCAACTCGTTTCTGAGCTCTTACGTGCAACCAGGCAAATGGCAAGAAAGTGTCGGAAGGTGATCATGCATCGTCATAATCACGCATAGACCATCGACCATAAACAAATGAAGCCGGTATCAATTGACCGTGCCTTGAGTGGCAAAAACATGATACTCTAGGCGGCAAGCAGATCCGTGTTCACTCTATATGGATGGACATGCATAACACACGAGATAACTATTTTATAGCATACCACGCTCTCTAGCTTCTCTAAGTGCTCTCCCTCTTGGCCCAGCTTCATGAATCACATCGCTCCACATCGCCTGGCTATCGGAACTTGACATGCTCATTCTCGAACTCGACCGCGAGTAATAGGGCGATTCCGGCCGGCATTTATGGCTTATGGCAGGTTGTCTGCTTAGTGACGATTTTCGGTCTTTCGCCATGGGTAGTGTAGCCAAGACCGATAAAGCATTGGCTCGTACATCTGCCATTCTATGGTCAAGCAACCAAGTAGTCAATGTCAGTTCACTTTCTCGGGTTCCAGTAGAGGTATGAACGTACCGTAAGCGGTATGCGGGCGGTGTGAGACCTTTCCCAAAGGTGTTATTGACGTGATTGGAGCACAGAACAGCAATGACGATGTTGAGGAAATGAAAGCCCAGTACACTGAAAGCGGCTGTTGCGAATTTGTGAAGATTCTCCCGTTCAAATTGCATCCATCTCGATTTGCAACCTGGTAAAGTGGTACGAGGGTAACACCTTGTGGAATAGGTTGCATCGTCTGCGTCACTCGCTCGTCAGCGAGATTCGGAATATGACGACAGTCGAGCTCACGAAGAGGGTTGTAGTATCCGCAGCATCTCAACGAATTTTGAATGGTCAGACGCTCTTGATCATCCAAGAATTGACTCCAGGCTTGATTCAATTTCCTTTCCAGCTGTAGAGAGCCACGCTTGTAGGATGTATACCCAACCAGACACATGGAAAGCACTATTGGCCATAAAAGCAGATTGTAGAACGCCAAGATGGGTCTTGAGTTGAGCAAGACACCGGTGAAACCTATGAAACCAGTAAAGATGCACAACAGTGACGCAAGGGTGAGGACTGCAGTTGTCGTTAGCAGCGTAATCCAGAGAGGGACTGGGTGATAGCTTACAGATTACGATGTCCGGATCAGCGACCATAGTCACGTCGCTATGTGGATTGACTGTTCGATCAGCGTCGTATTGAATCGAGATTGACTCACCTCGTCCAAGAATCAGTAGGGCCCAAATCAATCCAGCTACTCCGTACGCGAATACCTGAAGTTTCAGCTTTGTATGGCAACTACTTCTACTCACAGTCATCACCGACAATAGCAATATCCACTTGAATCCTGTCCATCTCTCCCTTTTTCCCTTGGCGGCATCCTGCACATGCCTAGGCGCCGGAAATTTGTCCGTGAGCTTCTCACTGATGTCCCGATTCGACACTTTGCCTATCTCGCCTTGGTCCTTGTAAAAAGCGGAGGGGTAAAACGGGACTGCTAAGGTCGAAGTTGACGAGATTGAGCTTCGGGAAGTAGCGAAAGAAATGATAGATCGACTGGATAATGCGGGAGAAGAAGGAGCTGCAGTGGATGGTGGCCGGCGGGAGAAAGCGAATGGGTTCTTTAGGGATTTCAAACTTGATAAAACGCTATTTGGTCTACTTTGATTATCGGGTCTTGCTTCGGTCTCACGAGGTGTTCTTGGACTGGAAGACCCAATTGTACTTTCCCCTGTGTATCTTCCTGAACCACTCGATCTTGAAGATATGATACTTGGAGGTCCACCTCTAGTCTTCCGAATGTCTAAAGGTAGAGGAGGCACAGGTCTATCTCTACCGTCTATCCCGGGGAATAATGTCGACTCGAAATATTTTCCTCTGCTCGCCCTTTCGCTATTTGAGTACGACTTTGGATCGGTTCGATGCCTCTTCAGGGCCGCTAAGGATTCAGCTGATTCAGCTGATATACTTCCACCCTCGTCGTTCGACTTGGATCGCGATGGTTTAGGTGCATGGCGAGTCCCCTGAATCGGACTGTGTGGGCCATAGTCGTTGTTGGCAGAAGGGACGAGTCTTATGGTTGGATTCGGATAATCTTGTGCAGCCAAAAGCGGCGATGGACGTTGATACCTTTCAAGCACATCATTATACCCTAGACCAAGATTCCGTCCATGGTTAGACTGGCTCCCAGTACTGATGTACGGTGACAGGAGACCTGGAGAATAGGGGATATCTATATCGAGGTGAGGTATAGGCGAGTTGGGATTGGGCGATCTTCGTCGAAGACCAGCGTTGTCGTAAGACATTTTGGTATAGATTCAGCTTCGAGACCAGTGATGACAATCCGATGCATGGCGGCATTTGGGAACATCATGTTGACCAAATCTACCTTACTCATACTCTCGACGACCATACCAGAACTTTGTAGACGCCAGAGCTGCATGAATTTCGTTAGCGTCCGAGCTGAACGCCCGACCAGCCGTTCCAGAAATTGTGAGACATGTTCAAACATCCCAGGCCTGCTGAGATTATAAGGTAAGGGCAGCTCGTAGGGTGCACAAGCATGCCTATATATTCTTTTGAGCGAACGCCTGCAACAAGCAGAACGGGATGTTTAGGCGTCAGTAAGTCAAATGGCTTTGACAGGCACTTTGAACCGATACCAGCAAAGTACTCAGGCACAAAGCAACGTGATCAGTGACGTCGTTGTTGGTCGCTTACCGTAACCTCCCCCACAGTTTGATTGCATCTATTCTCAGTCCCCGTAAACTGCACACGAAAACGTCACTTCTCGCTCACAACGTATGCAGAGAAGTGATTGACGGTCTTCAGACAGACATGCGATCCGATTGAGTTTTGTTATCTTACTGGATACAAGGCGAAACTTGCAGGGGATATCGAAGATGGCAGACATAGATAACGAGCAGGTCAATGACATCGAGATCGGCATTGTGGGGAGCGGAAGTATGGGAGGGGTAAGTCCCCGTTGTGGCCAATGCAGGGTGTCCGAGCCATACTGATCGGTGCAGTAGGGTATGACCTTACTATTTGCGGAGCACGGGTCCAAGATAGGATGCTATGACTATGAAGAAGAAGCTGTTCAGAAGCTGATGAATACAGCTAAAGAGGATGAGAAAGTGAACGAAAAATGCGTACATGGGTTCACTTCTCTGGAAAAACTCATCAATGCTTTCCCAAAGCAGGGTGGAAAGGAGAGAAAACCTAGGATCATCGTTCTCAGTATGCCTCATGGAAAACCTGTAGATGGTGTTGCGGAGGAACTGCTCCCATTGCTGGACAAGGGCGATATCATTATTGACGGAGGCAATGAATGGTGGGAAGAAACGGAGAGACGACAAGCCAATGCAAAAGAGAAAGGTATCGAGTGGGTCGGTATGGGAGTTAGTGGTGGATATCAAGCTGCCCGACATGGCCCCTCTTGTTCGCCAGGTGGGACGGATGAAGCTTGGAAAGTGATTAAACCTTACCTGGAGACTTGGGCAGCTAAAACTCCGGAAGGAGAGCCCTGTGTGCTGCATATGGGCCCTGGCGGAGCGGGACACTACGTCAAGATGATCCACAATGGTATAGAACACGCCCATCTGTCGATCCTATGCGAAGTCCGGGGTCTTCTGCACGATCAACTGAGTTTGTCGAATGACGAAATATCGGATCTCTTCGAATCGTGGTGGAAAGAAGGTCCACTTCGGGGGAATTTCCTGGTCGGCATCGGATTTAAGGGTCTTCGGTTCAAGGAAGGAGGAGGTATCAAGAATGCCAAAGATGGCATAGTAGAGAAGATCGAAGATAAGGTCACTCAGGATGTGGATTTATCGGAGGTAAGCCTTGGACAACTATCCCCAGGTAGTATTTGCACTGGATTGACGCAACTGATCTTAGGGTACGGGCACCTGGTCGACTAAAGTGAGCGTCCAAGAACACGTCCAAGACCATTTTTAGCGCAGTGGCTGAGGATTTTATTGTTGTGCTAAATAGGAAATCGGCGAAAGACACGTTGCCGCACCTGCGATAGCTGCGGCTCATCAGCTTCGAATAATCTCCGCCGACAAATTCGAACGCTCCAAGGTCGCCGATAACCTCGGCTTGCCTCAGCCCTCCAAAGCTGCTGAAGCCAAGCTGGACAAAGCTGAGAAGTCGAAGCTTATGGAGACAATACACACCGCCGTGTATGGTGCCATATTAGGGGCTTTCGTGCAGGGTCTTGATGTACGTATGAAATCCCTTGATCATCTGATATGAGAAGTAGGAGAGAGGATGACCTTGGTATATGTGGACAGATCATAACGAAGGCTTCCCAAGATCAGGTAATTCACCGTCTCAGTCCATTGAAGGGTGGTCAGACAGCTGACTATGCTTTGGGTCTTACAGAAATGGAATATCTCACTCGCTGACTGTATCAAAATATGGCGCCAAGGATGTATCATCCAGTCGGGTAAGCTAACACCTCTCTCCAGCATTGTACTCGGACTGACGCTCACTGCGCCGCTCGCATAGATGCGATTGCCGAGTTCTTCCTTCCTCTTTTCGAGAAATTCCCCAGATCCGAGCCGCTGAATTTGCTCAAGAGTATCCCAGAGATAGCCAAAGAACTAGCCAAAACGTACGAGGCGCAGAAGAAGCTATACAGCATCGCCATAAAGACTGATGCTGTCGCACCTGCTCTTGGGGCATCCCTTGAGTACATCAAAGCCGTCAATTGCAGGGAGCTTGATACCAATTTCATGGAATTGGAACTTGATTGTAAGCTACGCTCCCACCAAATTGAACGTGATCTGGTATACTCACCATCTTCCATAGATTTCGGTCATCACAATTACGATGTTAAAGGCAAGACTGAGAAAGGTCATGAGAAAGGCAAATACCATACAGAGTTCTCCAAGACTCCAGGAGTTTAGCGTGGATTTCCTTCCGCAAAATTCTGACGTCATGCATATGATTACATGATGGGTTGTGACAGGCTGTACGTGGACATCTATTGGATCCAAGAAGGGACCTGAGGGACTTGTTTCCATGCCTCTTCCCACCCGGCCGTTTTGCCTTCTTTAGAAGGTTTACCGAATACAGCGGTAACCAGCCAAGATTCTCCAGGCTGAATTGTGCCTACCAAACTGGGTAAGATACCTCTTGAGAATATGACATTCGCGTTGGGATCGATCTGGACCAATTGTCCGTGTCTCTTCCCACTTGATCCTCTATACGACACATCGACAACACCGACAGCCCCTCCAGCGGTGACGGCTCTTGACCACCCTACCTCTTGATCACCTCCTTTACTCATCAGCCCGGAGAATGACTGGATTAAGGCTCGTCCATCTTCGCCTTGACCATAATTGGTCCATCCAGCTTCGGCGGATTCCAATTTTCGACTAGAAGTGACCTTGTGTATTCTGAGGTAATAGCTTGATTGAACATCTTGAGGAGGCAAGAGCCAAGTTTCAACTTCGACATCCTTCCAAGGTCTCCATTTCGACCTCAAATGTACCTTATCCGTTCCTCTGCCAACAATTTTTGCGTCAATGGGATTTCTTCTGACCCTCCATGTCTCTCCGTCTGCAGCATCTACTCCGTCCGATGCGTCTTTCAAGGCAAGCATGGAGTCTGGAGCGAGTTGACCAAGATCCATATCTCCCGTGGGACAGCAGAAACCGAATGCGGCAGAGTAAGAGAATTTACAGTACTTCGCTGGACCGTGTCTCATGGCGTAATGAGGTGCTTGGCCGGATGAAAGCAAGAATGTGTGGTCGGCTTGCCTGCACATGATGTGCGATGGGTCAGGGAGAGACTTGGTCAAAGGTAGTTTGTCGGTCGGCCAAGGGAGTTCTTCAGATGTCCAGAATGGATGCGAGACAGGAGCTGCGAGACAGATGAAAGCTTTCATGCACCAGTAAGGGGAACCTGTAGGTTGGGCCATATGTCAGTGACGCATTGAACCGCATTTTTCGGATCAGGAGACTTACCTGGAGCATTGTAATTCTCGGTCATATTCATATTATCGAACCGATAACCTACATTGAGGGTGCTATCACTTCTGAAGATATCTTTCGCGTCATTCCAATATCTGAGATGCCTGAGCACCAGTCCTTTGACGTGACCCCATGTCAACGGGGCAGCAGGCTCGATATCGGCAAGTGCCATGGTAGACGCTGTAGCGATTACGGCGAATCGATAAACCATTGATCGGCCAAATGGGATTGCCGCTCCTGCGATTCAGACTAAAGTTAAAAGAGACCAGTGTAACTCTGAGTTTATCGGACTCACCTTCATCCGAGAAATAGTAAACGAAGTCCGATAAGAAGTCCCGAGCCCTTTGTCGATACCTCTCAGCCCTCTCAGGATCCGTCTTAGCGGCGAGCTTTTGAGTGGAGCAACGGAGTATCAGCGGATATGTACAGGTTGATTCGAGCTTGATCTCAGGCACTTACCTTGGCGTAGATCATTTGAGCCGGTTGTATGGCGAAACTCGAACTGTAGTAGTCCAGTTGTCGGACATCTTCGGGTCCATCTCTGCTCCATCCTGCAGATGCAGCATCATCGCCCTCGGGATCGTGAGGCGGAAGTTGGAACTCTTCGAGCCGCAATAGATCTTTCTCCATCTGCTCAGGGTTATGGAAGTCTGATCCGACTGTTCTCAAAGCCAGATTTGCGAACGTTCTAAACCATAACCAGTTGGCTATATGGCCATCAGTCACCAGGTCCTGGGGTAAAGATGGGCTGAAGGCACACTCACTATCTGGCATACGTTTGCCTATACACGATTGCAAGAAAGCGCAAATATTCTTCTTGGCCTCAGGAGATTGATTCTGATTTAAGATGGGGTGAGATCAGCTCGATTTATCAATTTGGAAACGGATAAAAAGAGACCTACGTTGTAGAAGACATCGGGCGCCATGGCGACAGCGAAACTCAGCGGACTCATTTCGACCATTCTTTGATCCTTGTCCATCGATTCACCCCAGTACTCCTTCCCTTTCGGATCTGTACCAGAATCGAAACCTCTGACCCATCTTTCCGCACCTGCGTACTGGTCACCCCCAGCAAGTAAGGAAGCAAGACCCCATAATGGTCTGGCGAACGCTTCTAGGGCTACCGCCTTGACATCGTAATGAGTCGCAGTACTTCCGATATCCAGCAAAGCGCCGCCAGGAGAAGTGTGGGCTGCCAATGGATCAAGGACTATGTGGTTTCATCAATCAGTGGTCGTTGAGCAGAGTCCATAGCGGCCGGAAGGTCCATACTCACGAGCTATACATCCTTTCAAGACATCCTCTCGAGTTTTGTAAGGGTTATTCAGAAAATCGTTGGTGCCCAACAACATCTTGCTCGATGACGACTTTGACGATAGCTTATGTGCTTGGGATTAGTCTGCTTCGTAGACTGAGCTGACAATGGTAAGGTCCTTTCGACGCCGATAACATCATGAAGGAACATAGAAATATCCATTCCAGCAGTCATGGCTGACTCTGGGACGCGGACCGTTCAGCACCGGCCCGAATACTTCAGGTACAGAAGGTTTCCTACGCGGTGAGATGACGTTGGGACGCCATTCGGACCCTGGTATTTGGTGGGGAAAACCGGTGAACCGGTTCCGGTTTTTCTGTGGATTTGAGCTAAACAAGCAGAACATTTACCGACCGGCGGCATGGGGTAACCGATCACAGCGAAAGGATTACTTTGCGACCAGAGAAAGAAATAAAAGATGAGATGAGATAGAGATAGGGATGCTTACGTCCGGAAGGCTCTCGTCCTTGCTTCATTCGTTACCCCTCGATACTTGACTGAAGACGCGCACAATGGGCAGAACATCCAGAGCCAGCAGCGACGAGACTTTGATTATACGCAATGGGAACAATGCAGGAGCGAATTACGGTGCTACTGCTCACCCAGGACAAGATGTAGAGGGTGGTAGATTGCCCAAGAACGATGAGCCAAATCCTTTGGATATGGGCCAAATAGCTCTTCTGAGTATGGCACGGATATCGGAGCCTGTGAGTGGCGCCAAAGGACGTCTGGAGAGAACGATATGAGACTCAATGCTAATTGCTAATGTATTCCACTTGTTACTCATAGCTCACTTTCGGTATCCTATTCCCTTTCGTACAGCAAATGATTGTGGAGACGGGCGAAGTCGAGGTCGAAAATGTAGGATATAGTGTAGGATTCATAGAAGTAGCATTCTCGATCACTCAATGTCTCTCTTGTGAGTAAGACAGCGAAAGCAGCCTTCTGGCGACGCGAAGGGATAAGAGCTGATGGTTGGTTGATGGTATAGTGCTATATTGGGCAAGGGCGGCGGACAAGTTTGGAAGAAAACCAGTATTGATCGCCTCATTATTCGGAGCATTAGCATCGACAGCGCTATTCGGGTTCTGCAAGCACGTTTGGCAGATGTATGCCTGTAGATTTTTGGCGGGAGTGTTCGGCGGAAATGCCATGGTCATCCGAACGTTGTTCACTGAGAATTGTGATTCTACCAATCAGGCCAAGGCGTGAGTGCTCCCGTACATATATGGCTTATCAGAAGAACGCTTTTGAACGGAATTGCTGATATTGTGTGCTGGGACAGCTTCGCATACTTTGCATTCGCTGCCAACATGGGTGCGGTGCTTGGTCCGACTCTAGGTGGATACTTTGCGGAACCGGCCAAGCAATGGCCAAAACTATTCGGTCATTTCCAGCTATTCATTCAATTCCCATATGCTCTGCCGTGCTTGGTGTGCGCCGTCTACATCTTGGTCTCGATGGTTTTGTGTTCGATGTATCTCAAAGAAGTGAGTCCTTAGTTCAATGGGTTTCTTCTGCCGTCTATGTGGATCATAAACTGACTCAGAGATCAGACTCGCCCTGATGAATGTGACAACCCACCGCCTATCAAGGAAGTGCTCACGCGAAAAACGATCGGCATGTTCGGTATCTTTGGATGGGGAGTCACCGTCGTCTTCTGCGTTTACGCTTTGTTCCCTTTGTACCTTTTCACGCCCGTCGCTATTGGAGGACAAAGTATGAGTCCGCCTCAAATCGCTTCCTTGGGTGCTGCCAACGGATTATGCCAGGGATTGTGGTTGTTATTCGCCTTACCGCGATTCGATAGATGGTTGGGAACAAAGAAGACCTTCATCATTGTCTCATCGGTCTTCCCGGTGTTCATGCTTCTCCCGGCTGTCGCGAATGCCTTCGCAAGATCCGATAATTGGTTCTTGTCGAAATTGAGTTTGGCAGCATTTGTCACTCTTGGATCTTCAGGAAATATGACTTTCAGTGAGTAAAGCAACTCCTTGCAATCGTTTGAGGGTAAAATGGACTGTGAGCTGATGGCGTATGATAATAGCTTCGGTTCAACTATTGTTGAATTCCTGCGCCCCACCTGGAGCCATAGCTACGGTGAATGGAATTGCCGTAGCGATCTGCGGCATAGTCAAGAGTTTCTTCCCGGCTGTTATTAACAGTATCTTCGCTATCTCTGTGTCCAAGCAGATTCTAGGTGGATATCTCGCTTGGATAGTCTTGTCAGCGATGGCAGCTGGTACCTTTGTGTGTGCACTGTACGCACCTGAAGCCAAGGATGATTCCAAAGACATGGATAAGAACAGACGAAGGGTCTTGGAGGCTGAGGGAGAAGAGGTGTTAGAAAGTGGTCATTTCTAGGTCATATAGCGGGCGCTACGAGGTTCCATGCATCTATTTAGAATCGATGTCTGTCATTGCTGGACCCAGACGCATAGTCATGATCGGGAATGAAAAAGGACCGACTTACTGGTACAAGCTGTTATGGTCATAGCGCTATGCGCGTCTGATTTTGTCGGCGCGCGAGCCGAACATCAACATCAAGTCGGTTCGGCTTTGTCGTCCTTCATAAAGATCTTGACTCTGCCATACACATCTGCTATCCTGCCATAAACCGCTTTTCAAAGTTCAGTGAGTACATCCGTGGAGGAAAGAGGTGTTCGGCCATGCAGGATGCAAGACCCAACTCCAGATCAACAACAAGAACAAACGAATATAGGAACATATGATGGGGGGTTTGAGCGGGGATCCCAGGTGCACTTTACTCCCGAAAAGATAGCGCAGCATAGACAGCTCGATGACGACTTTGAACGGTGAGTCGAGCATTCAAGCATATGACAGCAGACATGCTGGGTGAATACAGGCTTCCGCCTGCTGCGATCAGTCGCCGCTGCTAAAAGATGAAAGGGTATCGTGATCTAGGGCGGGCCCATCCAAGCATTGGTCGCTCAGTAATTTTGATATCGGCAGGCCCTTGGGTAAAGGTGAGAACGATTTCCTTTGCTGCTCGCCCGATGTCTGCTATGAGTCTTCCACCACTACCCCATTGGTACTCCTACCCGTCCGAAGCACACTCTCTCTCCTTCCCTTCTCAGGCTCTCCTCGTTCCGCCTCCTTGATCCGCTTCTTCGCCTACCCTTCTCCCTTCCCCGGCGGTCCTCACCCCTTCTTCCATCTCGACGATGTCTTTTCTACCTGTGATGATCCTCATTTCGCCTCTTTTTGACCCTCATTTGTCTGCTTCACTCCTCTCGCTCACTAACAATAGAAGACCTTGCTCACATTACCCTCTCCGATAGGCCATTTCGGAAAAGTCTATCTTGCGAGGGTCCGATCCCGTACCGATCCCTTCATCTTGGTCCTCAAATGTCTGACGAAGGATGAAATCATCACGAAGCAAGTTCAAACGCAGGTTCGAAGGGAGATTGAGGTGATGCAAACTCTCAGGTGCGTCAGCAACACGATCTCATTCAGACGACATGTTCCTTCATCCTTCTTCGATAGATGACGAGCTAAGTGTATTGGTTGGTATAGACATCCTAATATCATCAGACTTTACGGGTGGTTCCATGACTCCGAGAGGATATTCCTCATGCTAGAATTAGCGGGAAAGGGTGAATTGTTCAAACAGCTAGCTAAGAAAGGCAAGTTCTCCGAGAAACGAAGCAGTCAAGTGAGCGATCAATCTCTGCTCGCCGATATCTTCCCTCGGGATCGGAAGTATAGCAAATGCTTGGTCATTCAGAAACTGATACGACTGTACTCTTTAGTATATACGCCAAGTCGCTTCTGGCTTAGCGTATTTACATTCCAACGATATAATACATCGGGATATCAAGCCTGAGAATCTATTATTAGGCATGAATGGAGAGATTAAGATCGGAGATTTTGGATGGTCGGTCTATTCGCCTGCTGAGAATAGGTCAGTCCGTCCTGTTCGAGTCAAGTCAGGCCGAGTAGTCAAGCGTTGTATCATATCTTGTGCTCGGAGTGGAGAGAAGCCGAAGATAGATAAAAGAGGAAAGAGTACAGCGGTCAGAAGAGGCTGATCATGGGTGTTGTTTTATCTGAAATTCGACAGTCAGCGCACTCTAGCAGGAACACTGAGTTACACATCCCCCGAGATGGTACTGGGACAACCGTATGGAAAAGCCATAGACATATGGGTACGCCTTTCCACCTTTCCCCTCTTCACCTGAACCACCCCCGATTTCCCCTCACGCTCCTCCACTACCCCTCCCGCCGTCGCCTCACCTCGTCTCGTTTCACCTCACCTCCCCACGCCTTCTCTCTCTCATCCCATCTCCTCGTATTTTATCCCTTCCCTCCAACCAACCATCCGTTGGCACTGGAATTTGAGGAAGGCTCTGGCTGATGCGGGATTACGATGTCGTGATTTGATCTACTTTAGGCTTTGGGAGTATTGACCTATGAGTTGACGTGCGGGGAAGAACCTTTCGGTGCAGATACTTCGGGTGGACCAAGGCGTGAGTCAAGACAGGGTCTCTTTTCTGCTTCGTTCTGTTGTGCTCTTCCTTTTCCCAGAGTGAAAGTCGAATGATCCCATTATTGTTGACCATACATACAATGTCTGTAGTGGTCCATCAGAGGATATGCCGCTGTGATCTAAAATTTCCCCCTTTTCTTTCGTCCGATGCGAAGGAGTTCATACGATCAGTAAGTACTGTTCGGTATGACCGTTGAGCTTCAGTAGAAACTAACGACTCTATTTGTTGTGTGCAGCTCTTACGCTTCAAGCCGGAAGAGCGACTACCGCTCGATCAAGTAGATCAACAGCCCTGGATCCTCAAGCATCTTTAAAGCCCCTTTTCTGACCTCCTTACTAGGGTGTATTATCGATTCCTTATGAGTATTTGTACCTTTCGATTTCGATCCATGATTCATTTAACAGCCCGCAGTGTAATTTGGTCAAGTTACATACAATGCATGTTATCTACAAATAGCCTAACGAGTATCATCGACTGGTACATGTTTTTCGCACCAGAACTCCGAGCCTCAGGTGGATAACCCAGAAAGAGAAATACTTATTTTCGGGGGGAGTCCTTGCTCCTGGCTTTGGTCTTCTCATTCTTCTCAGACTTGCTAGATTTGACTCCCGGTGCACCAACGACCGTCCAACCTGCCTCGGAGACTGCATGAATATTATCAATTGTCTTCTGTTTCGATCCTTCATCACGCTTTGTAGATCCTTCAGGTGGAGTCTGATCCTTGCGCGAGTGTTCGAACTTTTCAATAGGATAAAATGCCCTGCCACCTGATCCAGGTATAGTGCGTGGCGATTGAGGAGCCGGGATAGGGGTGGACGGGATGCTGGAACTCGTAGGTGTTCGTGGAGCACTATCTCGGCTAGCCACGGAAGGAGTCGATCTCGGTGTGCTCGATCGAGTCGAAGTCCCATGCCGTGAGGTGATTTTTACCTTGTTTCTGCTAGGATAGGTGATCGGCTTAGCTGGTAATTTGATCGAGGAAGAGCAGCTGGGGGAGACCGAATTGGCATCTGACCACGAAGGTGAAGTGGGCGATAGACCTTGATGACCGGAAGACACGGTTACAATGTCTGCTTGACCGTTAAAGTCGCTATCTTCGCCGTTCCCAGTTGATCTAGCCGAGGCGCTACCGGGTGTTCTGACACTATCGTCCGTCTTGACAGAAGATGTGCGGACCAAGGGAGAACTGGGCGAAAGGGGTGCAGAAGAAACGCTCGATGGTGTTTGAGGGATCTCTAATGCCGTAGTTGCCTGAGGCGTTTCGACAATTGGCCCCAATATGGCTGGTGGACGCTCTTGACATCGTAGCCAGATATTTTTGGTCAATATAGCCGCATGAGTGAACTTGACGTTGATAATAGACGAGTTCGTTTTTCTGACAAATGCCCACATGCCTTTACCGCCTTTTCCTGTCCAGTCGAGAGATTGAAGATTAGGTATTTTACGAGCCAGTTTCTTCAGATCTCGAGGATCAAGCAGATTGACATCGGCGACTGACATTTGGTCCCTCAACGTAGTAGGCAGATCTTCAGGGGTATCGATGTAGTCAACCTTAACTTTGGTGCTGAGGGTGGCTGGGTAGTGGGACGGATTACTCATGAAGGACAGATGCTTCAGAGGGGAGTTGCCGAATGAATTGGGGATGTTGATCTGAATGCCAGTCAGCGGCCGATGTTCTTCTATGAGTGACAGAGGCTCAGGCTTACTGCTGAAGCTACCGGTCCAGCCAATGCCACCTCGAGCTTTCGAAGCTGTTTGCAGTTCGTTAGGATGGCGAGGTAATTGTCTTGGCTCATTTCCCACCAAGTTAGGCAGAGGTTCTGCAGCCGTGATCCATTCTCGATGATAGCCTGAAGTAGATCATCCGGGATCGGTCGAAACGTCATGTCGGTAGGGATCACAGGCATCGAAGGTGCGTTGGCTGGCGGAAAAGGCAGAAGGTGGACGGGATGTGTGATCCTTCGCAACGAAAAGTGCTGCATCTGCGCGAATGGCAGACAATGTATGCTGTCCAGGTGGTCCAACACCCAACTATCAGGTCGTAAGCATCAGTGAGGGCCACAAAATCTCATCTCGACAAGACTTACGAAAATCGCTTGGTTCCCTCGGGAATGACAATCTCCATTGAGCGGAAGCTTTGTGGCCATTCGCCGATGCTTGACCAAGTCTCCTTGCTGAGGTGTCCTGCATGGGTCAGCTGTATAATAGGTGAAGAGGGACTCACCATCGACGCTATCCAGCTTCAAGCTCTCCAACGAGGTACATCCACTGATGATGATATCCAAACATTCGGCAGTGAGTCTTGTACCAGTTGTGGACAGCTCAATGTGAGTCAGCGTTCCTAGCGCCCCGATTTTGCTGATCGAGGTGCAAAGGAGAGTGTCAAGAAATTGGGTCTCGACAGCTAAGGTAGAAAGTGGACAAAGACGCATAGACAGAAGTGTCAAATGACTTGCGACTGTCTTGGCCTTCAGAGGATATCAGAGCGGTGTTCTTCAATTGCTGAGTAGTCCTCACCCCTGTCTCGCTCAGTGGTCCGATCTTCAGCTCCTCCAAATTCTCCCATCCGAACCCTAGACCCCAACCTCCGTTCCCGATTACCGACCCTAGTGGTGGAGGTTTGGCGGCGTCGATCTCTTGCGCGCTCTCGGAGAACGGAGTGGGTGGTACAAGAAGCTGTAAGCGAGGCGTGATCCGAGGAGAAGGTGTACCGGCTTGGGCGGAAGCACTATAGGCGGGGTGTAGAGGTGGATGAGTGATGTACAGGCGAGTAAGCTTGGTCAGTGAGCCAATGGCCTGCACAACACTTGATGTGAGCCCGCATCTAGTACCATGGATACTTTCGGACTACTCGCCTCCCATAGACCCCCGCCTATGCCGAATGATGTGTTCCATTCTAGATGTTGCAGGTTGGGGCAACACCGTATAATATCGGCGGCCAGATTCCACACGGCAATTCTCGGTTCATTTTCGATATCAGGAAGATAGTCCGTTGATACCTTTAAGTGATTCTCGCGACTACTGGCGTGATAGAATCGGAGGATCTTGGTGTGTGTACCTAGATGCTGGCTACTGTTCAGCATCTCGTCAGCTCTCCAAATTGTCCGCCTCCCTTTGCAGGACTCACCGCAGCAGCGCGATTATTTTGGGATGTACTCTCAGAGCAGCCTCGCTGAGTTCTGCGGGTAGCTCGATGTCCAGAGTGGTAAAGGCGACTTGTAATGCTTGATTCCGCAAGGACGCGTTGCCAGAATTGAGCAAGACATGTAGCAGTTCGGGACGCAACCGAAGAAGCTCTGGCAATAATGCTGATGAATTCGTCAGCAAGGCTCGCGCGGAAGAAACCGTTTACTCACCCTTGAAGAGGTCTGTCCGGTCCATTTGAAGCTATCTCTCGAATCCTGCACCCTTCGAGTCGAAGCAGTCAGTCAGGAAGGAAATGGGAAGAAACCCAAAGGACGGGTCCGAGAGCGTGGGATCTTGCTGACTTTGGTATCTAAAATCAAGTCGATGGAGGAGTAACCAGCAGTTGAGCGATGATTGACCTTTGGCGACTCAACTCATCTAGCTTTTAATGAGCTTTCAAAGAAGATGAGAACATGAGTTGAAGAAGAGGTGAAATGAACGATACAGAGTCAATAATTGATCTGTGTCATATGTCGAGTGAAAATAGGAAAAAGAAGCAAGCGGAAGGGAGGGATAGATCGTCCGTGCGTTTGCCATCTGTGTTCCATGATTATCACTCAACTCTAGCTTGTAGGTTGCACATAAGTTTGATGTCAATGTCCCGTGAGTATGACTATAGCTATGCATACTGATACAACAGTGATCGATTCATAGAGGACTCTTGAGACCCTCATATATCAGCATATGTCTACTGATAAGTGACAGAATAGACTACTCACTTATTATACTACATCGTTGGCGGACTCAGCCTAGTACTCGCCCTGAAACCAATCATGGACTTGTTTCGTTGCTCTGAGATCCACTAACTCTCCTGGTTTTGCCTGGTATCAGTGCGCTGTCTCCGAATTTTCCCTCGTTTCTCCTCTAATTCTTTCCATGGATCTTCCAGGAAACTATCCTTCCAGAACCCTTTTTCACTTCCTCCATGACCAAAAACATTTCCATTCCTATTTCCATGTATATTTCTAGGGCCGCCGCCTCGCCCACCGCGGTCTGAGTGATTGTTCTGACGGAGATGCGGTGGGACGTTTCTACTAGACGAAGCTGATGAGTCGTTGGGCGAGTTAGGGTGTGATCGCTATCAAATATGGGCGTCAGCTACTTCCTCACCTTCCGTTCGCCCTCTCATTGCGATGTATCACGGTTCCCTTCGTCGTTCATCAGAAAAGGGGGTGTAGATGACTCACCTTCATACCGCCAACAAATTCGTGCTGTTCGGCATTGATGTTATCATTCTGAGCACCCAGCCTCTGCCCATATCCACTATCGCTATGGACTGCTCCACCTCGACCTCTACCCCTTCCACTGCCACTGCCACCTCGCCCTCGTCCTCTGCCAACTCCTCTCGATCCTCCGTTCGTCTGATGTGCTGCTTGAGGTGGTTTGTTGGGTAACGCTGAAGGCTGTTTACCGAAAGACAGCGGAAGGCCACCGGTACCAAGGTCCATCTTGCTGCTTGTCCTCCTTATGCAATCCCTTATCAACTTCGACGTTGTGAAGTGAATTTTCGACAGCTCTTGGCTCTTATCGCTTATCGGGGTGGCATGCTTGACAATCAGAGATCTCTGATTTCGAACGCATGAGCTCTGTCAACTCGTTTATCTTATCGAATGTTATTGCCGGTTGAGGTTGAGGTTGTACGTGATGTGGCATTGTATTCTCCCCAACCAAGGGGGACCCGCGGAGAAATGAACAGGGTATAGTGAAAATGAAACCGAGTTAGCTCCGATACAGCCAGCGCATTAGGATATCATCGGCTCAACCGGAACCACAACCGTCACTCACCACTCATAGTGACTGTCTGACACTCATCTTTATCCGGTGCTTACCACCTTATCCTTCTCCTCACGTCGACATCCAGTCAGTCACTGACCTCTTCACGCGTCTTGGCAGTCCTTTGGTCTTACAGCCAGGAGGATCCTATCCAATCAACTTGTATTCACCGACCATCATTACGGCGCGCGTGTAAAACAATATGTCCGACTCGCAAGGACCTATATCATCGCTTTCGTCCACCATAAAATCCACTGCAGGCTCGATAGCTTCCACGGTGAAGCCAGCCGAGAACGAGCTGGCAAGATGGAGAAGGACGTTTGACAGGTTCGCCAAAGAGGAAGTGGAAGGCAAAAAGTAAGCTTAGCTTTTTACCAGTCAATTATACTTGAAATGGCTGGGACGGAGAAATGAGCACTGGTTGATCTGTCGCCCGCCAATGATCAGGTATTTGAATCCGACGCAATTCATCGATGCTATCGCTCCGACGGACGAGGGCTTCAGCAAGATCAAGAAAGAACAATATACCAATTGTAAGGCTTGTAACTCAGACACCTTGAAAAAGTTGAGTAAGCAAGCTGACCAGTTTGGGGATGCTCAGTGTTCAAAGTAGCGGATAATTCAAGAAGGGGTTTGGTGTCATGGGAGGACTTTGTCGTATTTGAGACGTTGCTGAAACGAGTGGGTGTCCTCATCAAGCTTGTTGAAGAACACGTGAAAATTGGTGCTAATCGACTCTGTTGCAGCCGGATGCCGATTATCAGCTCGCCTTCCTGGTCTTCGATACGTGAGTTCACTGTCTTCTGCCCGCATAAACCTGCTGTTGACGTTTTATCTGTAGTGATGCCTCCGGAACGATCGAATTCGACGAATTCAAAGCTGTTCTGTCCGCCAACACCGCTGCAAGTGGTATACGTGGGTTGACCGCGGCCTCCTGAGACTTGCAACCTTCTAAAGAGCTGACATTTCTCGCCAGCTTTCAACTTCGATTGCGACTGGATGAAGCTGTATGTCGGTCAAAGGGGCGGTAGACATGTTTTGGGATGTGCGTATATTCTCATTCCATCTGGCCGGCCCATTAGATTTTCGGGCTGACGGGACATGCGAGGGTAGACCATGAGTTCACACAACTCATAAAAGGATACCAAGGAGAAAGATTACGACAGTCTTTCCACCATTTCGATTCAGATAACGATGGATATATCAGCCCGGAGGAGTTCCAGAAGATAATCGTGGAGATTGCGGGCCACAAGCTGTCTGATTCGGTTCTGGAGAGATTACCCACACTGTGTACCATGAACCCTGGAAGGAAAATAAGTTATTCGGAAGTTATTGCTTTCCACAACAGTGAGTCTACCTGAGTTTCATGTCATATCCCGCTTCAATGATATGAGAGATGACGCTGAACAACTGTCTATTGCAGTCATCCGAGGTATGCCGGTATCCCTTTGGATTAGCTGGAGTCCGAGGGGCGAACGCTGATCCTATGTCGCAGAGATGGATGCTGTTGAGCGTATCATCGAACACGCTGTTAGAAGATCGAAAGACGGTAGAATCGACGTATCGGATTTCTTGGATGAGGCTGCGTCTAGTATGCGTTATGGAATGTTCACTCCCATGGAGGTTAGTGATACCATACATTCTTGTCTATCTTTTTGAAGACAAGCTGATCAACCGCTTAGGCCCAAATCATCTGGCATTTCGCTACCCGAGGAAGTGCTTCTACGAGTGCTCGACTTGGTCTGGCTGATTTCCAAGCTTTGCTGGACGCTAAGGTGAGCAAAGCCGCCTACGCCTTACTTCACGGAATCATTGTGGTTTTGCTAAATCTCCTTGGCGTCTCAGTGGCAACCGCCCGAAGCTGCTCTCCAACCTGAAGTCACAGCTTCCAGAAGTGTCCTTTCGCAATTGGGTCAATCCGCTTATGGATTCTTCTTGGGTGGTATCGCTGGTGGTATCGGAGCTTACGTCGTGTACCCAATCGATCTTGTCAAGACCAGGTAAGTCCTCTCCGCTTTTTCTGAGCTTGACTTTTGGTTTCCCCAAACTGAATTTATTCCTTGGGAAGGCTTCAAAATCAACGATCTACAGTGGTTGGAGAAGTCCTGTATCGAAACGCTGCCGACTGCGTACGAAAAGTATACGCGAATGAAGGAGGTGTCAGAGCCTTCTACCGAGGTGTCATGCCCCAATTAGTCGGTGTAGCCCCGGAGAAAGCTATCAAATTGACTGTCAATGATTTCGTGAGGAAGAAGGCTACGGATCCTGAGACTGGTCGAATCCCATTGTATATGGAGATCTTCGCTGGTGGTATGGCTGGTGGCTGTCAAGTTGTAAGTACCGCTCAGAATTCCCTCCGATTTGGATTATCGAGATGCTGATCGTAGTGTTTAGGCTGTGACGAATCCACTTGGTTCGTGATGCTTCTATCCGGGATGGAATCTCTATGGGCCGCAATTGCTGACTATTCTCTTGCAGAAATAACGAAGATCCGATTGCAGATGGTGGGTTCGCACAGTCTGCGAAGTCATTGCTCAGCTGATTCTGAAACATGATCAGGCGGGTGAAATCGCACGAGCTGAAGGAGGAGCTGCTCCTCGTGGTGCTTTGCATATCATAAAACAACTTGGTCTCGTTGGGCTCTACAAGGGAGCCATCGCTTGTTTCTGGAGGTGAGTTGCGTGGGCCAGTATGTAGGAAGGGATTGAGTGCTGACCCGAGGCTCGACGTCAGGGATGTTCCTTTCGTAAGTGCAAGCTCAAAACATGCGGTGTCGATTACGGGTTGTATGGTGGATATTGACTGACAGGAAACATCTCTATAGTCCATGATCTACTTTACCTCGTGAGTCATGCCAACTGAAACTTCATACTTCCAAAGTACCAGAAGCTGATACACGAAGATGGTATTTGCAGATACGCTCACTTGAAAAAGGATCTTTTCCACGAAGGCCGACGAGGAAAGGTATTGAGTTTCGGAGAATTACTCACTGCTGCCGGTATCGCTGGTATGCCCGCTGCATACCTCACAACACCCGCGGATGTGGTCAAGACTCGACTTCAGTCGCAAGCTAGAGCCGGACAAACAGTGTACAAAGGCCCGGTGGATGGATTCAGGAAGATTTTGCAAGAGGAGGGAGTCAAAGGTGAGTGATTTTGGTACAAGCATCGAATGGGCCGCCATAGCCATATTCTTGCCTATCCACTGGCTCTGAGAAGCCTCTTCCGCGCTCAAAGTCCTTGCCGGTTTTTGTCCATCTTCTTCCGTTTCGCCTCTTTCCCATCTCTCCTCGCCTTGCTTCCTCCTCCGCCCCCTCCCTCGCCTCCTTTTTTGTCCACTTCACTTCCGTCTCCCCACCCTCTCCCTCCTCACCCCTCTCTTCCCCCTCTCATTTTCCTCACCTTTCTTTCCCTTTCCCTTTTCCTTCTCCCTTTTCCCTATTTTCTACTTGCGTTCTCACTGACCCTCCACTGTACAAGGGAGGTCTCGCGCGAGTCATCAGATCATCGCCTCAGTTCGCCGTCACATTAGCGATGTACGAAGTCTTATCGAAAACATTCCCTTACCCCTTCGCCCCTGCTGCACCTATCGCTCCTACATCAAGACCAAGTCTAGGATCTTCCCAAGATATCTCCAGAGTAAGAGCCAGAAACGCACTTAGGATCTTGTTAGATTGCAGTTCGAGATTCGGTATGGTCGATAGCGCTAGTGCTTCCAAGGGTGTAGCTATCTTACCGAAAGTCTTCAAATCATAAACTCAGAAGAAAGAGAACAGGGAGCTTGCTTTGCCCTGCAGTACTTTGGGATGGATCATCTTGCTACCACACTTACGTACAAAAGGGCATACCTATCATATGCATATCATACTCGATTACAAAACAAGATTGTTGTGCGTGCAGACCTGTCAGAATAACCGGATACCTCGATGCATGTCTATTCTTGTTTATAGAGGATGAAGGCGTAACTATTATATGGGGTATATGAACATTATGATATTTTTGATTTTCCGTCTCATATTAAACTGACTGAAGGTAGACTCCGTTCTCACATGGCATGAGCACCACCTGCTCCGCCCTTGGTAAGCATATTGTGGTTTCTGATGAACGCGCCGAAGATCAGAGCAAGAATGCACGCCGCAATGATAGGGATGAAGGACTTGGTAATACTGATGATGTACGCCTCGATCACTGGGGGTTGATCAGCTACAGGGAGTTGGTAGATGGCAGAGACGGATTGTCGGACAGTTTCGAAGTCTACGTTGGGGGCGAGTTTCTTGATTTGCGTGTTGAGGAAGACGGATTGCACGGTGTTGATGATTCCGATACCGATAGCGGCACCTGTAAGTTGGAAGAACGAGACTACACCGGTAGCTTGAGGAAGAAGTGCTGGTCGGTCGTGATATTCCGCTTGAACGGCAATGAGCACGTTTTGGAAGGAAAGACCAATACCGAAACCGGCCAAGATCTGGTAACCGATGATTCGGGCGTTGGACATCTCAGCGTCGATGGTGTAGAGGAGACCGAAACCGATAGCTGAGATAGGGGGACCGATAAGCAAGAAGGGGTAATATCTTCCGAACTTGGTGGTGATTCCTCCAGAGATGAAGATGGCCACACAGATCGATAACATGAAAGCGATGATGTCGATACCGGATTTCTCGGGGGAGTGGGCTCGACCGGCCTGGTAGAAGAGCGGAAGTTGATAGGTACCTCCCAACATGGCTAACATGAAGAAGAACATGGCACCTGCACATGCGACGACGGATCGGTTCTTGAGCAAAGAAAGAGGAATAAGAGCGTGTTTGTCGTAGTAAACTTGCCAAGAGCCGAAAGCGATGATGAGCAGACCACCAAGGATGAAAAGGAGGATGATCCGCCAGTTGCCCCAAGCGTATTCGTTACCGCCCCAAGCCAAAGCCAAGAGGAGACAGGTGATAGTGAGGAAGATGAGGGCAGTACCGAGCCAATCCATTCGCCTAAGCTTTCCAAGGAGAGTTCGGTCGTGAGGAGTGTTCTCGTTGACGGCGGGATCTCGAGCGGGAAGGAGGAATACAACGGCGGCAGCGGCGACACCACCGAAGGGTAAGTTGATCCAGAAACACCATCTCCAAGAGACTCGCTCGGTGAAGACACCACCTAAAAGAGGACCAACGACGGACGAGATGACGAAGACGATACCGAAGGATGCCATGAAAGCGGCTCGTTGGTCCACTCGAGTGACAACGGCAATGACAGCGAGAATGGATACAAACATTCCGGAGGCGCCTGCGTAAAGAATTAGCATATGAGACAATCGATCCTGTGAGATACACTCACCGATACCTTGGACAGCTCGTCCACCAATCAAGGTAGTCATATCTTTAGCAACGGCGCAAATGAGCGAACCGAGCTCGAAGAAGAAGACGGCACCGAGTAACATCCATTTGGCCTTGAGCACGGTGAGAAGTTGACCGACAAGGAGAATGAGACCACATTGCGTAAGGAAGTAACCAGTGATAATCCAAGAGACTTGATCGAAAGCTTGGAATTCGGACACGATTTGGGGGATAGCAGTGGATACGATCGACTGGTCTATATTCTGCAGTTAGCAGGTATCCGAGTAAATTTTGAAAGCTGGAAAACGGCGTACCAAGAGCAAACATCTAACATTGTTTATAATCAGCACCGTTCGTTTGCACTGCTTGAGAAAGGCGGAACACTCACAAATACACTCAACATGAGCGATAAGAACACCAAGTAGAGTCTGGCTCCGCTCAGTAAACCGGAATCATCTTCAGATGTTTCGCCTTTCTCAGCATCAATCTTATCCGATTTTTCATTCGAATGTTGAGTATCGTTGAGCGTCAACTCTTGACTCGCTGTGCGACTCAACATTGGTGATTCACCATACTGGACGGCTTCAGAGGCGAGACCCTTTTCAACGCTCTCCATGACTGTGGGATTGTGCTCGGGCACGTGAAGATTGTTATTCGCACCGTCGTGCGTTGTGGTCATGATGAGTAAAGAATGAGTGGATGTGGTAGATTGATATTATAATTATAGAGTGAGAGCGTAGATGTTGAGAAGAGATGATAGGGAGGAAAGTGATGTGATTTGCGGGTGGGTTATAAGTGTTTTGGTTATGATGATTTGTGCCGATTCAACTTGTCAGTGAGTCAGTGTGTGATGGTGTGAGCGTATGGTGTTGTTTTTGAATTTATCCATCGCCGTCGGTGTAAATTGTAAAACCAAGTTGACTGTATGCACGGATCCGATCTCCCCCATCCCATTCATACTAACATAGTAAAACTCACTCAGGCACCGAAGTGATCGTGCTATAGGTATTAGACGCGGGGATTTATTTCATCAAACGCGTGTAACGGGTATTTCACCTCGGCCTCCGTGTGGATCTGAAATCGAATCTATTCAGTTCTCCTTCAGGTTTGGTGCCAAGCCTCTCGCCTTTCTACCTTTCTGCCCGTCGGTCATCCCGGTCAAAACAATCTACTAATTCTCATTCCCCCTAACATGGCGCCCAAGAACGTGATTATTCCAAGTAGGGAGTCGTGCTTCCCAGTGACCGTGAGGTTGTGTATCACACTTTCGCCGAATGCAACTAGTGCGGGACCCGGACAGATACCTATCAATCCCCACCCGACTCCGAAGGCTGCTGAACCAAGTATCAATTTTGATCCTACATCCTTTCGCGTTGGGACGCGCCAGCTTTCCCAAGGGAATCTTGCTTTGGCTGTGTGTTTGAGACGAGCATAATGTATCCCGTTGAGCAGGACACCGCTGAGCATGATCAACGCGAGGGAAGGGTCGAACTGTGTGAGGTCGAAGAGTCGGAGAAAGCCTAACACCTTTGCAGGGTCACTCATACCTGACATGGATAGCCCGATCGAGAACATCAGGCCCGAGAGCACGTAGGGCGTCGAACGAAAGGACGCGGTCGAAAGGACGTATCGGCTGAGAGCTGCATAAGCGATTTTGAGTCCGGCAATTAGACCAATAAACACAGCTATAGCCGCAAAGGATGGTTGATCCAGGGTGTAAGCGTAAGCGGGAATGGCCGGATCCGAAAGGTTTGAACTTGGGCCCAAGGGGAACAACTTCGCGGAAAGGACTGCCGTTGCGAAGAATGTGATAGTTGCGATGAGTGAGCGAGGCGAAAGTCTGGATACGCCGCAGAGCATATGTCCACTTGTACATCCTGATCCAAGCTATGTGCAAATGCGATGCAATGCAATTCAATCCGTCAGTCGAGACTGAAAAATCAGGTTGATCGAAGACTTGACTTACTCGACTCCCAAATCCAACAAGCGCTCCTGCTAATCCCAGTCTACCGAGCCCAATCTGCGCAATCGAGTGAAGCGCATTTCCAGGATAATACGCTTGGAGACCTGTAGCATAGCTAAAGGCTGGACCAGCTAACAGACCGACGATGATACCCCATTGCCATCTTTCGTGACTTCCAAATACCGCGCCATCGACGATCCCTGATACTCCGAAAACGCGGCCAGTGTCTTCAAGCAACGATGAAGTGGAGAAATGTAGTAGGAGACCACCCAAGAATGTCTGAATCGGCGTGAAAGGCATTTTCAGATATACAATATATACACACAAGAAGAGCCTTTGTGCCAAGCTGCTGATTCAGCTGAAGAAGACGAAGAAGATGGCCCGCGAATGCATGCTTATGAATGGTCTTGTTATATAAATGGGAGCCGGCCAGTGACCCTGAGCCAGTTCATTCTACGGTGTTTGACCGCGAATATTCTCTACGAATCGTGAGTTAGGTCTTCTGGATGGTTCTCACTTACTGCTGGCATGAAAGCGATACTCCGAATCGCTGGCGAATCATTCCAACAGACCGACTCCTGTACAAAGAGTTCATTCGGAAGAGCAATCGACAATTATCTTATCGACCGCAATTCCAACAATTCCTGCCATGCCGTCATAACATTTCCGATCGTCACGTTCACCTAATTTATCTATCAATCCGTCTAGACATATGGCTGATTCATACGACATCTTGTGCTCGTGCAGCTACGCACTGTTTCAGCTACTCGTACAGGTCACCTCGATCACATTCACAGACCGAACCTGCATGTCCTCCACCTGTATAGGTGTCATGCATGGCGCCGTCAGAGCTATATATACCGTCAGCGGATCGTCGGTTCCGTACGGGCCGATTGGTGTGGAGGCAAGTCACCTGGCTGAGGATGTATAAGTAGCTCGCATGGGCATAGGAACGATCAATACGCCCAGTCCTTTAATTCGCATGGGTTTGCGTTGTGTGATATACTATGTCGAACAAGCTAAGTCTGCAAAGCACAGTCAAGTTCCATACGGGGAGGGAGATGCCTCGGCTGGGGTTCGGGTCGGGAGGCCTGAAGGGCGATGTAGGCATTGATGCTGTTTCGTATGCCATGAAAACGGGCTATCTCATGGGTGAGTCAAACGTGCCGGGGATCACTATTTTTTTCTTCGCCTCGTGATGTCGTATGCTGATCGGTACGTCATTATTAACTCGCAGTCGACACGGCTCAGATGTATGGTAATGAAGAGGGTGAGTGTACTGGCTGAAACAGTGTTGTTCGATCGAATATGGGCGAGAGGGAGGGTGGACGGGAGGGAGGGAGGAGGGAAGGAGGGGAAGGGTGAAGGTGAGGGGAGGGGAAGGAGGATGAAGGAGGAAGGAAGGGGGTGGAAGGAAATGAGGGTTGGAAAGGAAGGAAGGAGGGAAGTCGAAAAAGGAAAGCCCAGTCAGGCGTTGACCGACAGAACCTATTCATCTGTACGAAATGGCAACCGCCCGTCGAAGGATCAGATGCTCGCCCGACCCCGGAACAAGTCCGAGACGAAGCTCGACAGTCGGTAGCGAGGCTCGACAAGTCGAGATTCGAGAAAGAATACCTCGATCTCATGATTATACATCATCCAAGACCCGATCCGGAGGGTAGAGCGAACCACTGGAAAGGCCTCGCTTTGGCTCAGAAGGAAGGTTGGGTCAAAGATATTGGTGTTTCGAACTTGTAAGTGCAAGACACCCTCATTGTCACTACATGCCATGCTCCATCGGGGACAAGCAACTGACCTTTAGAAGAGTCTCACTGACAAAGCTGGACTGATGGGCGATAGCAATATCAAACACCTCGAAGCGCTTCCTGCACCTCTACCAGCCGTAAACCAGATCGAGCTGCACCCATGGTGTCAGCAGCGCGAAGTCGTGGAGTATTGTAAATCCAAGGGGATTGTCCTCCAGGCGTTCTGCCCGTTGGTCAGAATTAGAAAAGATAAATTCGAAGATCCTGTTGTTGTGAAGATCTCAAAGAAGCACAACAAAGGGGTAGCTCACGTATTACTTCGATGGAGTTTGCAGAAGGGGTAAGTCAAAGCTCTTCCACGTGCCTTTGAACGATACCCACGATAGCGTCCACAGGATCAAGCTCACACAATGTACTTGTGGTCCCTCCAGCTTCGTTCCTATTCCCAAAGCCTCGTCGCCTGCTAGGATCGACGCCAACAAGGATCTGTATGACTTCGAGCTAGATGAGCAAGATATGAAAGAGCTAGACGGATTGGACCAAGGTGCCGCTGGCCGAGTGTCCGGGATTGATCCAGCGCATCTTCCAGACTAGTGTTTGTACCTGACACTTCAATTGAAGTCTCACGAAATGCATTTGTGTGGTGTGAGGGACTAAGAGTCATACACAACATGCTATATAGCTACTCTTTCTTGAGCCTTGAAAGCCATACTCATAGCTATGACAACAGTCACACACGTAGCAGCAAGTACGAAGAAGATATTCCCCTCTTTCTCGTCTTTGCCTCCGCTCATCCATCGTTGGAGGGGCAAGAAGATCGCGCCCATACAGAAGTTGAGAGACCAGTTGACAGCGAGACCTATACTTCCTGCTGCGGTGACGGCGTGCTTGGGCATAACTTCAGGTAAGACGACCCAAGTGACGGGTCCCAGACCGACCGAAAAGGCAATCACGAATGAGAATACGCCGATCACGGAGAGCGCTTGCGCATCGTAGTTGATTCCGAAGGCGAGGACGACGGCGGCGATGGACATGAAACATGTTGGATATATGAGTAAGCGGCGCGAACCGAGGCGCTAGATATGTAAGACATTCAGATAAGTCTGTTGCTATCCTGCACGAGGGGGAGTAAAGTGGGGTCAACTCACCTCGATGAGGAATGCTGGTAAACATGTGATAGGGATTTTAGTGATGATTATGAATAAAGCGATGAGACGGGAATTTGACTGGAATACGGGGGTCAAAATCCGAGTCGAGAAGTACATGACTGCGACGTGTTTACGGATGAGCACGGCTGAGTGCGAAGCGAAGATGGAGGAATGCGGCGTACCTGGGGAGACTCCGCAGAACTGCTGGGACAGCTGCGTAATGAGAACGACAAGTACTAAATGGTGACATGGAATACCTCATCAGCTTCTAGACTTCTGGTGAGAAGAGTTCATGTGAGAGAAGTAATGCTCACAGCCCCGAGTAACGAGTGGATCCTTGGACAATAAAAGCTCCTTGATCGAAAGAGGCTTTTGCCCGTCAGAAGGAAGTAGACTTGTCTCCTCATCATTCTCTTCGTCCCCAACGACGATCTCGGCTTTCTCTTCCAGTCGTACAGCCAGACTACCCAGTAGCTGTATCACAGCAATCCCGATGGAGACGGTGAAGACGTATCTCCATACGTAAGGTTTAGCGAAGGGGAACGACAAGCTCTGAGCGATCAACATCCCGATAACGATGAATATCTGGTTCATTATCCCCAGAGCTCTCTTTATTGAGGGCGGCGCGATCTCCGATAAGACCAGTGGTACAGTCACAGTCGAGAGTCCACAGCCTAGACCAATGAGGATACTACATGACGTCAACCTTTGTCAGCATGAGGTATTCTCATTGAGCAGATCGGCCATGGCTTACCGAGCCGCAACCATCACCCCCATGCTATCTGCGAGTCCCATAATTGCCGAGCCGACGAGCACGCATAGCGCAGAAACTCGTAGTGTACCGATACGTCCCACGCGATGTGTTACGCTATTAGCTGCCAGAGAGCCGAGCAGGCCTCCTAGAGTGAAGATGGACGTGACCAAACCAAACTCCGCGGGCTAACACAGCGGGCATTAGCAATCGCCCGTCCCACTTCATACTCGCAGACGTTGTCAGGGAGAACTCACACTCATTTGGATGCAGTCTTTGAGACCGGGTGAAGCCAGAGCCAGAGAATGCGGTGTGACTGCTCCGCCGGCACCTCCACATGTGACGGGACCTTGGACACCGTTCAAACTGGTGATAGCGAACCCATATTGGGTCGTATGTAGTGCTGCCCAGATGGCGGTGAGGGCTGTGCGTAATGACATTTTGTCGATCTTCGGCTCCGAGGCGTCTGATATCTGTACGCCATTAGGATGCAGAGGATGGATAAGTGGGAGATATCGTCCTTCGTGATGTTACTTCTAGCTTGATTTCTTCTTTCGCGATGACCGCGAGCAATGCGAAATATTTAGGTAAACCAGCATGAAAATGGTAATCTGGAAATACCGAAAATAGGAACATCGTCTGTTGTTGTTCGGCGCCGGACCGGCAATCAGGATATCATATCTACCTCTGTCAGATTCAGGAAACACCGGCGCCGGTTTGTGGAGGACCCCATGTGGATGACGTCGGGTACACGCGAAGACGAGTATTAGCAGGTGGTATAATAGGACACAGACTGCTATGCCGAGTGTACACGTTGAGCATAGTCATCACAAGAAAGAGTCCCCAATCACAACGAAGGAAGATGTGGTCGAAGATTTTGGTAGCAGGTACTCTGCTGACTTCGGCGTTGGCTGGAGTGATAGACTTGACTGTGCCTTCAGCTGGAGAATTGTTGTCTGAGCTGGATGCAGTGTTACATCCGCAAAGCGAACCCCATCTCATATCTTACAATGAGAATTATCTGGATCCGGAAACTCAGACCAACAGGAAACACTGTACCCTTCGAGCGAGGGGCGACGAGAAAGACGACTCGGACAATCTCGTGACTGCTGTAAAGAAATGTGGGAAAGGCGGTATCATCAAACTACCTGACGCGAATTAGTGGGTCGACCCTTCGAATTCATGTGAAAACAGCATAAACTGATGTTCTCAAATGGGTAGCACCATAGGAAAACCTCTGGATATTTACCTTGAAAATGCTGTTCTTGACATACATGGATGGTTGTCATTCACAACCGACATACCGTACTGGATCGAGCACCGAATCTATTTCCCCTTCCAGAATCAATCGCTCGCCTTCGTGATCCGTGGCCACGACTACGTGATCAACGGTAATGATAAAGGTGGAATAGATGGAAACGGTCAAGTATGGTACGACTACGCCAAAGATTTCGGTAACAAGTATGGACGACCCATGTCGCTCACCATAAAGGATTCTAAAAACGTTGTAGTCAAGAATTTCAGCATCATCCAACCTCAGTTCTGGGCTTCTTTGGTATGGGGATCCGAGAACGTCCTTTTCAAGGACTTTTACGTGAATGCGACGTCCTTCAACCCGGAATCATCCTCGGACGAGAAGAATTGGCTCCAGAACACCGACGGATCCGACACGTACCAAAGTTATAATGTGACGTACGAGAATATGGTCTATCAAGGTGGAGATGACTGCATCGCCCTGAAACCTAATAGCACGCTGATCGTCGCGAAGAACGTGACTTGTGTGGGAGGTACGGGTATTGCATTTGGATCGATAGCTCAGTATCCCGGAGTGAAGGATATCATCGAGGACGTGTATATGGAGAACTTGAACTTGTACCCCTCAGACCAGTGTCCAGGATATCAAGGTGTCTACTTCAAATCTTGGATCGGGTGAGTCCTTGGTCGTCACCCCCATTCCATCCAAACTCAAGTGCTGATGATCACGCAGAGTACCTGTAGGTCATGAGCCGAATGGTGGAGGCGGTGGATACGGCTATGCAAGAAATATCACCGTGAAAGATGTGTACATGGAAGACATCTGGCATCCCGTGGTGGTCCAGACCGAGTAGGTCGTATACTTTCATGTCTATGTGCGTGTACTCACGAATGATATAGCTTGACATACCTCGACATCGACCGAAGTCAATATACCGACACAAGCCTGTTCGAGTGGTCTGATATCCATTTGAAGAATTTCACCGGTACTGGACTGGGTAACCGACTTGTTTGGATGAACTGCGCCAAGGCGACACCTTGTTTCGACTGGACTTTCGAAGACATTGATCTGAAGCCTGGAAAGACAGATCACCCAGAGATCTCTTACACCTGTAACAATGTTGTTCTTGGCGGTAAGGACGGCTTAAACCAATGTCATCCAAGTAATTCCACGCTCGAGACCAATGCAGGAGGGTCCATATGATCTGCTTGACTCCATCAATAGTCCATCACGTCTGATAACTGTCTTCAAATTGTGGACCACTCTTCTCCGTACATATGTATCTATGCATACTGTATCGTCTTCATTGCTAGCACTACATGAATTGATATCTCCTTCGTACCAGCTTCAGCTGCGATCGGTGTAGTTACGTAATCAGGCGGACCGATTTTTACCGGGTTGTTGTGGTAGCTCAGTTTGTTTGATCGTCATATCCAATATCCATCCAAATGATCATCCTTGGAATGTCTTTGGTCATGATCAAATAAGAAGCATCCGGAATCTGATCACATCACAGAGTAGTAGACGCAAGATGTCAGCATTCCAATCATTCCCTCAGCAGGCGTCCGGCTTTCCGCCGCCGGAGCCAAGTGGCCAAACGCCCGGCTCAGATGATGATGGCGACGAAGAACGAGATCAATCCAACAACAAGGCTAATGGCGCTGCTCCCAGTAATCGTGAGTGGACGGTCCAGTCCATTGTCCGAATGATTGACTTGAAATTCTGCGCTGACTATGCGATAACATACAGGTGCATGT
Source organism: Kwoniella dejecticola CBS 10117 (assembly GCF_000512565.2). Lineage (NCBI taxonomy): Eukaryota > Fungi > Basidiomycota > Tremellomycetes > Tremellales > Cryptococcaceae > Kwoniella > Kwoniella dejecticola. The sequence goes on from NC_089301.1 coordinate 3,177,844, forward strand.
GTGAGTACAAGAAGATTGAAGAAGAAGGGCCGAAGAGGGCAGTCATGCTGAATATGGCCTGTCTCAGGATTATTGCCATCGGATGAAGATGAAATGCATAGGGAAGGAGAACCCGCCTTGTAATCGTTGTCGGCAGAGCAAGCATCCTTGCACATTCGACGGACCGAGAAAGTCCAAGTCGTCTAAGGTGGAAGAGTGAGTCTCATTTACTTAATAGCCAGCTAACTCCGAGCAGCCGACTACGGCTTGTCGAAGCGCAAATCGGATCCATGCAAGGCAATCTGCAAGAGTTGTTGCAGCTGCAGCGGGGAGCAGCAGCCAACGCGGAAAGTGAGTCAAACATCCATCCGCTCGCCTGAGCAGGCCCGTTATTTGCTAAACATCGACAATTAGGTCAACGTAACACGTCCCCCTTTGATTCGTTGTACCGAAATTCTCAATCTAGCAGCAGGTCTATGGACCCTTCTCAACATCCTAATCCTCATCATCCGTCGGCCCCGCCCATGCCCAGATCTCTAGGTCCTCCTCCCTGGGGCGCTCCACCTCAGATCCGCAGTGCGACTTCTCCTGGCTCTTCGGACGAAGATGAACCCATAGACCCCTTGAAGTCAGCCTACGCGGCTGCGCCATGGGCGAACATGCTCCACCTCGCCGAGGCTGCGAGACTCAAGGCAGACCATCATATAGGTGGTGACGATGATCACACTTTCCGCCCCAAGGTGATCTCGCCGCGGTTTGAGGGGGCCGAAGAGACTCAGAAAGGAAGTAGGAAGAGGCAGAAGACGACAAATGCGAAGGGCGACGATCGGGGGGCGATACATATCAGTTTGAATGAGAGAGGGCACAATGGCTCGCCGGATCCAGTCGACTTGGGATGGTGTACGCTTGAACGGGGAAAGCAATTATTTGACATGTGAGTCTCATCACGTTGCTGTCAAGAAAGAGAAATGCTGATATATGGGCAGCTTCTTTGAGCGCTGTGGGTGTTACATGCCCTGCTTCGATCCTGAACACGATACTTGGGACAGGTGAGTGCTCTTTCTACTACTTTAACTATCACTCTGACAAAAGCCGCAGTCTTCGACGTCGATCGCCATTTGCAATCACCACTATCATAGCTGTTGCCGCCAAGTGTGAGGATGCAGCCGGTAAGTCTGTCTTGTAGGACATTCCGGATTTCGCTGACATCCGTAACAGGTCCAGCCAGCGATCTTCAGTTGAAAAGTCGCGAGCATGCGGAGAACATGGGTGAGTGTGGAAGTCTCGACATGACGCAATATGCTAACACCGCGCAGCGATGAACTCGCTATTCACACCCGTATCAAAGATCGAGATTGTCCAGGCGATGAGTGAGTTTAACGGTCAGCTGGAAATCGCTGACATCTTGCAGTCTTGCTCGCATCTTGGGGAGAGACTTTTTGGAGACCGGGTGGTAAGCATGCTTTCGAGCTCAACACCTTATGGTGGGCTGAATTCCGTTTTCAGGTCACGCAATCCGAATGGCTATGGACATGGGTCTGCATAAATCCTTAGCATATCTGGTAGAAGCTGGTATGGGTTCGGGTAAAACGCCGGAGCAAGTCGAGGCGGATAGACCGATAGTAGCGGGTGCTAGAGTTTGGCTTACTGTAAGCAGCGTTCCAGCCTGTGTCTCATGTCGTGGGCTCACCTGTGTATCGCATATAGTTGTATAAGATGGAGTACGAGTGAGTCCAAGATCTCCGATAGACTACCCTCGCGCGAATGACGCTGACAACTTCACCCAGGATGGCCTTTGCATATGGCCGCCCTGGTCTCTTCTGTTCCGAAATCACCATCAAAGATTCCCGCGACTTCCTCCGGCACCCCCTCGCTCTACCGACAGACGCCAGACTCGTCTCTTCCTGCGAAAGTCTCATGATGCGATTGCCGCTTCACCAACCTTTGGCCATGGCTCCCAGCAACGCCGCTCAGCCATACCCAAATATGGATGGAAAGCTTCGTGAAGCGAACCGTGCGATTACCGACTGGTACAATTATTGGGATACATACTATGCGCGAAACGGAGTTCCGAAGGATCATTTCTTGCGAGAAACCCTCATTACTGGTGGAGCGGGCGCGTTCCTCTCGTCCAATTCTTACGTACTGCATGAGATTCGGAGTCGCCGTGATGTCGCTTTCTTGTCTGATGAGAGGAGGCAATGGCTACAGGAAGCTGGAAGGAAGGCTCAGCAACTGGTCAACATCTGTCTCAGAGGTCAACAGTATGCGAATTCGATACAATACGCCAACCTCTTGACGCATTATAACATCGTCTATGCTGCGCGTTTCCTCATTCGAATGGCTACGCTAGTGCCGGAATCATGTAATTTGAGGCAGATCGGAAAGGACGTAGAGCAGGTAGCGGTTATGCTAGCCAAAGGTGAGTGCCTGGCGATGACCAATAGTGCTGACATAATAGTGCCCGGCTTTATGTTTGCCCATATCCTCCGAGGTGTGGTGAAGAAAGCTCGAAATGACCAAGTCTTACCTCCTGCATCCCGTGCACCCTCTCGAATCGGATCTCCCACTCGGAACCACATGACCCTCACGATGTCTGACCAGAGCTCTTGGTCTTCGGGTCTCACGCCGAATACCACCAGCTTCGTCCCCACCATATCCGGTGGTCCAGATCTGTCAATCAATCTGGACAATCTCGATCCGACCGCCACTGCTGGCGACCAAGGTCTATCTTCTCACATGGACTTCTTATATGCTGAGCAGCTGTTCGCTAATACCACGGAGCCTAATCAACCCTTGGTAAGCCGATCAATGCAGCAAGAGTGAGATCCAGCAGCTGATTAGCAACCGGTCGTAGACACTTGATACGCAGCCTAACCCGGTAAACGGCCAAATGGATCAAATGTTCAGTATTGACACTTGGTTCCCCTTTCCACCGCTTGGTAAGCCTCTTTACCCCGCCCGAGTCGATAGTATAGCTTGTGAGATTAACTCGGACCGTCACAGAGAACGATCTCAGTCCGCTTCTGGTCACCGGCGGCGATACCTCGACTACTCAAGCAGGTTCAACGAATGCCAGCGAAGGTCGCCACTCATGGTGGTGAGGTTGATCAGTCTTGATGGGCTGCATGCAGGATCCTGGACATGCAGGTAAATACAACTAGGTCAGCCATGCTACAGTCACACAGTCTATGAGCCGCCGATATCAGGATTGCCAAAATTGAAAGCGGAACCACCCATATTTTGCGCATTTGGATTTTGAGGATTTGGCAGACCGGAGAACATATCTTGGTCCCACCCCATCCCTACTCCCATTCTCAATCCCAGCTCGAAGTTGCTCAGCGACTGATCCTGAGTGGGAATGTTGAACAAGCCGAACAGATCGGGCTCTGTATCTTGCTCAGCTCCCATAGTCTCCCAGCCGGCGTTCTGTGATTGTGATGAGGGTGCGAATGATTGTTGGAACGTCGATGCAGAGACGCCCTAACCAAATCAATCAAGCTAAGCTATGTATGGAAATTTCCTTCATTGTGGGAGACTACTCACACTGGTCATAGACCTCAACAGCGCGTCTAGCTCATTGCTGCTTTTCTCGACACCGAACGGATCGGGCGAATCCTCCTTTGCCGCCGAGCTTTCTTTCCGACTTGGTGAAGATGAACTCGGAGGAGGTGCCCAACCCAACTTGCGCAACTCCTCTATCATGCGTGGATCTCTTAGCATCTCCTTGATCGGACCACTTGACTCTGCTTGGATCAGTTCCGTTTCCGTTTCGCCGCGACCGCTGACTTGCTCATCATTGGAGGGGGCATCGTCCGGTAAGAGAGACCATTCGTCCATCAATCTCTGTAGAATCACGGCGCTATGTTTGGAACACAGAAAGCCGTCGCCCATCTTGTGCAGTGCTTCGATGCACATCTTGACGCAGGTCAAGCTTGTGGATAGCTTTTTGGATTCTCGGGATCTCGAATTAGACGTTGCGTCGAGTAGATGAATCGTTCCTGCGGTGAACACCATCTGGGTCATAGATATTGGCCCGTAGCGCAAACCGACTGAGCGATCGTACAGCTACAGCATTAATTCGATCAGTTAGCGATTAAGGAGCATCGATACCGAGACAAACGGCTTTGCTCACCGAGACCATTTGCAATATCCTATTTGCTGACTGATCACATCGTTTGACCGATCCGCTCATCTTCCCTTCCCTACTCTCGGTTGGCTGGCCCGGACGTATGTACCATGGTCGATGTAACAGAATGACGATGAAGTGATACATCCCGTGAAGCAGGATAATATGAGCCGGTGGTATTCTCGACTGAGCGGATCGCGCAACAGCGGCGGTTATTCGTAATGCAGAAGGCAGTGACCCGTACCATTCTTCGAGCAGAACGCTGTCATGAAACGGATCGTCAGTATGGCGAACCCCAGTATGTTTGGATGACAAGCTTACTTCAGTTCGGAAGCACTGTTTTGCACTTTATCCGAAGAGGTGTTCAGCCTCAGCGAGTAGCTAGAAGGGATGTCAGCGAAGAAGCAGAACATGTATGAGGTTCAACGCCTACACAGTGTTCAGCACCTTTTCTGCTAGTTGGAACAGTTTGCAGGTGAAGACGAAAGTAGTGCTAATCCAGCTTTTCATTGGTTCAGCATTGTTCGGTATGCTCCAAGGCAGTTCGTCCTCTTCCTCGTCGATGCTTGGTAAAGGGGTTTCATTGTTCGACATTGATAGACTGACACCTCGACCAACGTAGAAGCTCCATAATCTAACGCCAGAAATTTCAGCCAAAGCGCCAACATTTTCTCCGTCATGGAAGACCAGCTTACTTGTCTTGGATATAGCTGATGTAGAACACATGGTCTCTTGCCTTTCTCGTTGCAGGCTCGATTGAACCATTCTCCACCCATCGGGAACAGTTTATACCTAGGCCCACTGCAAGGCAAGTGTGTCAGTTGAAAGGGATTAAGGGCGATGATGGGGCAAATGGGTGATTGCTCATGCTGCTCACATGCTTGAACCAAACGCAGAGCGATACCTGCGTAGATATAGCCCATTGTATGTCTTCCAGAGCATGAGTGACAGCTGCCAAGCATCATCAGACCGGTGACCGTGCTCAGCATCGGCTGCTGCACTTCAACCTCCATGAGCGACTTGGCTCGGCTGATCATCCGATCAGAAAGCTCGCGGCGATTCGATAGGATATGATTGGGCAGAAGTGTCAGGCCGAGAGCCAGGATGGAGTAGTGTAGTAAAGGGCTGTAATATGCGGTGCGAGTGTCAAATCGAATGAATGTATGGGTATGCGACCAAGCACCCTCGGTCAAATCTCGTCGGAATTCGCGTTCCTGTACGAAATAACACCATCTGCACCATGGCTTGATTAGTTTCGGGCTCCCTCTCTTTATATTGCAATTATATGAGAGAGCAAGACGTAGAGAGTAAGGAGAGGAAGGAACATACGAGTTGAAATAGGTGAAGAACGCCGTGAGCGCTTCTTCGTGTATTTGAGGAGACAACAATAGCTCTGGCAAGTCCTCGACTCGATTCATCACTGAAAGATTGTTAAAGGGCGGGTCGTTCCCAAAGAGACTTTGTGAGGGGGCCATAGTGGACACAGGAGAATGTCGAGGTAAAGGAGCAGAAGTTGAGGGAGAAGGTAGATGCTTGAATACGCTCGTCGGACCATATTCCGTCAATTCTCCAGTAGTATCATCCAGCTGGCACTCTATCAGCGTACGGCACTAGAAATCATGCACGTGAGAGACTCACTCTCAGCCTATCTGTGCCGTTGCCCCAATGCTTGACGTCTTCTTCCCGATCGCTCTCCTCCTGCTCCTCGTCCAGTACAGGGGGCGTATCCACCTCCCCAGCACTGACACCGTATTCCTCTAGCATCTTCTCCAGCAGTTTGACTCGGGCGGTCAGCGCAGCGACATACCCTCTCGCAGCTGGTCGTCGTCCATCGTGGTCTGCCGAGTACACACACTCCTCTTGAGAGGTGATACAAGCAGCTGATGCGACACATCCCGTCAGCTTGAGCGCCGTGCTTGGAGATGTGAGCGGTGAAAGGGAACTCAAATTCAAACTCACTGCAAGTGGGTTTCAACCCGTCACACCTGCATCTCCGCCTTCTACACCCATTGCATGCCTGTGAGATATGGCTCAGCTTCCTTCTTGATACCTGCGGCCCTGCCTGGCTGCTCCCTGAGGCTGATGCCGGTTCCTCGGCGTCAAGTTGAGAAGCGGTACGAGCTTTGGCTTTGCCCTTCATCATGCCGGACGCTCATGCGAGGATGACGACCAAGTAGAAGGTCAATCGAAGAAGAAAACCTCAGACCTGGGTCAGAAGCTTCGACAGCTGCCTCGGGCGATGTATGAAAGATCACAGCATGGTATGTGCTCGCTCCAGGTGTAGATGTCATGGACATAGCGATAACGAGTGGATCAGTTGTTTTGGTTCGGGTTTTATCCGGAATACATCTCCCGATCATTCGGTGCCTGGAAGGTCGGTTGTCCGGTAGAGGCCTGCTCCAGCAAGAGCTCAAGAGCTTAAGAACATCTCAACGCAAGGGCATCTACAAGTATATGCATACGTCTATGACATGGCTGGGTCTATGGCTCTATTCTGAAGATTCTCTTCGTATCAATAAATGACTGCTAGTCGCTATTGCAGACCAATAGCTGTATCAAACGGAATTAGCTCATTCACTTCATTCCGTCACTCTATGGTGGATTAGAAGGACTCACACGTTGACAAACACAGTCTGCGTCTCATCAATAATCAAAGCCGGACCATTCACTTGATCGCCCTTGTTGAGAGACCCAAGCTCGTATACCGGTACCTCCTCCCTCTTGCCGTCTTGCCCGTACCACACATATGCTTCCTGGTGGAAATCAGCCGTCTTCGTGTCCACCTCTTTCAGCTTGAGCGTTTTGAGCTCCGCAAACGCTGATGGTCCAAGCGAGTCAAACGTTTTACCTATTCCCCGAACCTGAGTGAACTCAATCAGCCACGGTCCATATAATGATTTGAACCAATGGCGGACATACCTTCACATCATCCACGACTATATTCTTGTTCAACAAAAACCCAAATTCCTCCTTATATGCCCGTTTGAATTCGTCCTCGAAATCCCCTTTGCCGTTAGCCGTTTCCAAAACCATCAGGGCGGTATCTGATCCGTCAAATCGCATGTTGAGTAGCCTTTCCACTTGTATCTTGTCATCATCGAATCCGGAATCCTTCAGAACCTTTTTCACTTTCTCAGACAGATTATCGAGCCTCGAGAACAGAGAGGATTGGGTTGAGGAGTTGTAGGTATCTGAGGCTGGCTCTTGTTGCTCATACACCCTGTACGACAAGTCAAGGAGGTCAGTGCTTGTCAGCAATGTATCACATACCGATCGGCTAAGGCGAGTCCATAAGCTGAGAGGATAGAGGAGTATTTGTGAATGAGTACACGGTCGATACCGAGCAACTGAGAACAACGTCAATCACTCTGCCTGCTTGAGATTCCGCGAAAGCTTACCTCGGCAATCTCGCATGCGTGTTGGCCACCTGCTCCCCCGAACGACGCCAAGATGTGCTCAGCTGTCTTGAAGCCTCGCGCTTCGGTCAACGTCCTGATAGGGCGTGCCATCGTCTCATTGGCCACCTTTTTTTCGCTTCATCAGCGACACAACCCAATGCAGCTGGACCTTGACATACCTTGACGAAGCCATAGACCTGAAATACACCACTGAGTCAGCATGCAGCCTAGCGAAAGCATGTCTCACTTACAATCTCGTCAATAGACTTATCCGTACCAGTCTCATCGCGGATGGCCTTGGCAAGCTCTTCGAATTTGGTCCTAGAAGCTTCGGGATCTAAATCCTGATCCTCATTCGGACCAAAGCATTTTGGGAAGCTGCGTGACATCAGCAGTGTCCCATACATGACCGTTACTTACTATTTCGGGACCAAACGACCCAGAAACAGATTTCCATCTGTCAAAGCGAGGGGTCCGGCTTTCCTATAACACGCTGGACCAGGATGTGCTCCGGCCGACTCTGCAATAATAGAGAATCAAATCAGCATTCACAAACAGAGGGACCGAGACATAAAGGTTATTAGACAGTGCTTACCGGGACCAGCCCGTAGAAGACCGTTTTTATACGTCAAACAACTGCCTCCGCCCGCAGCGACCTGAACAAGGGTTGTAAGCCTGGGCTCGAGGAAAAAGGGTTAAGATATATTTACGGTATTGATATCCAGCTGCGGGGTGAACATGGATATTCCAGCGGTGGTCGTCTCCCATACACTCTCGTATCTTCCAGCATACCTCGATACATCCGTCGAAGTACCGCCGACGTCAAGTCTACGAATCACTCAGCGCCAGAGTCTTGCCATGAGTACTGCATAGAGACCCACCCTATCACAGGTGCCCTTTCCTCCTCGTCCCAAGACGTCAATGCGCACCCTACTACCCCGCCCGCAGGACCAGATAAGATGGATTTCAAACCAGAGAAGTTCTACGGCGTCATGGTATCAGTCACAGGTACATTGCGCAAGAGGTTTAAGGTACTCACGTTCAGATCCACGAGACCACCGTCGGACCCCATGAACTCTACATGCAGATCACCGTTCTCCCCACCTTCAAATCCAGCATAGAAGCCTTTTAAGTAATCTTGCAGGACTGGCGTGAGATATGCGTCGCATGTCGTGGATTGACCTCGATTCGTCATCTTGATCATGGGAAGGAGTTGAGAAGAAAGGGATATGTGAGGGAATCCAACTTGTTCTGCGATTGTTCCTATCGCTAGCTCGTGATCTGGGAATGTGTATCTAAGGTCATCTCTTCTCAGCTCAAGCCAAACTCAAAGACGGCGTAAAAGTCACGAGTGAGCAAGGCAGACTGCTATCGACCTATAGCCATCTTCATATAATGACTGTAAGTCTTTCTTGATGACCTTCAGATCTGTTGGGAGGTCAGCTTTGTCAAAGGGCGTCTCGCGACCTTGCTGTCAGGCTGACCTGGCTCCCTAATAACCTTTATAGCTTCACCACTAAGACCCTTCACGATTCTGCCCGGTATGAGTTTCTCTTGTTCCTCTGATCCCAACCCCGAATAAGCTTTCTTTATCGACCCATCTTCATTGAAGATCAGTGCGTTCTTCTCTGCATGCGGATCAGACGAGTACCCAACTACCGAAGCAGAATCAGCGACAAGCGGCTCCTGGACCTGGCGGATAGATGATTGACAGACTTACCTAAGGTGACTCGCTCGTCAACTTCGACAGCTTTGGTATACAGGGGCTTCGCTCGTTTAATGTTGAGGTCAAATATCCGCGGTCGAGCCTGATTTCCAATCTCCAGCAGATCTTTGAATCCCTTAGTGATGATCAAAGCGTGCTTTTGGCCTTTGCGCTCCAACAATGCATTTGTAGCTACTGTCGTCGAGAGTCGAACGTACTCTATGTGACCCAAATTGTCAGTCAAGCTAATTTGCATCGGGGAAACAACTCACCAAGCTTGTCTACTGGAAGCGGCTTGCCTCGAGGGTACTTCTCACCCGTAATCCTTTCCAGAGCTCGCCTTACTCCCTCTGTCGGCGCATCTTTGTAATTGCCTGGATCCTGCGATAAAAGCTTCAAGATGAATTCCTCCCGCTTCGAATCGTCATCAGCATTCGATGAAGATGTCGATTTGGGTAATGTCGATACGTGTACATCGGTGAATGTGCCGCCCTGCACTCCGTCTGCATCAGTATATGTCTTTCTGTCACACATGTGAGATGGACTCACTCGATCAATGGAGATCCGTATAGAGCGATCAGGCACTTGAGACATCCTGATTGCGCCTGCAGTGAAGAAGTCTTGATCAGGGCAAGGTCAAAATCGTGGTCCCTGCTCGAAATTGTATGTCAGATGTGGGAGCAGTAGTACTTGGATTGTGAGAGAAGTCAAGAAGCAAGAAGTTGGTGGACAATGGCATGATTCGGATTCGGCTAAATCGTCAAAACCCGGGAACCCGATCAAAACCCGGCAATCTCAAACCGGAATCCTGGCATTCTTCGTGACTTCTGATCATCCAAAGTCATCAAGTAGTCAATCTTAATGCTCGTCACCCAATATTGTGTAAGCTGGATACTTTGAGACTACGAGCGCATCTCAACCTCAGATCCTGGTCGACTCACAAATTGTCAAGTACCTAAGATGGTCAACAAGTCTCAGGAGACTAATGGGGCTCAGAAGAGCAAGGCCGAATATGATCCTATCACTCTGTCTCTCTTGTGAGTATAGGTATCAGCACAAGTCTTCGCGATGGACTAGCTAGCTTACCTATAGCTCTCAGCTCGAACCGCTTCATGTGTATCGCAGAGGCGATGGGTCGATCTCTCAAGCAGACTTCCATCAGTACAAATATCAAGGAACGTCTAGATTTCTCATGCGCTGTATTCTCCCCAAGCGGTGATCTAGTCGCCAATGCTCCTTTTGTACCTGTCCACTTGGGATCTATGAGCTGGTCGGTCAGGTATCAGCTCAAGCTTCATGGGAAAGGATTGAAAGACGGAGATGTGCTGTTGACCAATTCGCCCATGGCTGGAGGAAGGTACGTTGCGGTATTTGCTGAATTTCAGCAGTAGGAATATTGCTGAATTCGCCAATTCCAGTCATTTGCCGGACTTGACAGTGATCACTCCTTGTTTCGACGAGGCTGATCCTACCAAGATAATCTTCTTCACGGCATCCCGAGGTCGTAAGTATCTACATACCCCTCTCCTTTGAGGCCAGTCCATTAAAGCTTACAGGTGAGAATTGGGATACTACAGATCATAGTGATATAGGAGGTATTCTTCCGGGATCCATGCCTCCAACTTCCACGCAGCTGTATGAAGAAGGAGCCAATATACATTCGCTCAAAATAGTCTCCAACGGGTACTACGATCATGATGCTCTGCACAAAGCCATGGTAGAGGATCCCGCTCAATACCCTGGATGTTCTGGATCACGATCATTTAGGGATGTAGAAAGCGACGTCAAGGCTCAGATAGCTGCCAACAACAAGGGGACCAACCTGTTGAAAGCTTTAGTCAAGGAGTACGACTTGAAGACTGTGCATAGCTATATGGATCATATCAAAAAGTTGGTCCCATCCATTCTTTCCGATGCATGCGATCAAGGAATCTTGCTGAATGCTGCATGGCGGTTTAGCAATGCCGAGCAGTCCGTGCGGAACATGCTTCGCAAAGCGGCCGAGAGAGCAGGAACGAACGTCCTGCATGTGAGTGTTTTCCCACAAAACAAGCTCGAGAAGGATCTAGCTGACGGCTCAATTGTGTCAGGCGGTCGACTACTTAGATGATGGTTCACCGATCTCACTTAAGATCACAATTGACACGCAATCTGGCTCCGCAATATTCGACTTTGAGGGAACCGGTCCCGAGTTGCGTGGGAATCTGAACGCACCTATATGTGTGGTACATGCTGCGGTCATTTATTGGTCAGTGATCTCGTCATTCTAGCCGCCTTAACTCATTATTGGACATTGACGTGATCGGGCCAATCAGTATGCGTTCGATGATAGGAGAAGATATCCCTTTGAACGCTGGGTGTTTGGTTCCCATAGAGATACGCATTCCGGAAGGATGCTTGTTATCGCCCTCGCCTGAGAGTGCGGTGTGCGGAGGAAATGTGATGACTTCCCAGCGGATCACGGATACGGTGTTATTGGCTTTCAAAGCATGTGCAGCTAGTCAGGGGTGCTGTAATAAGTGAGTCAGCCGCTCTGTCTGTCCGTCGGTCTCGGGTCCATTTCCATCGGGAAGCACGCTCCTTCTTTGCTCTGTTGGCTATGCTGACAGCTTGGAACACGAGCATAGTCTGTCCTTCGGTGCCGGTGGGAAAGACCAAGAAACGGGCGAAGTTGTAGATGGCTGGGGATATTACGAGACCATAGCTGGCGGTAGCGGGGCGGGAGACGGGTGGCACGGTACTTCTGGCGTCCATTGTCATATGACTAATACAGTGAGTCCGTTTTCCTGTCAGCTTTCTCACATAGCCTGCTGCTTCTGAGCTGAGTTTGCTGCGCCACCTCAAAGCGAATCACCGATCCTGAAATCCTTGAACGACGTTATCGTAAGTATCCCGATTATCTCAACTTCTGAGTCGGTGCCTGTGCTGAGTTCTTCATAGCTGTGATACTGCACGAGTTCGGCTTCAGATCCTCATCGGGCGGGGCAGGTAAATACCGCGGAGGTGATGGGTGTATACGATCTCTCCAATTCCTCCAGCCTCTATCGGTCTCAATCCTCTCCGAGCGAAGATCGAGAGCGCCGTACGGGTTAGCAGGTGGAGGACCCGGTGCGACGGGCCTGAACCTCTGGATCAAGCACCCGAACGAGAAAGACGGAAACGGCAAAGTCAGGACTATCAATGTGGGAGGTAAAGGTACGATGCAGTTCGGTACGGGGGACAAGCTGATACTTCATACGCCGGGCGGAGGTGGTTGGGGTACTCCAGAAGCTCCGGATGAGATTGAAAAGGAGGAAGAGGAGCGGTTGTTGCAAGAAGCTAGAGAATGGGAACCAAGGGGGACTTGGGCTGATAAAGCTCAACCTGATTTCTAAGCTGTCCACCTGGAGTCTGATCTGTACACCCTTGTAACCTGTAATATGATATACATACATTGCAACTCATAAACCTGCGCAACCGTATGAATCCGTACATCCACAACCTTGATTATACCTCATCCTGGGTACATTTGGACGACCTGCGCGGCGGTATGCTTCCCGGAAATTCTGTCAATTCCTGTGCGGCAAAAATCGTTCCGTCGTATGCCTTGTAGATCGTGAGGAGCATGACGTAGATCCAATGAATGACAACCTGGACAGCAACGATGGCTGCGATCACTCGGAAGAAAGCTGAATCGAGCTCAGTCGCCAGCGTATGCGTTGCAGTCTGATCTTGAAATCAGCGAAAAATGAAACTCCTTCATACGTGGAGGACGGGACACTCACAGCCCATACACCAATCGGGAAAGTCAAAGCCGTAAACGAAATATTGAATGACTGGTAATTTAAGAACGCGCGATCTTTGTAACAAATATGATCCAGGATGATAGCCGTCGCAAGGGTATACCAACAAAAGGCTAGACCCCAAAGTATCAGGCCAGTGATGATCCCTCCAGCGTATATAGCTTCGGCCAAGACGTATATGTCCCCCGAGATTGCTATACCGATACCGTGATCTGTTGCTAGCTTCTTGACCATCTTTCCCAGGATCATGATACCGAAACTCCCCTGGCCGCATGGACCAAGAGGTAAGAAGAGACTCGGAAGTTGCTGAGGGCATGGAATACCGTGAATGATGATCCGATGTAAGTAGATAGTGATAATGCAGAGAGCTAATGGAACGCCTGTGCCCCATACAGCGTAAGATGCGATAATGATTGATCGCGCTTCACGAGGCATCATCGGAGCGATGGCTTCGGCTACTACGCCCCCGGTAGCGGCAGCGACGACGGAGGTGACGATCGGCAACAGCCAAGCTGAGGACATAGACTCGATAGTATGGGTCTGGCGAGTTATCCTGTGTTGTGTTCTTCAGCGGTGTGAACAGGAGGGCGTGATAACATAACTTACATTGTGAACAGCATTCCGAGATTGATGAACACTGAGAGTATAGTATCTAGCCACCATAGTCCCACCGATAGTCTGGCCCAGTGTATGCCCCATTGTCGTACACACGCATAGGCGATCATGTTCTACCAATAGGGATAGATCAGCGACGTCGAAGCGGTTGAAGAATGGGCGCCAGCTCACGATAATAGTCGTTAGTCCCATCGGGAAAGTCCCCCATGACATGCTGGCAGCCGGATGAAGGAGGGTTGCTTTGAATAGCCCTTTCCACCGTATATATCGTACAACATTCCCGGCCATAAGAAGGACAAGAAGAACAACATTCAAGGCAAATATGCCGATACCAATGTCTCGTAGCCATCCAGCAGGATACGGGAAATTATACAGCAAGATTGAGGCGATACCGGTGCCCATATTCAGCGCTGCGAGATTCAGATGAGAATGAGTCAGCAATCGGTCAGCGTTGGTGAAGAAGATAAGGCAGCTCACAGAAGAAAGCAGGTGAGAGATTCATCGTCATCCGATCTAGACGAGAGCGGCGGACATTCGGTCTAGGTACACAGCTGTTCTCGTCAACTAGGGTGGTCATCGAGGCTTCTGATGTTGATAATTTGGATTGAATCGTCGATGTAGGACTGGGCAAGTGGTAATGCTTTTCGCTCGCGCCGCAAGATGGGAGAGACATATCTGTGATAGAAGACAAAGCTGAAGATTTTTCGATACGCACTGAGGTTGCCTACTTATATACATCTCTTGCTTGTCCGAATGGGACTTGACATGTCCGAATGTGGATCGCCATAGCGTCATGAGTCCATTCAGCGATTCGTATATTCAGTGATTCTTTGACTCGATGCTCATCTTGACCTGTTGAGAACTGTTCGTAATATCGATACACATCCACAAATCGATGTAGGTCTTTCCTAATTTTGAGCGATTGGGCAGCGAGTAGAAATTCGGATAACTCATGTCTGACGACGTGATCGAAAACAAGAGTCAGCTGAATTCCGAAATTATTATTTCGGGTACTTCCACGTGCAAGCCATGTTTCAACAATGTCTGTTTTGATTTCGGAGTTGACCGGTGTGGGCGACGCCGACCCGGGATACTGAGGAAAAGTCAGAGATAAGGAGCAGTCTGTTAGTCTTTCACATAGACCTACTAAACATCCACTCATCTGTCCTGTTCTCTGTTCAGCATCCGCTCTGTCGTCGATTGTGTATATGGTCGCCTGAGATCACCGAAGGATCTGATAGAATGACGACAGGTGAAAGACGGCCTTTGCTCCAGTCTCAGGACTCGGGACACTATGCCTCGACCCCCAAAGTGGATGTACCGGTGATCGATACCGATAAGCTGTCTTACAACAAAGTGGGCTTGAGTGTCAACCGGTTCTGGCTACTGGTGAGTAACGCTTCTATGGGTCTGAGCTGACGTCCAGTGCATATCCATGTGGGTATGTAGCTTCTTGAATGCCTTTGACGGGACTGTTGGTGAGTCATAATCTCCGAATCTCTGGCCTTGCTCTCGCTCATGCGTAAGGCAGTCGCGACGCTTCTTGGCCCGATATCATCGTCTTTTAACGCGACAAACATGGCTTCTTGGCTCGGGACTTCTTAGTGAGTGCACGATGTATTTGCCAGTGCTGACAGATAGTATGTTATCGGTGTGCTGTCTCACGCCTATTTACGGTCGGCTATGCAATATTATTGGTCGTCAAGCTTCGATGTTATTGGCTCTAGCCATCTTCAGTGAGTACAGCTTGTATCATGCCTCGCTGACATCAACAGCTATCGGCAACTTCCTTTGCGCCATTGCACCCAACATGGAATTCTTGATCGCTGCTAGAGCTCTGGCTGGAATGGGAGGTGGTGGTCTGAGTACCGGTAAGCCAGGATTCGGATTTTGGAGATCCGCTGACCCAACAATAAATCCAGTCGGAAGTACCATTATGAGCGATATCGTACCAATGTACGTAATTTCATCCTTGTCACAGAGCGTACAGCGCTCACTCAAACACGCAGCACGCATCGAGGTATCTACCAAGGGTTCGGAAATTTGGCTTTTGTAAGTGCGACTCGTCCCTCGTTAACCATGAATGCTAACTTCGTGTGCAGGGCGGAGGCATGGGGTGAGTGATGGTGGCAAGGAGAAAGTGCTAACGAAACAGGCTTGGTGCGCCCATCGGAGGGATTATCAATGACTATCTGCACTGGAGATGGGCGTTCGGCATTCAAGTGAGTTTGCACTTAAATTATCGTAGCTGAAATCCAGATTCCTATTCTGTTGCTGGGCGGCGTATTGGTATATCTCAATGTCCGATACACCATTCCGTCCGACCCTTCATCTGGCGCTGCAACTCCTGTTGCGAAAAAGCAAACTCCAATGCAGCTGTTCCGAAGAATCGATTTCTTGGGCTGTTTCCTCCTGGCGGGTTGGGTTGGAGCAGCCCTCATTGCTGTCTCCCTTAAAACGAATTCTACTGCTACAGACAGCTACAAGTGGTCTGACCCGACTATCATCGGCCTCTTTTCTGCAAGCGCTGTCCTACTGGCCATCTTCCTACTTGTCGAGCTGAAATGGGCTGCGGAGCCAGTTATGCCCTTCGAATTGCTCAATAGACGAACCGCGGTCAGCGTGGCTATCAATAACTTCTCCATTTCCATGGCTCAATTCGCTCTTGTGAGTGTCTGTCTTAACGGATCATGCTGATCATGTAGATATACACTATACCGCTATTCTACACTGTTGTACGACAAATGTCATCCTCACAAGCGGGTGCCCATCTCATACCTAACTCGATTGCAGGCATGGTAGGATCCCTGGGTTGTGGCTTTATCGTCCGGCACACGAAGAAGTACTACTGGCTCAACTTCTGGTCAGGGGTCTCTGGAGTGATCGGAGCTATATTGATAGCTACGTGGAATCGAGAATCTTCCGAGTGAGTCTCATCGCTCGAAGAATCACGCTGATGGTTTAGATGGATGCTATGGACGAATCTGTCTTTCACGAGCTTTGCCATGGGTTCAGTCACAACTCTAACAATTGTCGCCTTGATCGCCGATGTCGGACATGAGCATGTTGCGATCGCTACTAGCTGTGAGTCTTTGCGCGAGGCTTGTAAGAACATACGCTGATCAGATGCTACGCTGTATCAGTATCCTATGTCTTCCGAACTATCGGTCAAGTTCTTGGAGTCGCATTGTCTGGTGCCCTTGCTCAAGCGATATTACAGAAAGAGCTGAGCGCAAGAATTACAGGCCCAGATGCTGATGAGGTGAGTCTAACATATCATGATAGTGAGCTAAGTTTTCTCCAGACGATTGCTGCTATCCGAGAATCGTCAGCGTCGATCAGGTATCTCTCTGAACCTCTAAAATCAATCGCCATCGCGTCTTATCAAAAGGCTCTCCACGCCGTGTTTTTATGCGCCGTCATTCTGAGTGTTGTATATCTGCTTGCGGGTTTGGGAATCAGGGAGATCGACATGCACAAAGCTATGGTGGTCAAGCCTCCTAGTGATGATGCAGAGGAAGGACAAGAGGAAGATATCGTCGGGGAAGTCTCTGAGACTCCCTAGATTTAAGTCAGAGTGAATTCAGGACGACCGGGCCGAATGTGTGAATAGTGGAATTGTCGGGTTCGGTAATTTACCCGAATAGTGTCCCGATTAACGGGATAAACAGCCGCCGTGTGTCCGGTGAACTAGTAGCCTGGCACTTCATATAGATAGATAGCCTGTCAATGCATGCTTACTCGTATGCTTGTTGTGTTGCATCTATTGTTTCTTGTTCTGTTTTTTCTGCTGGTTACTAAATCGTCCATACCGCTATCTGCGTCAATTCAAGCCTCAAAAGCACATTTCAAGCACGATGGAAGCAAAAACATACTTGAGAAACGCCCTTCAATCTAAACAGCCAGGACTCGGATTCTGGTGCACGTGAGTGGATCTCACAGTAATTCGAGGAGCATCATCGCTAATGTAGGTAAGACGATAGCTTGCCAGGAGCATGTACTGTCTCTACTGTCCTCGCTACAGGTGGATTCAATTGGGTATTGATTGATGCCGAGCACGGAGCCATCACGGATAAAGATTACTTTGATGTGAGTTGAGTTGAATCCATTTCTGAATCTACACATTCGTCTGCGAACCTATCGGTATCACCAGGATTGGCGACGTTTTCCGGCTATCTGTGTTCCTTGTCGCGGTGTAACTTGGCACTTGGCTAACGAAATTGGGTGCTCCTCTCCTTTCTCCTTGATGCGCTCCGATCAGCTGTGCTTGGCCGTCACTGCCGCTGGAGCTAGTCCAATTATCAGGATCCCATGGAACGAAGAATGGATGATCAAGCGGGCCCTCGATTCTGGCGCTCACGGGGTAATGACTCCCATGTGTCACAATGCCGCGGACGCCCAAAAGATCGTGTCGTTTTCGAAATACCCTCCGACGGGTTCGAGGGGCTACGGGCCCATGTTTTGTCCGCCGATCTTCGGGTGTAAAGGGTCAGAATACGATGCTCAAGCAGACGAGAAGCTGTTGGTCATTGTTCAGATCGAGTCTAGGCAGGGTATCGAGAATGTAGAGGAGATCGCTAAAGTCCCAGGATTGGATGTTTTGTTCATTGGTGCGTATTCATATTCGGATTCGTATCCCCTATAACCGAAGACTATCATCTTCCTATCTCACTTCTGTCGATCAACATTTACCTCTCTCACTCAAAACGGAATGAGCACGGCACTAATTCAAATACACTTCTTACCCAATAGGCCCCTTCGATCTGTCTAAGCAGATGAACGTCAAGTTCGGCGGAGAGGAGCACGAAGCAGCCATCGCCAAGACCCTCAAAGCCGCCCATGCGGCCGGTAAGACGGCTGCTATCTTCTGTAAGTCAGGCGTCCAGCATCAAGATTTCAATCCTCCCTGCTACTCCGGTCCAGTGGGAGGCACAAGGTGGACAGTGCTAACGACGTGAAATCTACTTCACTAGGTCCAAATGGTCAAGTAGCAAAACAAAGGCTCGATCAAGGATTCGACATGGTATCTATCGCCGTAGATAACGCCTGTCTCGCTGCTGAGATGGAAAGACAGATGGGTTTCGCTACGGGAACCACTAAAGCAGGTGATAGATCTTACTCCTAGATACCTCCTGCCAACTCGGACGAGAGGAAGAAATGCATACAAATCGGATTGCTTTCATTGATTCTGTCTCACCGTCAGGAATGCTACAACTTCCTCAGAAAGAAGCTTGATGATTGTGCGACATGACATGTTACGGTGTGCATTTCCCATCTCATCGCACCTTGTTATAAGGTTTTGCTAGTATCTACAGGTATCATGTTACCCGGTAAACATAAATCTCCATCACTACCGTATATCGATCACCCCACACCCGATTATATGAAATCGCATCAACCCACTCTACTCAGCCCTGCTTGATTTTCTCAAGCTAGCTCGGAACCTATCACTTATACTAGGTCTTTTCAGGCCTTCACTCTCCCTTTCCTCTTCCGTACCTCCCCCTAATGCACGATCATCCCGAATCTTGGCGACTTGAGCCAAGTTCTGCGCAAGGTGAGAAACAGCGTCATCCTCGTCTTCTCCTTCGTCGTCGTCCCCTTCTTGATCGAAATGCTGATGATCATTTCCTTGTGGATATCGGTTCTGCAGTTGTCGATGATCTTCAGATTCCGAGGTGGTATAACTCCCGATCGTGAACTTGTCTCCTGATTCACCACTGCCATTTCTTGAATGCGTCGGGTGTTGTTTTGAAACCGAGAGTTTTCGTCGCCTTTGCGAATTGAAGCTGAATCTGCTCATTGGCGAATTCGGCTCATCCCCATCTAAAACACTTCGACGATCAAAAGCGCTATCTTTAGTAGGTGATAAATCACCAGCCGTGATCTGACTGATAGCTGTAGTGGGTTTGACTCCCGCGGTCGTAGGCAAGAAGTTCGATGAAGAACCTTTGACAGTATTCGTGCTCAGACTACTTATCTTTTTCTTCAGTACGTTCCTGATTGGCTTTTCTCGTTCGGGGGAGGAAGCTTTGGTAGGCGAGTATCGAGGAGCGGGAGGGGATTGTTCGATAGTCGACAGATCCAGCTTTGAAGGGGTAGCGAAAGATGTTCGGGGTGTCATAGATTTGACCTTTGACATCAACGATGACACTGTCGAGCTTGGGCGAGCAACTCCGTTGACACTGGATGAATCACCATTAGTTTTGCCATTCGATCGCTGACTATTTCTCAGACTCGAATATCTGGATAATGGCGAGTAACTATCTCCAAGGGCGGTGCTGGATCGAAGAGCATCGTACGAGCGTCGAGGAGTATCAACCGACCATCTGCCTTGTAAAGGGGACCTATCCGTTTGGTTCATAGGAGAAGTAGGTTGCCACCGCCTAGCCGCGCGATCTTCCGACATGACCCCGGCAGGTTTCACAGGATCGTAATTGAGCATAGCCGATTCGGATCTTCTCAGTCTTGCCGACGACATTCCTCCCGAGATAGAGGATGTCATGCCGCCATCTGCTTGTGTCGCTGTGCTAAGGAGTCTCACAAGCTTAGGCAAGTCCAGCATGAGCCTGGTCATATCCCTGACATTCTGTTCGCTAGCTCTTCCGGCATCTCTCAGCAGTGCGGCCAGATCCGAGTACTCTTCTCTCACTCTCACCGGATCATCCAATTCCGCATCAACAGCTATCTGAGAAGCCAATGCAAGGGCATGTCGCAGAGAGGCATTAATGGATTCGCTGGTCCGGGTTGCTGAATGGAAAGTTCGTAAGAGTTCAGGTTGAGAAGCTAAAATCTCATGGCCCAATTTTGACTCTAGCACTTTGAACGCTTCGAATAGTAATCTACCATGATCTGTCGAAGGCTTGGCGAAATCGAAATTTGCTGAAGCGCGACCGCCAAGTGATGTGCTGCTCCTCATCGGTCTAGGCTCGGTCGATGGTCCACCACCTGCTCGAACTGATAACCTGGACGCTCCACCCCGCGAGAATGACGAGCTAAGTGGAGAATCTTGGTCGATGCTCCTTCGATGACGAAGTCCTTCCAAAGGCGCGGTGTTTGGCGGATTGTTGTAGATATCTCGCATGCTTGACATGGAAGTTGCTGGTCTTGGCATATGATCCCATCGTTTTTTCGATTCAGCCCTCTGTTCCTCCAATCTACGGATCATCTCCAATGGGTCCTTCCCGTCTCCCCGCTCTGTTCTAGTTCCCACCGCCGAGACGGAATCTCCGGGTCCTAGGGCGCCGACTCTCGATCTCGAGGCTGCCAGAGGATCTCTTTCGCTGACCAGGGTGCTCATCCCTCTTCTCGCCTGGCCAACTGTACTTCGATAAGATCGGTCATCCGAGCCACCTAAGACAGTTTCGGATCGATATCGATCCTTCGGCAAGCCCTTATAGTCTGCCTCATCGCTTGCCCTAGGTAGACCAGATATCGATTGACTCCAATTGCGCCTAGCATAGCCAGACGTCTCCCCTCGTGCTCCGCCGAGACTGGATGACCTTTCTAGACCTTCAATATGACGTAAAGCCCGCACAGGCGAAGGTACGGTCTCATATTCGCCAGACCGGCGAGAAGCTGTCGAGAATCTCGAAGGTATGGGTGAGGAGGACTGATACGCTGATGGGGAGTCAAGAAATTGCCTGAGCCGGGCCGAACGAGACGACCCAGGCTGATCATCGATAATGTTGTTTTTTGGCTTCGGTGGCGAAGGAGTGAACTGCATAATCAAAGTCAGCTTGATCTTCTGGTGATCCACATGATCGGCTCACGAGGCTATTACTGCCCCTAAACTCGGCAGGCAGACCCTTCCTTCTTTTGCTGGAACTACTCCCTCCGCTTCGCTCCTTATCCTCATCGCCCTTCTCAGGCGTCTCAAAAGTTTCTTTGACCCTTTCTGGCGCTTCCGAGAGTGACTTCGTCTGGGCAGACGACAGCGTTGTTGTCCTCCTCAAGCCAGAAGACGTCGATCCGACCGGAGGCGAGCCTGTGGCTCGGGTGTAGGAGTCATGTCTTCTGATATGCTGTCGGGCCGGTGTCAATTCGCGTTCTATATCGGTGGACCTCCTTGACCTTTGAATGGCAGCTTGGGCAATCCTTTCCTCGGCATCACGTATCTTTTGATCCAGCTCTGACCCCTGCGATTTCGATCTTGACATCTCACTACTGGCCTCTTTCTCTTCTTCCTCCAGGATCTCCTCTCTAAGGTCTCTGCTCGTTCTTCTTGAATGTCGTTTTTCATTAAGACTTTCAATGCCGGCGCTGACGGGAGGTAGCTTCTTGGCTGTTCTCTCTGGAGATGATATGCGTTTTTCGGGCGAATTGGCTCGCTTGACATCGAGTGGCGGTGGCTTGCGTGGGGAAGAGGAAAGATTCGACTTCCCGCTCAAGCTTAGGTTTGATGAATGACTGCTGGTTCTGGAAAGGCCGTTTGATGCACGCCGTATCGATGGGGACTCGTTGAGACTTCTATTCGCATTCATAGATGGACTAGCCACCAAGCTCGAAGAAGCTGAGCCTGAGCGAGACATGGAGAGAGATGGGGAATGTTTGGGACGTAATGTATGGGTACGAAGTCGAGGCGAATCGGCGACATTGGTGGAAGAGCCTGAATGAGAGGATGTTCGACGGGCCAATAGATGAGCGGGACCGGTTGAAGATGTACGTCGAAAAGATCTGGGTGGGGATCTAGGTAGAGACGCAGAATCCTGTGAGAACCATGTCAGCTCTGACAGTACCGGAAGGCCTCTGAGACCGAGATGATGGAGCTTCGTACACACCTTGACCGGGGAAGGCAGTTTGTCTGACATCTCCCCGTTAGGCTTCTCGTTGGCCGGCGCCGCAATGTCGCTTTCAGTACCAGGCGGACTAGGCAGACCTGAGACTCTATCTACGAGGCCGTTGCCATGCTCTTGTCTGGGTTGTTGTTGTACTTGACCTTCTTGTATTACCTCAGGGGAAGTATCGGTCGAACTACCCTCTCTACGCTTATGACTGCTTCCTGGCCAATCTCTTCTCCCGAAATCTAGTTTAGGACTGCCAATGCCTACGTGTACACTCGCAAATCCACTTGACATCCTCGCTTGCGGGGATGGATGATCCTCACCCTGGAATTGATGGTATTCGCCTGAGCGCCTTCTGTCTGTTACGAGTGTTGCGGAAGATTCACCTAAATATACGGCGGAAGGCGGTCTGATGCCATTTTGAGATAAGGAGGGTCTGGTGGGAGCTTGGTCGAGTCGTTTCTTAGGACTAGATAAGTGCGAGTCGAGGGAGATCTGGGAAGAGCTCCGTGAAGGTATAGAAGGTGGTTTGATAGGTGAAGAC
This sequence comes from Kwoniella dejecticola CBS 10117, assembly GCF_000512565.2. Lineage (NCBI taxonomy): Eukaryota > Fungi > Basidiomycota > Tremellomycetes > Tremellales > Cryptococcaceae > Kwoniella > Kwoniella dejecticola. The sequence continues at coordinate 3,200,779 of NC_089301.1, forward strand.
ATCGGTTTGTCTCACCAGATTTCATTTATAACCCTGCAGGCGAATTTCTGGCTGTGCCGGGAACGATATTGCAGTTCAGAGGTAGTGCCGGTGAATGACAACACTACATGGGTCGCATCGGGAGAGTGACACGGTTTGGAAGAGTGTGAAAGGTGTCTTTGGATGAGTTGTTTTGACAGTTCCGTCAATCGCCAAGGAAGGACGCGCCTTTAGTCCAAGATCGAGGTTTGTGGATCCGTTCAAAATGGCATGTCTAAAACGTCGAGGACGAAGGACCGTCCGATTTGATGAGAGGTCGCTTTACTCTTCGACGTTGACGGACACGGGGAAGTGAAGGATATGTGATGAGATTGCACAACTGTAAACAAAGGGTAACAAGCACACTGGAAATGTGTCGTCAAGATGTGCGTATGAGGACGTAATGATGATGACCCTGCATAAAACCACGAGACGCGTTCCTGTGTTCATGATGACTCTGTAATGAGCATTACGAAATTACCCTGCCCAACGTGGTGAACATTACCAAGTATTCATTACATTTTAATCGTATCAACAACCGCTCGTCTCTGCTGTCTTTGAACGTCTGAGACCTCGGACAAGATCTCGCGACTCTCTATCAAGGCATCAGCCTCGTCCTCCCCAGAGATCTCCTAGAACTGCATCGGAAGGGTCAAATGCGGAGTCGGGTCGTCCAGTATGAGTTTGTCAAACACTAAACATATTGGCAGGATCGAACCCCAAGTTCCTTTTACTGACAAATGATAAATCCTTTGACTATACCCCTTCAATCACTTAAAAGTCCATGACCTGACACATCAACATGTGTTTTGGGCATCAATCCACCGAGATTGACGGCGCACAGCGGTCTCGAATCGAGAATGATCTCGAGAATCTTGAGGATCATCGCACAAAACCAACTTCTGATTCGGCTGTATGCTCGAAGAACGATCGTGCTAGACGAAAATATAGCGACAGTATAAAAACAATCGATTATAAGGAAAACAGCTAAACTCTGATAGTACCGCGAAACTTATCAGGTAAAACTGAAAGCATCCTGTTGTTCCACTACCTGGCCATCGCCAAAATTAGTGAAATCAACTGACCAGTCTGACAATCCTCCTCGAACACAAGCAAACGAGCCCTTCAAAATGTCAAACGCAACTTCACTCTGGATACCAAATTCATCACCGTTATTCTTCTACTCACCAGCTGAATCATATTTCGCAGGCCGGAACCTGAACTCATGGGTCGGGAAAGACGGTATGAACAGCGGTTCCGCTCCGCAAGCCGGTGATTTCAACGTGACTTTTCCTACGACGAGCTATCATTCGGCTTTCGGTAACTCAGCTGTGATCTTACCTTCCATCTATGGTGAGTCCCTATTCTGTGCTCGGGCACAACTCTGCAAGTCCGAACTGAAGTACCGTAAAGCAACCCTTCGAAGTGGACTGTGAGCTGACCTGATCTGACTGTTCCCGGGCTGTCTAGCAACGGCTTTCACACCAGTATATAAAGCCTCCGAGAAATACAATACGACTTTCGAGATTGCCTCGTACGGCAAAATCCCCTGGGCCTCAGGGCGGAGCTGGAGGACATCCAAAGACGATTTCAACCTGCGAACGTTGACTGTATGGTTTGACTGTCTGGCCGAGCAATGCACCGGAGTCGATGGGGATGAGATTGATTTTATGGGTGCTTGGATAGATACGAAGTTTGCGCCTGATAAGTGAGTACGACGGCTGAGTATGTAGTCGTATAGCTCTTTGTGCGATAGGACCACCTGGGTACTCGGTACTGAAACAGGAAGTCAGATTCTGGACCGGATTGAGCTGATTTACATGCGGAAATAGCGCTCAAGTCGATGTCGTCACTCTCGACGATTCATCCCCTATCATCCAATACGAAGGCTTTGCACCTCCTAACCAAGAGAATAAGATCGCAGAGATCGATTCAGGAGCAGACTATGAGCAGACCCTGAGTGAGACTTCGACCGAAGGGGCAAAAGCGAAAGTATCGTTCAATGGTGAGTCCACCATGCCATCTGTTCTTTCGTGTATTCAGCTTCAGATCACCAATCCAACTCTGAAGGTATTTCCCCGCCCTGTCTCATGTGTATTCTGAGACAGTTAGAAATGCTTACTCCCAACGCTGGATGCAGGCGGATCAATAGCGATATACGGTGTAACATGTCCATCCTGCGGGGCATACACCGTCAACTTAGATGGACAGACAGCCACTCTGAACTCATTCAACAACGCTACCATTCACAACAGTCTGCTGTATTTCTCTACTAACTTGGACACTGGGAACACCCATACACTAGAGATCGAAGCTAAGGGAGGTGTCGTATTGGACAAGTTTGAATTAAGGGGTCCAACAGGCGGAGTGGGGTTTATGTGAGTCAGCGAGTGGATCAAGCCATCCAAGCTGGATAAACTTCAAGCTTATGGCTGACATCGTTGTTCTCATCTCGATCGATCGGTTGCTCGGAATGGTAGCGGCCAAAATGGCTCGGCCACGACAACTATCGGTCCATCTTCCACGTCGGGCATTGATAATGGTGATGGTACATCCACCGGAGGCACTGGAAGTGGAAATGGAAATGGCAATGGCAATGGTAATCTCCCAGCTTCTCAAAGTCAAAGTGGCTCCCCGAACGCAGGTGTGATCGTAGGTGCAGTATTGGGTTCTATAGCAGGTTTGGTGGGTTTGGCTTCCAGTTGTCTTTCTGACCCCTTACACCTTATTCCTTATTCCTTATCCTCTGCTACTTTCTCTTTCTTTGCGCCTGTTTCGAATGACAGTCGTCAAGCTTTAAGCTTTGAGCTGGACGAATTGATGCTCATCCCTGAAATGCTTCCAGGCTTTCTTATACTACCTCTGCAGAAAAGTAGCACCAGGCATGAAGAAAAAAACCGACAAGAAGTTGAATCCGTGGGACGAAGCTAACTTGTTGCAAAATATGAAGAATGAAGAAGTGCACGTTACTACGGCTGCTAATCAACGTTATGTCTATCGTGAGTGGACGCCTAACCCAGTCCGAATATCGAACCCCATCCCCATCTCAATCTCCAATCTCACTTCGATACTCCTATCTGCCTCAACGATCGCGAATCAAACTGATTCTTTTGATGTCGATCGTAATTAGCCGGCCTGATCGCTCATTCCAGTCTGAAGAAGTGAACAGTCAAAGTTTAAACAAAGTGAAAAGGCTTAATGCGTCAATGCATGATATGCAATACTGCAATCCTACCTTACGCCGAATAGACATACATTCTCTATACAAACGACCGGGCCTACCATCCCTGAGTTTGACCCATACTTTGCAATATCCTCTCTATCAGCGCTCGTTTCATATACTGTTCTCTCGCCAGAGATCTTATCGACTGAGAACGAACGGAATGTACTCAGCATCAGCTCTTACACTCTCGCATTCTCCTGAGATCATAAGATTCGAGGCCGAATCACTCACCTTGAGATACCTATCCAGATCCACTCGTTCAGCATCTAACGCTCTGGTCATATGATATATCGTATCTTCAATCGCATTGTCTTCCGCTACGAGGTCTATGAGTCTGGTTCATCTCATCATGTCAGCTGCCGGACTACACATGTGAAGCTGGAAAGTTGAAATTTTCATCTGGATTGTTCTTGAATTAGGGGATGACTTACTGGTTATGTACGATACTGATCCCACAGACCAACTCATCGACACTGATCTCCCCCTTTCCCTCCAATTCAGCTACCCGTTCCTGGCCTGAATGAACGACGTCGCCGAGCTTTCGTCCTGTCGAATCGCACACCTTTTTGACCGCCTCCAAACGCGACATCTCGTCCCGGATAGCCGGCTCACCCGATTCCAAATCTTCCCTGCGTTCCAACAGGTGAGTTCGGGTGGACTGTAAGTGGTGGATAAGAGGTGGTAGGGATGCTTGGAGGTGTGGAAGTAAGATCGAGTGTAGATGCTGGAGAGAAGGAGGAGGAGGCTTCGAAGGTGGGATAGGAGGAGCGGTGTCGGGCGGTAAAGATGAAGAAGAAGGTTCGGGGGAGCCTAGTAGATCAGGGATGGGCGGACGAGGTGCAGATAGATTTTGAGTAGGTAGAGAGGGCGCTCGCTGGGCCTGAGCAGGGGGATGTGGTGGAACAGGCGGTTGAGGTTGTGTCTGGTGTTGAGATTGAGATTGAGATTGAGATTGGTACTGTTGTTGACCATTCACCTGAGGCGGATACCCCTGTGTCTGGGGAGAATGATATGTTTGGACCGATTCAGGCGGAGGGGGAGTCATAGGCGATTGAGTGTAACCGACATAAGTTTGAGGTTGAGATTGAAGTTGCGATTGCGGCTGAGGTATATATGGACGCTGAGGGATCACTGGTCCGCCAGGTGCGGAAATTGGTGATTGAGGCTGAGGCTGAGGCTGGGCTGGGTGATTCGAGGGTATTCCATAGACAGGTCGATTGGGGATAGGTGGTGAAGCTGGATGTTGAGGGGGTGTTCCCGTGTATGTAGCTGAAGATTGCCTAGAATGCAATCCCTGTTGCGGCTGCTGCTGTGCAAAGGGATGAGGCGGAGGAGTAGGAGCTGACCTATACTGCGGTAACGACTACGATGATCTTAGCTTGTATTCCCTGATCACTGTATACCTCCGTGAATAGCTCACCTCCTGCGTCTGTATTGGCGGGACATACCCTGGTCTAGCGGGCGGAGGCGGGGGCTGACCTGATCGATTAGGTTGAGCGCCAGCTCTAGGTTGGACAGGCGAGGAGATAGGACTTCGAAGTGGTTGTGGTTGAGCAGACGAGGAAGAAGAAGAAGGAGATGGTTCGGGCGGTCGGGCGTATACTGGCGGTGCAGCCGAGAAGATGGTTGTGAGGTGTTTGAGAATCGTCTCTAGATCTTGCGTCTGCGGCCCGGTCTTCCTCAGTGAATCAGCGCATGTTCTTCCCATATCAATCCCATTTTAGCCAAAGCAAGGGACCGAAAGATGGTCTATGAAATGCTCAATATCGTTAGATGAACGAGTAACCCACGGGCCAACTCTTCCACCAATATTCTACTGCCTCCTCATTCACCCTCCCACTGGGATCCACCTCTCTCGACTTCCGTATCCCCATCTCCTTCGTCGGGACTACAAACAATATCGGCGGCGATCTCGGATACTCATGCGGGACCCATACGTGCATCGGGATATGGTACGTTGCGCCTCGATAGGTGATGGGCAGGGTACCGTGAAGTAGCAATAACAAAGCTGTTTGGCCAGAATCGAAAGCTGAACTCGGATTCGTTTCATCAGCTGTTGGTTGCCCTCATCCGAACAGATCCCAGCTGAACATGAGATGCGAGAAATTACATGAAAGACGGATGTTCGTGCTTACTGAACGCGTCCGTCTTGACGCTGAGCGTCCGTCTCTCGCTAAGAATCCTAATGACTTCGTTGATTATTCGCTCTTTGGCTTGATAGGGCCGTAAGACATTGCCAAGCCATTCACGCGTTAGATCGAGGTGCGACATCTCGATCGTGCAGTATCGAACACCTCTAAACGGGTTGAAGACGTCAGGCTGAAGGTCTCAGTGATGCACTGTCGAAAGACGATGAGCATGAGTATAGTTGTTGTCAATGCTCATCAATGACCTTATGCTTATCGTCCTCGTTCTCATCCTCACCCTGCTGCCGGTCATTCGTCATAGAGTAGAAAGTGATGACATCATCACCATCTTTGTGCCTTACGAGTAGTAAGATTACTCTTTCTGTTTTGGTTTTCGACTTGGTACTTGGTACTTGGCCGAGCGAAGTCAAGCTGAAGTCTGATGGCAAAGTATGTATCATCCGCCAGACTCAGAGATGGCAAAAATGACCTGAACCTGAACACCATAACAAGTCCTCAAGACAGCCATCTTCTGTGTACAAGCCGAGTCATCGACCTAAATCACCAAATCACCACATCATTCTCATTCGAGCGGCTCAAACACCAGTATCTCATCAACCAATATGACCCACTTCCTCGCTCCCTCTCCTTTGCCCACAACCCCCACATCCTCCAATGCATCTTCCCCGTCTCCATCCTCCCCGTCTCGATCCTCATCCTCATCCTCTTCCTCATCACGCATAACGATTCCTCCACCCTCCGCTGTCAACTCGGAAGAAGTGTCAACCTCGCCGCCGCCGCCGCCTCCGCCGACATACGAAGAATCATTTTATATCGGCTCGACCCGCCGGCCACATTCCAAGGCAAAGGCGAGGACGAAGCGCAAGAACCTCAATGGAGGGATAGGTGGGGACGTAGTTGGAAGTATGAAGCGGGGGTTTTCTTCTCATGATCACTCTACACGGAGACAAGAGGGGAGACTCAAGGTGCTTTGTAAGTCAAACTCACACAAAGATCAGCCCCAGAGGGATAGACTGACGTCTCGATTGATGCCGATGCGCAGTGGGTATTGCAGGAATACTGTTCTTGATACTTACCAGTATATGGATAATGCGCTTGAACGCACGCATCAAAGATCGAGGGGGGTATGATACTTTATGGCATTCGATTTTGTCTAAAGCTATGAGTGTGTCTGATAAGCCGGAATTGTAGCTGTAGCTAGCTTGAATAATGTAACACTTGTTTATTATTTGTTGTCGTAACGCTTTTGTAGCCTGTTCTGAATGCAAAGATGCATGGAGCGATGATGAGCTGTGTAGTTCTTGGTTTATGGCTTGTAACCTATGTGATGCTACTGTATTCCTCTATGTGTAGTCTATATGTGTACAACGTGGACCGCAAAAGGATCGAAGAACGGATCATTCGCTAGACTTCTTCAGACCAAACCCCATTTTCCTTGGCGTTGCCCCGGTACTCCTGCTTGTCGGTCTTGTATTCAGACCAAAAGAGGTCTTCTCATGTCTATCTTGGCCACCGAAGTCCCTTTCTTTCCTGGGTCGATCTCTGGAAAAGTCTCGTCCTTCATGATGCCGAGTATCCTCATGATGACGAGTCTCTAAGCCTTGCTCGAAATGTCGACTTCTTCCTCTCAGCATGACCCCATCTCTCCTCCGCCCAGATCTCTCGTACTCTTTTCCTTCACTGCCGTCTCTTCTGTGAGACCGCCTATCACGCATCTGATCTGAATCTCTACCTTGGGCCACGTCATCCCTGCCCCTTCTCTCCTTCTGACGTGTGCGTGTCGCTGTTACCAGAGCCTCTTCATCTTGCCACGAATCTTTAACTTCACTCGTGTTTGAATCGGACTCTTCCTCTATTTGTTTCGAATCATTGACTTCCTTCGACAATCCAGCATTTCTCCTAATTCTACCAATCTCTCCACTCCAGTCATCCACGACCTTCTGCGTGTCTCTTCTCAAATGCTCATACGCGCCCCTTTGACCAGGGTTCAGCCGCTCAATTGCCGACAATATAGACTTGGCATAGTCCATCAGACTTCCTAACGCTTTCGGACTTTCAGATTCCAAATCAAGCTCCGGTGGAGAAAGATCTATCAGAGCGACTTTCTTCTGCTCTTTATGTTTATCGGATTTGTTATTTGATTTTGATCCTGATCCTGATCCTGATCTCACCGCGAACGTCTTTGATCCCCCAAAGTGACCGATGATGTTGAGAACCTTCTTGATCGCCTCGTTGTTCGTCGAGATAGCCGATCTCAGCAAAATCGCCAACAGGCCAAAATCAGGATCAATAGCTTTCGGTTTAATCCAATTCACACCTCTGATATCTTTCGCCCTGCCATTAGGCGTCGTCCACTCATAATCTCCCACAGCTCGACCAGAATCCAGTGGCGAGTGATTCTCAACATCGTCTGAAATTTGAGTAGCTCGTTTGCAAAGTGTCAAAGCAGTCGGGAAATCCCCAGACCACCTGGCACCTTGTAAAGCGTCTTTCCAAGTATTCAACTGCCACCCTGTCATCCCTGTCGATGGCGGCTGATACGATTGCAGGATATTGGTTATTCGTCCGATGTCGCCTGTATCGCTCAAGGCGGAGATGCAGATCTTCAGGAAATGAATATCTGCTTCAGCCTCGATCTGAGGGTTGGCGAGGAAAAGCGTCGCGTAATGAGCGGCGGGAACCGTTTGTTTCGTGTATAATAAACCTTGAATAAGAGAGGTCGCGCTCTGTACGTCGGGCTGTAATTTTGGCGATTGGGGCGAAGAAGAGGAGGCTGACGATGTCGATTGACCGTTCGGAGGTGGCAAAGACCAGATCTCGTCGGTTAATCTGATGGCTTGTCTCGAATCTTCTGGACGTCCTTTGATCAGGCATCTCAAGACGTGACTAACCAAATCGTTATCCAATTGTCTATCTCGGTCTTTGGGGTCGGACTTGCTGAACTGTCGAGAACATTGATCCCATATACCTCTCGCCACACTCCCAATATCGATGCGTTTCACCGTCGCTCCTTCGGCATTGTTATAGCTTGCTGCCCATGAATGGCTTTGTGCGCGCGATCTGGCCACATGGATGTTATGCAAACTCGCAAACAGGGTAGTGTAGGTCACTTTGTCAGGCGATAATCGACCTTGTTGAGGCATAGAAATAAATGCGGTGTACATATCTTCCCATAATCCATGTCGGCCCAAATATTTCAGGTACGCGTTGGTAGGCGCAATATCGATTTCGTCTTCATACTCGGTTGATGTAATGCTGGGATCCCTTAAGCTCTCGCCGGTCTCGGTGCTTATGCCTAGGTCCTCGGTCAGAAGCGAAGAGGCCGTCATACATCTCTTGATATGTTGTTGAGCTTGATCGTGCAGAATAGTCACCCTTGAATGGGTGAGATCCTTGACTGGCATGATGCTAGAGTTGAAGGCGGTGTCGCCGGAATGGGATGTGCGGGAGTAAGCGTTGAGAAGGGTCGAAAAGGTTCTGGTGGTCGGTTTGATACCTCGTTTCTTCATCTGAATTGACAAAGCCGTGAGCACTCTTTCTCATTGGCAAATGCAAGACCATGGGACTCGGCCAAGCAGTAAGAGTAAAGTGATGGGCGGACACAAGGATCGTGAGTGGATGAAAGAGACGCAGGAAGCAAGGAGTAAGACCATCGCTCATACCCTCCGCATATTACAACACTCACATCGTTGTACAATGTCCACATCCTATTCAATTTCCGCTGTTTACCCATGAAGCCCAACAGAATATTCCACACAGGGGCATTGACCAGATCTTTCGGCGCATTCATCACAATCGACACCGCCTCTTCTATCTGAGCTTCGGTCATATTCTTGTTCTTGGTATGTCTCTCTATGAACCGTTTCAGCTTGGTCGACGTCGTATACGGATCATCTCTCTCCCGCGTCTCCCTTGCGCGAGCTCTAGAGTCACGACGCGATGGACCGGCGTTCGGCTTTGCCCTCCTGTCCGGCACAGAGGTGGGAAGTCTCAGGGGTAATGACACCTGTCTTTTTGGTCGGGGTCGATTGGGCGTCCATACTGGAGATGAAGCAGGGCTGATAAGCTGATCAAGCAGCTGTAGGTCAGCGTTTAAGAGCTTCTTGGGTAGATGTCGCCCTTTTCCTGGGATGGAGGTTAAGGCGGTTCGCAGCGATTTTTGAGTCGAAGGTCCGGGATCTCCATGATATTCTCTGTATATTTGATGATGCAAAGATGACCAGCCACTTCGGCGCAGCTGTAGTAGCTGGAGTGTCTTCCGGGCTGTCAGCATATCGGGTGATGGTGTGCGATGCTCGATTTAGTGCTTGTGGAAGCCATGTCACCGATCAAAAGTGCCAGTCGCATGCAGAAATGTCTTTCCAACTTTCCGAAAGATCACAACATCCATGTAATGTCACGTGACCTGGCAACGAGTAGCGGCAAATTATAGCACCCGTTTATGTCGAGATGGTTTCGACGGGCGCACATGAGCATCGAGTGTCCGCACACAGATGAGGGCACTCGGTGCAGGTTGGAAGCGACTGCTTTGTGCTCCACGTCGACGTACAGGCTAGAAGCAAGTGAAACGGAAGGCTTCGTCATCTGCAAGGGCACTCATGCAGTGATCCCCAATATTTTAGCAACGGTGTGAACGCGGGGCTCAACCTAAATCAGTCATAACGAAACGTGGTGGGGAAAGGGAACGTCAGCTTAACCGGTTCAAAATAAGAAGGAGACCTGGTATTGACGATGTCAAATGGTTCATTTCTCTCACAGGTTCTTATCATTGATCCAAGTCATCTGCATCAGAGTCATCAACCTCATCCCTAGAGCTGATCATAATCCTGACTCAAGGATAGCAGTCAAAGACATCTCAACATGGCAGCAGGATTAGCATGTGAGTCTCACTGTCCTTCTGATCTACCAATCTAGGATCCCACGAAGAATCCATGATGAGTCCACGAAGCTTATCTATTGAATTGATTTGTAACCCATCAGATGACCTGATCCTTATCTTCTGGCGTATCGTCATCAACATCTTCTTCAGAGAAATTAGGTATGTGGTCATTAGCTGTCATGTCACATCATCTGTATCGATGCATGCTATATTTTGACTAAAGGAGATGTTGCTGACACTTCGTTGTGCAGACCCCGAGGGGCATTCAATATCCCCAAGGATGGACCTGTATTGTTCATCTGTGGTCCTCATGCCAATCAATTCCTTGATCCTCTCCTCCTCTTCTCGGAGGTCAGGAAAGAAGCGGGCAGGAGAGTGTCCGTTTTGACTGCTGCAAAGGTATGTCCCTCCCCCGCAGTTCGACAGCACTCGCTGATTAAGTGATAATAGAGCATGCAAAGGAAGTTCATTGGAGCAGTAGCGAGGATCATGGACAGCAGTGAGTCCACTTCTGACTTCTTGGTCGGACTTATTCGACTGAGCATTGGAACTTTCGGCAGTACCGGTGGCGAGAGCAGCAGATTATGCCAAAGCTGGGAAGGGTCGAATCTTCTTATCAGAATCAGACCCGCTACTGGTCACTGGATCCGGCACCGCTTTCACATCTCAGGTCAAACCTAGATCGCAATTGGTCTTGCCCAAGTCAGCGGCATACGCTTCCGCCACGGTAGAAGAGGTCATCTCAGATACGGAGTTGCGCTTAAAGGGAGAATTTGTGATCCCCTCCAAGGACGGTAGCGCCAACGTGAAAGCTTCCACAAGGGTACGAAGCGAAAGTGAGAGTAAAGAAGGGTTGGAATATAAGGTTTTGCCTCACGTAGAACAGGATGAGACGTACGGAGCATGTTTCACAAGATTGAAGGAAGGAGGCTGTATCGGCGTTTTCCCAGAAGGTGAGCTACAATACATCGCGTTCGAAGAAATTCGCAATTTGCGAAACGTTCTGTTGCTGATTCTACGTGATGGGCGTTTAGGTGGTTCCCACGACAGGACAGACTTTTTACCTCTCAAAGCTGGTTTTTCCATCATGGCTTTGGGAGCGATGGCGCAATATCCCGAAATAGACGTCAAGCTGGTCCCAGTCGGTCTTTCGTACTTCCACCCGCATAAATTCCGTTCCAGGGCTGTCATCGAATTCGGTGCTCCTCAATCGGTAGATCGGGAACTTGTGGAGCTATACAAGCAAGGTGGAGCTAAGAAAAGGGAAGCCTGCGGGAGATTGTTGGAACAGGCTCATGATGGATTGAGAGCTGTCACGCTGAGAGCGCCAGACTGGGAGACCATGCAAGTAAGTCATCAAGTAATGATCGCTGAAACAATATTCATGACTGATGACGGCTATGACGATAGGTCATTCAAGCTGCTAGAAGACTCTACAGGATCCCAGGACAGCATCTCACACTGGGTCAAGTCGTCGAATTATCCAAGCGATTCATGGAAGGCTATTTGGCATACAAGGATGAACCCAAGATCATCGATCTCCGTCAGAAGGTACTTGCGTATAATAGGCTATTGCGAGATATGGGATTAGCAGATCATCAAGTCGAACGAGCTTCCTCGACGAGTCTTAAATCCGCCTTACTATTGGTATATAGAACAGGCTTGCTGCTTTGGTGGGCTATGTTGGCGTTACCTGGGTTCCTGTTACATGCTCCGATTTTCATTCTGGCTAAGACCATTAGCATGATGAAGGCTAGAGGTGAGTCTTCGCTCATAGCACTCTCTCTTGTTCTCTTCCTGCCGCGCTGTGCTGATTTTGATGGGCACGTCAGAGGCACTGGCAGCATCGACTGTCAAAATTCAGGGCCGAGATGTTTTAGCGACATGGAAGATCCTGGTTTCGCTCGCTGTCACGCCGGCGCTTTACGTGTTTTACTGTATACTGGCGACTTTCTTGGCGTATCGGTTCGATCTCGCACCAGCATGGAGACATTGGACACCGGTTGCGATCTTCATCTTACTTCCTGGATGGGCTATGGCTTCTCTGAAATTCGGTGAAGCTGGTGCAGACGTCTTCAAGTGAGTCCATAATCCTCATACACCCTTCTTGGCAGGAGCTTATTGGTGTCGTTGCCGCAGATCCCTCCGCCCTCTCTTCTTATCGCTTTGGCCCGGCAGTCTCCGAGAAGTTGACAAATTGAGGCAGATGAGAGAGAGCTTGGCGAACGAGATTAGCGAAGTGATCGGTGGGTCATGAAACAAAACAATAAACAAGGACGTCTAGCTGATCACGTGTCCCGGGAATGAATGCAGATGAGTTCGGGCCTAAGATGTACGAAAACTTCCAATCCGTAAGTCTGAATCGAATCATTGATTTACGAGGTATCATTCTCAACTGATAACACATTGTCTACAGGCTCGTATACTCCCCTCGGCAACAGTGCCTCAGACCGGCAGAAATCCTGGAATGTTCGTCAGAAAAGCGCAAGCTCCAGATTCCTCAGTACTTTCTCACCCGATGTTATGGCTCGATGAGCGTATTTTCGGTAAGCAAGCCTCGACATATCCGATGTCACGTCTTTTTATTCGCTTACACGTGCGTTATAGGCTGGAATCGAAGTGCATCTGTCGGACAAAGCGTGTGGAATACCACTAAAATGGACAAGAACCGATCTGAACCGTCAACGGCACCAACCAGTCCCGTAGAATCAGATAACGAGGAAGAAGCCGATGTCGACTATGATGATGTGAGTCATGAAGCCCAATACTTTCCGACATTGTTTTGCGGCCAGTTCCTTGAATGGGCGAACTGATCGTGACTGGTGACTTTGTTTAGGTATTCGCAATCATCGATACACGTCGTACGGGCCCGGGCTCACCTCGAGGTCGAAGACGAGGCAGATCATACCATGATCTCACGCAGTTGAAATCGGAAGCCAACTCGACGGCCACTTCGCCTAATATGGACGGGAGCGTACCTCTCCCTGCACCGGACGATGAGGGTACGAATAGATTATATAAACGGCCTGGAGCAGGATTCAAGAAACCGAATGGCGATGAGGTGCCGGCGCAGGGGCAGGCGCAGGAGAGTGTAGGACTTGGATTAAGCGGTGCGAAGGCAAAGGCTAATGGGGATGAGGATCAAAGGGAAAGGGAGAAGGCGCAATGATGACTGGGATCATGGTTATTGGAAGAGAGGGATTTTTACGGTACTCGTATAATTGATTGGGTTTGTCCGGTATATTTCCCGGTAACGAATGAATGAAAGACTGACTGCACGAATGCATACAATTCACATGTCCATTCCTTACGTCTTTTGCGCAGTGAAACGCATAGTGAGGCACATTAGAGATCGGATCCTTCGCAAGGATGAGCATGGTCATCCGGATATCACTTTAATATCTGAGTCCCCGTTCAGTACGAATGAGAATTGGCAGATCAAGATTATTCATACCTGTATGTCTGTATCGAAGATATGCATAGTCATATAATAGTCACGGTGCAAAGACCGTCCCTCCCGTGCGACTATGGATGCGAATATGAAAGCAAGAAAGCAATCGCACCTTGCTTTTTAGGGTTTACTCCTTCCCTCTTCGTTTCTTACCGTATTTGCCCTCGGCAGCCGCCTCATCCCTCTTTCTCTTCAGACCCTCCTTTTTGAATCTCTCCCTCTTCTCTTCTTTGAGCTTATCATTCTTCTTCTCATCAATCACTCCTACTTTCTTGCGGTGCTCTTTCCGCCTTTCTTCCTGTTTATCTTTTCTTCGCGCCACTTTATCCTTCTTCAACGTCTGGATCTGCTGTAAGAGCGTGACTGCCTTCTTCTCTTCTTCAGACATGACCACCGCTCGGCTCTGCAGATACGTGGGCTTGCTCTGGGGTTTGAGGGCTTTGGTCTTGGATGCATAAGGTAAGGAAGCTTCTAGTTTTCGGGGAACTTTTAAGGTGTTGAATCGCCTTGTAGTCCTCTCAATTGGCTATTTTGTTGATCAGGCAATCGTCAGTCATGAGTATCCGCTGACAACAGGCAAAGAAAAGACGCTCGATCGTTGCGTGACATCCAGATTGGAAACTGATCAAACGAAACACTACCTCACCTTATAAGCGGAGTTGATATCGAGAGGCGTTTTGATCCCCTCGTCTCGACGGATTTGACCCGTCAATCGCATACCCTTCCATTCGCCTTTATCCGCCAACAGCAACGAGCAGACTGGGTTATACAGCTTCTTAGGTTCGATAGAGTACCAGGCTCGCAGGAAGACGATATCTGCGGTTCAAAGCGACCAATCAAGTCAGTCAGTCAGCAAACGCCTATTGCAGCTATCAGAGGAAATAATCTGAAGGGAGTAAAACGATTTGCTCACCCCTCATCAAGATCTTATCTTCGAATGTAGCTCTGAACGCTCCTTCCGGCTTATTCTGCGCCTTCTTCACTTGACCTCTAATTCCACTGACCGTCTTGATATTCGCTCCCTCGAACTTCGCAACTTCCAACTGACTGTTGAACATGTCCTTGATGAACGCAGTATTCTTGAAGATCTTGTACGGCACACCAGTCAACTTGAGCTTCTTCACTATCTTCGTCGATCGATCAATATCCAACACTACTCCAGTCGCCGAGATCCTGAACCCGCTAGACTCTTCGCCTAGGGAATTGAAGGCGCAGAAACCCGTATTCGGGGTGGATACCGGTCCGTAGAATGTAGCGTAACAATGCATGTGTTCCGGCGTATACTTGAGCAGACGATTCCGGATCGAGTGATCGTCCAAGTGATATATCGGTAACGACTGGAATCGTCTCCAACCCAGAGAGAAGATTATGGGGTTATTGGTTTTGAGGGTTCGGGTGAACCATCGATGTCGTTTGATACGCACGGTCAAATAACCGAATCGCTCTTCAGCAGCCAAGAGACCACCAACAATGATCGGATAGGCGGGATTGAAATGTTCAACCATCTCATAGGGGACCTCGGATATTTCTAGTCGCACATACATCCCGGATCTGTACCCCTCAATCTGCGCACGGGCATCAATGTCAATACCCGCGAATTCGTCCTCGTTGAGCTGGCGTTGTTTCGCCATTTCTGATTTCTGTTGGTCGTAAAAGTCCATCTTGTCGCCATCCTCGTCCTCGTCATCATAGGTCTCATCGAATTTGGCTTTCAAGGCAGCTTGTTTCTTAGCTGCTGCGGCAGCTCGAGCGGATTCGTGATCATGATCGTTCGCAGAGGGTTTGACTCCCACGTATGGGACGCCATCTCCGTCTCCGTTGGCATCTCCTCCTTCGTCTCCCGACCCATCTTCGATGTCTTCGAAACCTTCTCCGTCCTCTTCGTAAGGATTCCCTTCGGCATCAACCTCCCCGACCGGACCAGAGATGAACATATCCTTGATGGAGTCCAACATGTCTTCGTCATCCCATTTGGCTTTCAAGGCTTCGTTGTCGACAGGTTCTTTCACTTGATCGCCTTCGTCTCCCCTGTTCTCCTCTCTGCTCACGTGGAACAGGTCATCTTGAGCCATGCGAGAGGATTCGGCATCAGCGGAAGAAGGTCGAGTCTTCCCTGCAGCAATCTCGTCAGGCGATAATTCGGATCCGTAGATCAAAGACATGAGATCTCTTCTTCGGCCCATTCGTTCAGCGAAAAAAGTGGCGGCTCGGTCGGAAAGGTTCTTCTTCCATTGAGGTACATCTTCTTCGTCCTCATTATCCTCGTCCTCGTCATGATGAGCATCGCCATTGACGAAATCTTCATTACCTTCGTCGTCAAATTCCTCGTCGTCATCGATGTTGACGATTTTCCCATCTTGCTGGAACCCAGTCGCGAGTTCCAAGTCATCGTTGTCGGAATCGGACTCTGCGTAACGCAAATCGCCTTCTTGATCAGACTCGTCGTCAAGACCATTGACCAGTCCCTCTACATCCTCGTCCTCGAAATCGTCTTCTTCCTCACTTCCATCGTCCTCATCTAAGTCTGCGTCGTCTGCACTCCCAAGCATGGGTCCTCCGGATCGTGGAGCCGCCGCTCTTCGCACACGTTGCTGTTTGACTTGGCTAACTTCAAGCGGCGCAGAAGAATGACCAAAGAGACGGATTTCTGAATTCTTGATATTATCGGCAAAAGTTCGATTGGCATCTTGCATTTCCATGACCATCTTTTCACCTTCACCTTGAGGCGCTGCAACAAAGCAAAGCTCGAGTCAGTCTACAACAGATCAATTGTTACATGTTTTGACTTACCATCTCCACCTTTCGAGAAACTTCCCGGTACATTGATGTACACTGCATCTTTATCATACATGACTCCACCTACATCGCTCATCGGCGCATGTATGAGTTTCGCTTTTTCCCCCATCTTCCGCCTCCTTTCACTTTCCAGCGTCGGCAAAGGGCAAGGGTCAGATAACCTTTCCACATTGGAGACTTCTAAATCGCCCGCCCCCGGTATGTGTATCTTTGCGTTCCTTGGGGGTAGATTGGGACCACGCAGATATCCATATAATGTGATCGTTCTATCTATCTTCGGGTTCTCTCGGATCAGTTCACGAGAAGTCATATCTTGTATACGATCTGCTAGGAGATATGGATGTTGATTCCGGAAGACCAATGGACGGAACTTCATCACTGATATGAATCTGGATAAGAGGTTGATTTCGGCGTCGGGATATCGACCGTTCATCACACCGGACAGCGAGAACAATTTTGCTCCTTGGTAGATTTCGGTCCAGAATCGGTGCTTTAGTCTCTTTTTGGTATCTTTCAGTGTGGAGGCTTTCTTGATCAGATCTAAGTGAGTGAGTAAACCGATTACTTTAGGAAATCCATGTGATTGAAGAATATTCAAGAATTCGAAAGTTTCCTAAGCAGCAAGACAAAAGTAGGTTATTTCCTGTATCTACAGCTTACGATGACTTCACGATTGATGTACTTACCATCTCGAATCCGAATGAACCATCTATCATCAATAATACCAGATCAACCACCTTGCCTAGATCGATCATCGAGTTCAGATCATTTCCACATTCTATAAAAGTGATTCTCCGTGTTTTCCCAGATACGACGGTGATAGGACCTTGAGGTGAATTGAGATTATGCTTCGTGTACCTCCTGACCAACGATCTCAATAGGGTTGATTTTCCCACACCTGGAGGCCCGACTAGACCGACTATTATAGGTGGGGGAGGCAATTTTCCTTCATCCATTCCTTGACCTTTGGCAGCCGTTACCTTCCTCTCCTCCGGATTACGGTTCACAAGAGGGACATGTAATCTCTTTTGATCTTTCTCCGCTGTTCTTCTAGCAGCCCTATCTGCCGCTCGGAACGACGTGTTTGTGAAGGCCTATTCATGATGCTGATGGTCAGCTTCATTTAGAGACCGGCCTGAATGAGGAGCTACTCGACTCACCTTGGGATTGAAACCCTTGCCTCCCGATCGGTCCACTCCCTTCGCAGCATCTTTCTTGGCGTGCTTCGTACCCGCCGAGGGCTTGTGATGGACCTTGTGAGACTGTTCCATCTCGCAAGCTGCTGGCTCTCGAAACCTCTCTCAAGCCCTTCTCGATCGTTGTGATTGCAGCAAGTATGCAGGAGTATTCTCAAAATTATTTTGATCATAGCCTTTCAGCTCGGACAACGGTCAACAGCGAATTCTGAAATATCGAGCAAATCACGTGATGTATATACGTATATATTTATAAGATGCGATCATGATAAAGGGGAGGCGTGCATAAAGGATAATATTGTATGGTGAATTGAGGAAAAACGTCCTAGGCCACGGCGGCAATTACCTTTTTAATTTGCCTCTCAGTGTTTATGCATTTATCCACCAGCTGCTCAGAGAGATTAGATTAGATCGGGTCACGACACGAACACGACACGTCCAGACCAAATCAGACCTCCACTCGACAGGTCCGCCTCGTCAACCACACTCAGCAGCAAGAGGTTATCAGTACTCTCTCTTGCCTATCTGTGAACCTGGTCTATCACTATGACCTCGGGTCAAGCTCCCAAAGTAGCACCTATAAAATTAAAACTGTCACTTGGACCCAGACCCAAATCCAATCCTCCTCCTACACCGACGCCTGGACCGTCAACACCTACACCTACGCCGACTATCAAGCTCCATACGAAGAAGGGTAAAGAAAAATCTCAGCCACCTCCAGATGATTCCCGTCTTGCAATAGCATCAAAAACGGTCGAAACAGGCGAACCAAGTCGGCCGAAGAAGAATGGCAAATCAAAGGAAACTCCCGTTGACGCTGTGTCTGTCACAAATGGGGATCTCCAAGACGATATCTCGATAAATGCAGACCATCATGCTGGACCGTCAAAAATCACCCTGCCTGCTCCCTCTCCTGACGTCCAACCCCAGAACCCGACAAAGGAAGTGAAAGTAGAGCCCCCAGCTGAGGCTCACAGCCAAATATCTGTTCCGACGACACCCGTATCCACGCCGAAGCCCAAACTTGCTCGAGGAAGTGCCACGAAGAAGTCTACGCCTCGCACAAGCACGAAAGGCACACGAGGGTCTGCGAGAAACCAGAAGGCAGGTATCAGAGGCAGACCAAGCGCGATTCCTTCTAGACTGCTTTCCGAGTCAGCCGTTTCGACACCTTTTAAAACGTCTTCCATACCGCATTCCGATCAACATCAAGGTCAAAACGACTTTGAAACTCCGACTGCCGATAACAGTCTCGACAACTCCGAAGCCACCTCACCTGATCCGCTGGCTGGTCCTTTCACTCCATCTGCTTACAACGACTCGCCATCTGTGTCTATGGGTACTCCACTGGGAGAAGGGTATGATGACACGCCACAATCCCGCGGACATAGGACTGGTGGAAGATGGATGAGGATCAAGAGGCCATTGAAAGAACTTGCAAACAGGGTATTGGTAGAGATGAGGAGGAAAGATGACGTGAGTGGCCATCGTCAACCCCTATATAACCCTTCGATACCTTGAGCTGACATACGAATTGCAGTATGCTCTGTTCGAAGAACCAGGTGCGTAATAACAAGTGGACACTCAGAGATAGTGACTGATGATGTCTCACTATAGTCGATCTCGACGCTTTCCCGGACTATCTTGATGTCATCGGCGGTGAAGACAAGATGATGGACATGGGTACCATGCAGAAGAAGCTCGATAACGGCGAGTACAGCAGTATTGAGGAGGTCGAGGTCAGTCTGATCAGTTTGTCGCTCTGTTCATACCCAGCTGACTCCGCTGTTTGATTGCTCATTCATTACTCAGAGGGATCTGAACTTATTGGTCGATGCAGCCCAGAAGTTCAATCCGCCAGGGTCTATCCCCTACAATGCCGCCGCGCGTGTCCTTCTCGTCGGAATGAAGCACATCGAGAGAGCCAAACCTCTCGTCTTGACGCCTTCGCCTTCTCCATCTCGAGACTCAGCTACGCCTTTTGATGGCGCCGGACGCGGATACTCGGTATACTCAGGCAGGGAAGGAACAGCCGCAATTGAAGAGGCCAACTCTAGACGTGTGGAAGAGATCGCCCCGACATCGTATATACCGGAACAGATGTTGGATTTCCCGCCAAACTCACTTCAAGCTCTAGCGGTCGGGTGGAACTTGAACGGAGGGAAGAGAGTACACGCTAAGCGGGTAGTGAGGAGCAGAGAGAAGTTTAATGGAAAATGGAGACATTGGGAAATTGACGGTACGAGAGATATAGCTGAAATGGAGGACATCATAAGCCTGCTTGATAATTGGAAGATACCTGATCAAGGGAAGGTGATTGACTGGAAAGGATTGAGAAGACACAGGAATGAGCAAGGATGGTGGTATGAGAGCGATTCAACTTTGAGCGGACCAACGACAGTCCCTGGGCAACCGCCGATCCCATTCATGCCACATGCTCCTAGGCGAGACAAGATCGTAGAGAAGGAGAGAGACGTCAACGAGTATGGCGTACAGCCAGGGATCGACGCGGAGATCAAATTTCTCAGAAAGAGGACTGGATCATTTGCAGAGAGTGAAGATGAGATTTTGAGTGAACATCTTCGACCGATCAGACCTCGACCGAGAAACAAAGCCAAACTACAATCATCGGCCAAAGCCCATTTCAACAACATATACGAGAACTCTCATCCGCTGGGAAGAGATTCGAATGACTGGATCAGAGAGATGATCAATGGAGGCGATGTCAAGGGTGAAGCGTACTTGAACAGTATCCAAAGATTCGTACAGGGCGCTATGGCGGGTGCAAGTCATTCGGAAACGACGAGCAGTACTTCAGATGAAGCGCATGGCGATTTCAAAGTCGAAGAGCACAAGAATGATACAGCAGAGGAAGTCTATCCACTAGATCAATACGTCCTGGACAATTATCATGATGGACTACTATACGAGAAATCCACCCCTCGAAAAATCATTCTCGACATCCTAACAGACGTGTCCAAGCCGACCGAGGAAAGATCAGATTACGTCAAAGGATTATTGGAGAACTCGTATGCCAAAATTGCGTTAGACGAGCTGACTTCACCGTCTAATCCGATGGATATCAAGCCACTTCTTCGACTGGAGAACGATTTCCTGCATCAGGGCATAGGCAGTACCGCCGGTAGAAACGGGATCACCGAGGGCTTAGAGTGGGTAGGTAAAGAGATCCAACGCCTCAACGAGAAGCTTAAAGTCAAAGTCAAGCTGGAGCAATCGGATGGGAACCTGAATGCCGATTTGGTCGGTTTGAAGAGGAAACGAGAAGATGGGATGTCGGTGGGGATGAGTCTAGATAGCGTGATGGAGAGTAAGAAAGCCAAACTTGACCTCGATTCGGAACCGGTATCAAATGCTTCATCGCCTTTATCAGCAGCTCCCGATTCGCCCAAGATGGAGTCTAGCGCTATGTACAATAGTGTAAACGCGCAATCTGAAACTGGGAAAGAACTGCCAAAATCGACTACGAGTGAAATTGCAAAACCGTCAGTATCGGTTTCGGTGGAAGACGAACTGCGTTCTTTGAGATTGGAATTAGTAGCCTTATCCAAATTTTATCCTCTACCTGCTTTGAAGAAAATGAGGGCTCATGAGGCTGCTAGGTTGTTGCCTGCGAATGTAAGGGGATTGATGACTGTTCCAGAGGATTTAGAACGGCTTAAAAGGGATGCGGAGAGGTTGAGAGGTGTGAGTAATGTACAAATGACGTCGAATGGGTTTGGCAATAAGCCGAAAGTAGGGAAGTGAAGTGATTCTTGTCAGTGAGAGCACCAATTAGAATACAGTATCGCTTTGAAATCATGTTTACAATAGAAAAAGCATTTGTTTGTACCCTCGTACAGGGTTTGTTGTAAATGCATACTACTCAATATTGTGTGTAGAGTAGAGTACAAGTTGTATCACCTAGATGTATGATATAACAGTATAGGACTAGTACGATATCGACGATTTCAACGGTCCATTCATCCATTCACTCATTTCCTTCTTCAGCATACGATACGGCGTTGACACAATGCTGTACGAAATTGATTGGAGCTGATGTGGCGGAAAGGATCGGAAATTGTTATCGATGGAAGTGAGACAAGCACAGACCTCCCTGGTAATAATTGCATGATCGCCGCACAGATCACCTGAGTCACTTGACACCGCAGGGAAAGATGACTGGACTGTAGAATATCACTCAACATCACATCAGCTGCTGATAAGGAAAAAGAACAAGTACAGTATGTAATCGTCTTCATTGAAATTGATACATTCTAATATCCCAATTATCATCAAATCTTCCTTCTCTTCTTCTCCTTTCCCCTTTCCTGACCATCCTAAAATCCTAATTATACTCTTGTGTCGGGATGGCTCGATCACCTCGAAACAAAAAGAAGAATCGACCTCGACCTCGACCACGAACTGGAGCTGTGAGCGAAGTCGGGGCGTCAACACAGTCAGATCATCAAGGAATCTTAGCCCTGAGTACAAGTACAAGTACCTCGAGCACGCTTGGAGTAAAGCACAACGCCAACGCCGAGATTATCGACTTCACCGAGATCGGCACAGATACAGATACTGATACTGAAGACCCTCCTATTATAGCTAAAGCAGAAGACCAAGATCCCCCGGCAAGATGTACTCGATCTAAAACCAGATTGAATAGTCAGCTGAGCTCTAGCACTATAATCAATCACAGTGACAGCACTTCCTCCTCTATTCAGATCCTCGAGACTCCTCCCCATACTCCAGGACCAGAGCAGAAGAAACGAGAAAAGAAAAGACAGAGGAAAACGCCTATCGTCCTCATCCCTCTTTCTTCCCCTTCCAATTCCACCGACAGAAGAGCTCAAGGTCCAAGTACTCATGCTCCGAAGGTCATGCCACCCACTTTGTCATCATCAGTCATTACATCCCACAATTATCAAGACAGACCCGACATCAAGTCCAAAACCTCCGCAAATAAAATCGCAAACACGAATGGCGTCCCAGCTGCTCAAGTGCAAATTTCGACTCGAAGCACAAGTACAACCAATACGACATCGTACGCCTCACTCCTGAGAACTTCCATTGGTGAACAGCATCCTCGTGCCGCCCTTCCAATCTCCCCTTTTTCTGGGGGTCCTCGGCCTCTTCGATCACCTGCCAAAATTTCGTCGACGTCAGCTACGATGTCTACCGGCGGACCAGCCCCTAAAGCGAAGGCATCGCTCAATTCTCCCTCGCTCGCACCGCCGATGACAATGAAATCGAATACGGGGATCGAGTTCGAAGCTGAATGTGTGATTTGCTCGGAGGAATTAGCTAGCATACTTTCTAAAGCTGAATCGCAAGGCAAGGGCGGGATAGGCGGTGGACTGGGGTTATATTCGTGTGAATTGGCTGGCTGCGGCGTTTGTGAGTATCGTCTTCCTTTTTCGTTTTTCATCCTTCGTTCATCGTTTCTCCTCTTGATCAACCCACTTGAGCTCGTCGAGAGTGACGGTGGGTGTTAAGCCATACTGGAATGCGCAATGCCACAGTCCATTCGATAGATCATCGATGCTGATTGATTCGATTGTCCATTCCATATCGTTTTAGTATACTGCATCGAATGCGCTATCGCATGTATCGACCGTTCGGAATCCACGTTGAAATCAAAAACGAATGGCGAGAAACCTACTTGTCCAGCTTGTACGAGAGAATGGGATACAAAGATCATCCGAGAACAAGCTGAAGCGTGCGATCCGATCAAGTTCAAAACTAGCGATGTCAAAACCTCTCAGATTCCGATGCCCAATGCAAGTGCAATCGTGAATACCGGCACATCAGCTACACGGGTTACGAACTATCCTCAGAATCTAAGAATACCAAGTCTCAGCGCGCAAGTGAACGATGTATTCGGGATGGTGGCCCAACCGCCGATGGGATTCGGATTTCCTTACACCGCTTCCTCTGGCACGCTGCCCTCCGGTGGGTTTGGGACAACATTGAGGAGATCGGATGCCGCTTTGGCCCCTGTACACACTGGATTCGCACCTCGAGTACTTCGCCTGAACCTCGCCGGTGGACAGACGGTCGACATCAATAATAACGGACTGGCGATGAACCCGAATGAGAATCGAATGATGGGTCTGTAGGTGTGAATCGGTGCCGAGAAGATTCAGATTTCTTATCTGTGTAGGCATTAGTAAGCTTGAGACAACTGAGACAAGAGTCAAGACGTAGGAGACATGGTAGAACGTGAATATGGCCTTTCAGGGGTACATCCCGGCGAGAGAAGTGCTAGACGAACGAGCAAGCCTGAGGGCGAGAAACCCCTTTGTAGTATTTGTTCAGTTTCGATTCTCAGCAGATGTGAGATTGATAATGGTATAACACACTATGTATGGTAGTTCATGACAAATGACAATCCCACTCGACGAAGAATAACTCAGCATATTAGATCAGTAATTGCAGGCAGGATCCCTGGAATGATCTATGGAACCGATGGAACAACATACCCACCCCGAAGAATGTGTGGAGGTTGCGAAGAAGCTGGAGATCATCAGTTTAGCCGGGAGGTGTTAGTTCTTTATCATTCCCCGCTTTACAACTATTCTCAAGGTCATTAGTCATAGCTATGATGGTACAGCCGTACGAATCGCCGTTCAGCCGGCTAAACATCAAATCGATATCCGCATGACTATGGTTGGGGAACGATGGAGCCTGCTGATCAAGCAGACAAGATGTCCAATTCACTGAAAAGGTATAAATAGATGATAGTCACTCGAAATTGATTAACCATCTTGGTGTATCAATCTATAACGACCACAACAAAGAATTTAACTCGGGCAGGAACGCATAAAAGCAAAAAGGTAGGAGCAGCCAGCGACCACGATGACTGACAAGACCAACTACGCGGCTCGACCTGAAGGAACACAGCCCTGGATTCCCCTTGGCGGAGGATCGAAGGATGGGTATAATGATGGGAAAGAAGCCACTGCGACGTGTTTCTGCGGGGATATCCAGCTTGCCTTTGTGAGTTTTGGATTCGATTGTACTATTGAGTCTGAGTATGATGCATCGTGTGAGCTCTCTGCCTCGAGCTCTTTCCTACTTCTGCTCCTGCTTCACCAACAAACAATAGACAATCAGACCCGTGACTTAGAATATGTTAGCCTACAAACAGAAAGTCGCTGATACTATTGGTATACTTAGCCAGTCACCAAAGAAGGCATCAAAGGCACCTTCGTATGCCATTGCACAGACTGTCGGAAAGTATCAGCCTCAATGTTCGCTACCAACTTCACCGTGCATTCCGACGACCTCCGATACATCCGGGGCGCCGACAAAGTCAAGACGTACGCCCAGTCGAAGACTATCGTAGAGGGAAATACAATGACCAATTACTTTTGTCCGAATTGCGGGTCCCTCTTAAATCGAATTAGTTCTGGTACGCCGACACTGAATTATGTGAGGGTGGGAGCGGTGGATGATTTGAGATTGCATGATACGCTGCTCAAGCCTGAAGTGGAGCAGTTCGTGGATAGTCGGGCGAAGTGGTTGAAGCCTGTCCAAGGGGTCACTCAGGCTCATGGGATGGAGTATTGGAAATGAAATGAGATCTGAGGTGGCTCAGCGATGAAGCACTGTGTGATTGACAAGGATTTGGAAAGTGGTGAGTATTAGCCAACCGCCAGAGGATATGGAAGTCATTCAGAGAGCGATGATATGTTGAGTGATCCTAATTGATGCTTGCGACTTAGGCAGTCCCGTCATTACACGATAAGTGGACTACAAGGAGCGGTGATCGCGAAGACTTGATCTGGGAGATGGAGATGGAGATGGAGATGGAGTAAAGATTGGACATGATTGAGAAGGATGTTGCGAATTGAGAGCGAGAAATTGTTGTTGCTTGTAAAGAGTAAGAAGTATGTTGTATGCGTATGCAGTAGGGTGGAAGTTAGATATCGAGAATCAGATTACACCCATTGCTTGCTCAACTTGGGGATCCGACACCAAGTACGACTAAATTAGTACACTCATAGTTAACGACAATCAGATAATGAGAGCATTAGAATAAAATCAAAGTCAAAGTCAAAGCTCAAGCCAGAAATCGCTGTACTGTACAGTACGATACAATATCCTATCAATCCATCTTATCTGTGTCATTCACTTCGCTTTCTCAACTAATTTTGAGCGATACCAGACTAAAGGCACCTGATCACAATACTGGAATCCGGTCCGACATTCTTCAAACAATTCAACTCGATTCTACTACAGTACAAGCCAATTGACCAAACATGTGATGAATCCGACCTCTTGCCTCTAATCTCGACCCGATTGTTGGCTGCCATTCTGAGACGCTCATGTCTTGCTTATTCACTACAGTCAAAATTGATTGAGATACCAAGAGGCATTCTCCCCAACAAAATCAGAATGAGCGAGAGCGAGAGCGAGATCGACATCTCACGGGCACCGTCGCGTTCACCCTCACCATCACCATCACCATCACCTTCACCGTCACCTTCACCTCCTCTTGCAGTCTCAGCTAGACCTATACGCCAAGCGAAGAGAAAAGCCATCCGAAGGATCGATAAAGCCATACCGATAGAATCGGAGTACAAGAAACAAAGGGAGATGGAGGTCCGTAACGCTAAGAAAACCCTAAGGAAGAGGAAGAAAAGACGCCTGGAAAATGCGGGCATACTTCAAGACGAGGCCGAGGAAGAAGCACAAGGGCAAGAAGGAGAAGGCAAGGGAGGAGGTGCGCGACAGAGGGAAGATTCAGTACCGTTTGAATGTGTGATATGCTCCGAGGAGATCCCTGAGGTATTGAGACGAGCGGAGGAACAGGGGAAGGGAGGGATAGGTGGTGGGTTGTCTTTGTGGACTTGTGAGCAGAGGAATTGTGGTGCTTGTGAGTTGTCTCTGGTTTCCATTTTAGGTTCTGAGGTCTCGTTTTTCGTCGTTCTGCTAGTCCTCCGGACATGGACATGGTGCCAGCCTACCTCACTATTCCTGTCGATGTCGATGTCGATGAGAACACCGGTGTCATTGCTAGTACTATTGATACTCTCGATTGAGCTGACTATTAGCCAATGTAGTATTCTGCCTCACCTGTGTGATACAATACGTGACTTCCACAACTGGTCGAGAAGAAGAGGGAAGGCGAAGAGGGGATACGGCTTGTCCTGTTTGTAGGAGATCATGGGATATACAAGCTCTGAAAGCTCAGATAAGGGCGTACGATGTTGATCTCTTAGCAGGATTGGGCTTCTGATAGGACCTGATCACACAGATTGAATTGTGGTGTATCGTGATAGAGTGATAGAGTGACATGCATTATAGCGTTTTGCGCGACTCGTTAATTGTTGGCCTGTCACAATTACAACACGGGCATCGAGATGAGATCTGCTTGTACAGAGTCTCGAAAAGCAAGTCGAGAATGAAGTCATCCCGTCAGACTGTCGGTTTCGACGAAGAGGAACTGGGTTCCCTACGCTTGATCACCTCGACCTGATTGAGACCAAAAAAATTCCAGAGCCTTGAGTTAGCTTTTCTCCAAGACGCATCTAACGACTCTCATCACCCGACTCGTCGAGCAGACATCATCCGAATGTTCAACTCACATAATTACCGGGAAACCATCCAATCCTACCATCTCTAGTTCTACCTCTCCACCAACCTACATCCGATTCTTGCCCATTCTTCGCGTTCGGATTCGGCGGACGTTTCTCAATGACAGCGACGATCTCGTCTCTGTTCAAGCTCAACTCCCATTCTTCCTGTCCCTTGAAATCCCACTTGGCTCTTGCAAACTCCAATTTACTCGGATCCAGATTCCCATTACTATCCAGTATCGCCGAGTTTCCCTGCTGCTGTTGCTGTTGTTGTTGTAATTGTTGTTGTTGAGAAGCGATGAGAATCTTCACCAGTCTAGTCATCAGATAAGGTAATCCCACTGCCGACAACAAGAAGAGGATCAAAGGTTTTATCGATGGTCTCCCTCCCTCTGCCCCTCCTCCACCTCCTGTTAAGTCACCAGCAGCTGAAGCAGCATTTGACCATTCGTTTGCCCAGCCACTTATGCCTAAAGCAGCATTTGTGCCTCTCGATTTCTTGCCTTTCAACCAAGCTATAAGCCTCTTTCCTAATCTGAGTATGGAGAATACGCCTAACACCTGACCGAGGTACGTTTTGAGCGATCCGAGCTGGTCGGCGACCCCGACCATGGCGAAGAAAGATGAGTGCGTAGCCATGTATGTCGACTCGATCAGTTGGGCCAGGGAGGTGAATGCCGTGACGAGTGATTCGAGGACGGCGAATGCTGGTGCGGTCGAGGCTTGTAATGATGATGTGAGTGTAGGATAGCCCTGTGTAAGAGAAGATATGATGATGAGCATCTCTCGAGCTTTGTCCTTTGTTCCAGCTGAGTGAACACAGCCCGAGATCAACTCAATCACGATTCACGAAGGTAGTTCCATTCACGCGATCCCGAGTAGTCTGGGATGAGACGGAGATGAAACCCTGCTTTCAACTCACCTCGCCTGGTCCACCCATCCCGCCTACACCGTACCCACCCATCCCATATCCGCCCATACCATATCCACCTCCCCCGAACCTACTCATCCCTCCGTATCCTCCATACCCACTGTATCCACCATATCCTCCATATCCACCGACTCCACCCATTCCGCCCAAACTGCCCATGCCGCCGTACGGTGACATCCCGTACGAGCTATTATATCGAGACTGGTAAGGTTGAGTCGTCAGACCTGCAAAATTTACAGGTGCCAGTCAGCTATGCTATTCGTCCCGTTTCATTCAAGTCACACTCGGTTCATCTGATCTCAAACTAAAGAAGCAAATATCGTTTGTGAGGGATCAAAAAGTCGTGTCAAAAGTATAGCTCAAAATCATTTTGACCACGACATTTAGAAATTTCGAGTCTTACTTACTACTGCCGCCTAGATCACTGGGTCTATCAGGTAATTGCGGCGCCGTATTACTCCCTGCAGCTTGTAAAGCACTATCGAACGCTGATGTCGATGTTGATGACACAGCAGGCTTGGAAGAAGGGCCAGCTTCGGCGTTGATGTGATTTTGAGTTTGAGATTCCCATGGTTTAGGCCTCGGGGGCATCGATGACATTGTCGTATGATCTTCTCTTGCGACAACGGAGTCTGGTCCTCGCTCTGCAGCTCGAGCGCTCAGATAATCTGTGTCTTTGTGTCTGATAATGGCGATAGAATGATATGATAACGGTGAGAGGAAAGGACAACCTTTCATCAACTTTATGGTTTTTGATCGTCGGCACGAGGTGAGTCCTGTTTACCGGAATCCCACCACGCGGTATGACATGACAATGTTCAACTAGTCTACTCTGTCTACTTTCTCATATATTAGCTCCCTATCTTTGTGAGCTTGGCAGCTCAGCGGGAGGACATCCTGCGAGTGCCAATCCAAGGAAAGATGGTGCACAGTCTCAGTCAGCCGTTGGCAACTTCGTC
The DNA here is from genome assembly GCF_000512565.2 of Kwoniella dejecticola CBS 10117. Classification (NCBI taxonomy): domain Eukaryota; kingdom Fungi; phylum Basidiomycota; class Tremellomycetes; order Tremellales; family Cryptococcaceae; genus Kwoniella; species Kwoniella dejecticola. Next base: position 3,229,963 of record NC_089301.1, read on the forward strand.
GCACATCATAGTGCCTACACCGAGCTTGAACGTGATTCGGAATCCCTCAGCTCGGGTCCGCCAAGCTGTACGAGGTGAGTGCATCCCTCGACTTGTAAAGGCTCGAATTATTGAGCAATCAAAAGCCTACATATTCGGATGAGCAGAGATGCTGACGGGAAAAGTACGATAGATAACAATGTATCGCTTCTTGCGAGATTGCAGCACAAGACAGACCTGCGAAATACCGATAAGAACCGACTGACCAGTTTGAGCTGGGCAGCGATGGAAGGGAGTCTAGAGGTATTCGAATGGCTTTTGTTGGATTATGGACATGACGATCAAGAGCTATCTAGGGTGAGTATCTCCATGGTATACCAAGGCGCAGCGGTTGATTTCAAATTACCTGTTGATCGCTCTATGAAGGACGGGGACAACAACACTATTCTGCATTTACTGGCCTCCATACCTTCGCTTTCACTCTCGCCATTCAATCATCTCCTGACATCTGCTCACACACCTGCAAGTCTCGGTCCAGCGCTCAAGAGTCGGACATATGAGGAACAATCGTTCATCAGCCTACGCATGGCCGAGACGTATTACACCTTATTCCCATTCTTGCTTGACTGGTCCAATTCCGGCGGGAAGACCTCGTTACACGTAGCTTCTCAATGCGGGAATCATAACTTCATCAACCTCTTATATGAGATGGGCGGGGCGGACCTGAACTTGGTGGATCTGCAAGGTAATACCCCGTTGCATTATGCGTCGGCTTTCGGTCACTCGGAGACGATCAGGGTGTTATTGGAGAACGGGTGTAATTATACGATACGGAATTTCGAGGGTTTCACAGCTATGGATTTCGCCTATGATATCTCGGTGTTGAATGAGATCCAAGTTATAACGAAGGAGCTGTATACGGAAAGACGAAATAAGAAATCATCAACAACGGCGGCGACGACTATGACGACGACACCCGCACCGATTCCTATAAGGCCGCAGCAAGATCAACAGGGATATCCAGCATCAGCATCAGCATCGGTATGGTTATCGAATCCGAGGGAGAATCGAATCAGGTCTTCTAGTTTGACCAGTTCAGCGAATGATAGTAATGCGGGAAGTGGGAGCTATGGGAGTAACAGTCAATCTGGGTACTACATGAATCAAATTCCTCAAACTCAAGATCAGATACAGTACCAACAAAGTGTCGATCAACTCAGGCTCCAGCAGCAGCAACAGCAACAGCAGCAACGACGGCAGCAGCAGCAGCAGCAACAGCAGCAACTCCCGTTGAGTGGCAGAGAATTAGGTGAACGATCGAGCAGTCTACCAATGTCAAGATTAGATTCTTCCAGCTCGATCTCTTACTCGGGTTCACATCAACTACAGCAACAGAATCTGAAACCCGATAGCAATTACAACCACAATCTCAACTTCAGGCCCGATATACCTCAAGCGCAATCGCAAAGATCCCCTCGACCCGAAGAAGAAAATATTGCCAATCCCCAAACGGTGTTAAGTCGGCCGACACCCTCACCTCGTTTGGTCTCCGCCACCGGGGCAGCGAACGAGAACCAGACTCAGACCCAAAATCGGCCAACAAATGATAGGTCACCATCAATACCTACACACGCACCTGCACCTGCGTCCGATGCTCATACGGCATTACCAAGTGAGCCTCACGGAAGTGAAAGTGTAATACCTGCACCGCCACCGCTACCGACGACGATATCACTTCCACTGCCGAAAGAAGGGGTCATGATGGGTTCCGTGATGAGACGAGCTAATTCGTCTCAGAGTGGTTCGGCCTCCTTGGACTTTAGTAGGGGTCCCAATCCCTCGGAGGGTAGGATATAATCATCTATAGATATACTCAAGGTTTAGCAAGTATAGAGTATCGTTATCGGTATTGTGCGGAATCGAGGATGGGAGATGGAGGTCAAGCTCGAAGATGATCGGTCACTAGGATCTAACGTTGCTGGCTTTGACACGCTGCAGAAGTGTAACGGAGATTGTGTTTCCCCTTTTCTCGATAGCTCAACGTTGTAAAGTGCGCTAATATGCATCATCCATATACGATATACGAAATACGATGCATCTGTTATCATGTCATGCTTGTCATGGCGCCATACGTCATTCGAGGACAAGCGGCAATACAATATGTGAATCGCGTAAGCTGCCTCCTCCTGCTTCTGGCCACCGGAAATGCAGATCCCTAAATCACAATTCTATCTGGATTGATGGGACGAAATCAAGGATAGCTGCTATTGCTGCTCCTGATGCTGCTGCTGCGGCTGTTGATGATTGAAGTGGTGGTGGTGATCATCATGGTGACGATGAATCACTCTGACTTGTTCCCCATCTCTACTCTCTTCGACTATATCATCACCTTCGACCCACACTCTCGATCCGTTGCCCGTACATTCCATTTCCATTCCAGCATTCTCAGTATCCCGGTGATCTCCTGATCCATCTCTACTCCTACTTCGACTTCCACTTCGGTTTTCTAGCGAGTTCCTCCTTGAGGCTGGATACGATAATATCCCAGATATCTTCGGTCTTTCTCCATCGTCCTCTGCATTAAGCTTGCTGTTGCATCTAGATTGGTCCCCTGGAGTCGGCTGGCGTTGTATTGGATCTTCCATGAATCTGATTCTATCATTATTATTGTTGCCGTAATTGTTATCTCCATTGCCTGATTGAGCATCACCATTGGCGAGCGGTTTATCGTTCGTCATTCCATTCTCACCCTTCTTGGAAAGGCTGAAAGTGTTGTCTGAGGTCGATGTCATGGTCATCGTTTGGGCTGGCGTGGAAGGTAAGCTGACTGGAGGAGGCAATCTAGAGACCAAGTTATTTTGACTCTGATTAGTGACACCCGTCGATGATCTGCTGATCGTCATCGTTCGAGCCATCTGGAATCCCTTTCCAATAGGTATAGTCACACCGTGAACCAAGACACTGGTCAATACTAAGAAGTACACGACGGGTAGGATGACCTGTCGTAGTTGTTCACGAGTTCCATCTTCAGGAATTACCTCTAGAGCCACTTGGACATCTGAATCGAGCAGATGACAATTCAGATAATCAGCTCATCTGACAAGACAGAAAACAGAAAAAGGAAGTGATTAGGTAGCCGCACGCACAGAATATCGCTCCGACTCCGATAGGCCCGAAGAATCCGGCAAAGACACTTTCTCTGGTTGTTCGCAGAGCCGGTATCCATCGGGACTGAACAGGTACCCGGGTGTTAGAGTAATGCTTATGATAGAAAAAGATCGTTTGCCTCACAAGTGCCCAAACCCAAGGTAATCTTCTGCACAGCATGATCAGAATACCTAGAACTACCAATCTCCAAGGAGTTATCCCGAATCGACCGAAATCGGCCCATGGTAAGATAGCCCCAACATATAGGAAGATAGCCTAACAACCATCAATAAGCGATATCAGCTGTGTTCCATACATGATATGCAGAATAGCAGATATAGCACGAGTTTGGTGACTTACGCTATTCAACAACTGATCGATGACATCCTGGAATCCGTGATCTTCCGTTTCCAGTCTAAACCAATCATCCCAAGTGAATGAATTGCCAACGACGAAACAGCATAGAATATCGTCTGAACCTATTATGCCGACCCATCCCAAAGTGAAGAAAGTGAGGGCGACTCCGAACGACAAGAAGGACTCGTGGTCAATTAATCTGCATCAATCGATCAGCTGTCGGTGTATTGTCAAGGCCTGAAAGAGATAGACTCACTGTCTCGTCTTAGCGAATTTCAGCACGCATCTAGCCAAAAATCCAACTCCAGTCCCGATTATACAGGCTAGCATGACCTGGTAGAAAACGATGTTGTAGAACCTACTCAACGATCGGAATGACTTCAGCGATGGCTCTGAATTACCGCATGATCAGATCGGTACACTTACCATTCGCCGATAGCCCCTCCTATATTGTGTACGGGGTGCGTGGGCTCGTCTATGAGTATCAAGTACAGCCCCATGAAGAGGAAGGGGAAGCCTAGTCCATCGTTCGCACCTGCTTCTGCTACTATGATATTTCGTACGTGTAATGGAACATGTTTCTCGGCGAATCGACCTGATTGAGTATTGCCGTATTAGTTCCCACATTCCGGAGAGCATAAGATGTATCTTGGGACGAATGGAACGAGACGAATTTACCTTTACAAATAGCATTACTGAGCACAGGATCAGTCGGGGTCACGCATGCTCCAATGACAAGACTTTCGAGGAAGGTCAATCCGGGTATTAGGCCCCAGATTAACAGGCTGGAGATGAACCATGCGGTAGTCATGATCGGTCCGAGAAGAGTTGCAAGGGATAACCATTCTTTCTTCAAGAATTTGGCTGGAAGGGCTATACCGGTGAACAGCACTTGAATGGCAATAACAACTCGTGTGATCTGATGGGTAAGGTAATATTGGTCCATCGACCATGTGTTGGGGTCGAACCATTTCAGAGCTATTGGTCCGGTGATGATTCCTACTAACATCGCTATCAGAGCCTCGGCTACCCTCGACAATACAAAGCATTTCATCAGCCTGAAGTCTCGCGGGGGAGCTTGAGGTGGAATCAGATAGAACATAGAGGCAGCTCCACGCCAAGTGACTCACACATGAAAAGCTTTTCTTTTATGAAGTAACTGACTATCCCGAAGATACTGACGTAGCCCCCTGCTACGGCCAGGGCCTTGGAAGTCTCAGTCACATCGAGCGATACCATCTCGATTATTTATCTATATCTAGTGGATCAGGAAACTGACGTCGTTGAAGACGCCTAGCTTATATTATTCTACTCCTGCGAAGAAAAAGCAGGACGAGTAGGAGGGGTGAGGTGAACAGGTGGTGATGGGGCCTTGGTGTGCCATGGGTGGATGAAGAGTCTTCCTCGGATTGAGCTGTGTCTGCAGAATCTGCCGTGCGGACTAAGGAGTCTCTGTAACTTGGATGGCCAGTCTCTACCTGATATGCTTAAACGAATGATCAGGAAGGAAGGAAATGCATTTACAGAGATTGACAGAGCATAGAAAGCAGGTTACTCGTCGAGCGGTGAATGAGAGTACTCGTCAAGTGTGAGGTATTTTTATCTTTTCAATGGGCTCGGCGGCGTCATAGTAAATAATCCCTCAATTATACGATTATACACTTCCCTATCTGCTACACCCATTTAGTGTCCCTTTCTCAGTGGGAACCCCGCACAGCACTCGCACTCGGACTCGGACAATGACACTACACCTTAATGACAGCGAGCGACGATGAGGTGATAGTGACGCATATTGACAAGCAATTGGCTCGCAACACTGCACACATTGTATCTGTCCATCACTTTACTCACACAGACCGATTCATCCAGGTCCGCTAACCAGCGACTTTGACGGAGCTTATCGACACTTCTCATTTCTTGGCATCCTGCCACGCCCTGATCCGATAAGGCTCAATCAACATGGCAGCGGCCGCAGAAGAAGCCAAACTCCTCACGGACGTCTTGGGAGTCGTGAAGGTCCAATCGGTCCAGCTGAAGAGATGCTTGGAGCAAGATCAGATAATGGAGGCTCTCAAAGCTGCTTCATCGATGTTAGCCGAATTGAGGACTTCAAGCTTATCGCCCAAGCAATACTACGAGCTCTATATGAGCGTGTTCGACAGTCTGAGGTATCTTAGTAATTACCTATACGAGGCTCATCAGGAGGGTAAACATCATTTGGCGGACTTGTATGAGCTAGTCCAGTGAGTCCTCGTCTGTGCTTCCACCTTCGACACGCAATCGAAGAGCTTGCTAGCTACATTCCTTCACGTCAAATCTCTCCAAGCCCAATCCGTGTATCTTTTCTCACCCTAGTTCCCTTGAAGATGTCACGAAGACACGCTGACCGTATACTTCCCTTCTTAGATATGCCGGAAATATCGTTCCTCGACTCTACCTGATGATTACCGTCGGATCAGTATACATGTCTATTCCCGATGCGCCAGTCAAGGAGATTATGAAAGATATGCTAGAGATGTCAAGGGGTGTCCAGCATCCGACCAGAGGTCTATTCTTGCGGCATTACCTGTCTGGTCAAACGAGGGATTTCTTGCCTGTCGGAACTAGTGAAGGGTGAGCTGGTATACCCTCTGAGTACTTCCTTCTTCGACGGATTACACGGCTGATAAGCTGTTTCCGCTTCGCCCATCACAGTCCCAGTGGTAACCTTCAGGATTCAATCGGATTCGTCTTGACTAATTTCATAGAGATGAATAAGCTATGGGTCAGGCTTCAACATCAAGGACACTCACGAGAAAGAGAGAAGCGGGAATTCGAAAGGCGGGACCTTCGAATCCTTGTAGGAACGAATTTAGTCAGATTGTCACAACTGGAAGGAGTAGACTTGGACATGTACAGGAACATTATCCTACCCTCCGTCTTGGAACAAGTCGTCAATTGTCGAGACGTCATCGCTCAAGAATACCTGATGGAGGTGGTGATTCAAGTTTTCACCGACGATTTCCACCTTCATACACTCACGCCCTTCCTCGGAGCTTGTGCTCAGCTACACCCCAGAGTGAACATCAAGTCCATCGTCATTGCTCTCATAGACCGGCTGGCAGCTTACGCGGCACGAGAAGCGGAAAATGAAGATCCAGAAGAAAAGAAGAAAGGGGAAGAAGAAGCTGCCAGACGATTAGCGGAGAAGATCAAGGATTCAAGAGGAAAAGGGAAAAAAGTTGATTCAGCGGAGAAGAACCCTCAATCGCCCAAACCACCAACGCCTAAACCTGCTGAAGCTGATGAGTGGGCGAACGCTAACTCAACTACCACTTCGCCTAAACCTGCAGAGGATAATATCGCGGGGACCTCTTCGAAAGTCACGAGTCCGACCAAGGAGAACGGTAATGGCGAAGCATCCACCTCTTCGCCCAAGCCAAATGCGGACGAGAAGAAGGATGGTGTCTCAGAGGAAAAGCCCAAAGAAGAAGGCGTCAAAAAGTTCAGAGGTATTCCGGAGGATGTCAAGCTATTTGAAGTGTTCTGGCAACAAGTCGTTGAGCTCATCAAGGTAAGTCCGGGACCCGCGCTCTGACATTTTGGCTGACACGGCTGAGCTGTAAATGTATACAGGCTCGACCTGATCTGCCTATCATGGATGTCACCGCTCTCTGCGTATCGCTCATCAACCTATCTTTGAGCTGTTATCCAGACAGACTCGAATATGTCGACCAGATCCTATCGTTTGCTCATGGTAAAGTCGTCGAGTATGCTCAAAAGTGAGCTTGAAGCATCTCTGAGTCTGCTCGGTTACTGATCTATCAATTTTCCAGCCCTGATCTTCACTCGCCTCAAACGACCGCGAACCTCCTCGCTCTCCTTCTTGCCCCAATCACATCGTACCTCTCCATCCTGACTCTACTCGCAATTCCATCTTATATACCTTTACTGTCCGTCCAACCATATTCGACCAGGCTATCGATCGGTCAAGCCGTCGTGTCCTCTGTCTTGAAGAACAATACCCTAATCGATACGTCCGAGGACGTCAGCGGTGTGTTAGGTCTATGTGCGGTGCTGGTCAAAGATCAGAAGGATTCGACGATTGGCGGCGGTGCGCCGAATCGAAGGGTACAACAAGTCGATCTGAGGGAATTGGCAGAAGAACAGGGCTGGGTAGCTAGGATGGTCCATTTGTTCAAGTCGGATGATCTAGCAACGCAATTCGAGGTGAGCAGAGCTTTACTAATACTTGAGCATATGTTGATCACGGAATCCGTCGGATAGTTATTGCAAACTGCTCGAAAGCATTTCTCGGAAGGTGGCGAAAGGATACGATTCACTTTCCCACCTTTGATCGCTAGTGGTATACAACTCGCTAGGAGATTCAAGCAACGTGAACATGTTGTGAGTGTGAAAGCCTTCTGCCTCGTTCGGGTCGTCTTACGGTACTTTGGCTGAATTTTTGGGGCTTGTCTACTAGGAGAACGACTGGGAGACAAGATTATCATCTCTATTCAAATTCATCCATCAACTAATCTCGATCCTATACCACAAAGTTGAAGCGCCTGAAACATGCTTGCGGTTGTTCCTGCTAGCAGCGCAAATATCGGATGATTGTAAATTGGAAGAATTGACATACGAGTTCTTCGTTCAAGCGTTTGTGATCTACGAAGAATCAATCTCGGAATCAAGAGCTCAATTGCAAGCTATAACCGGTATCATATCTGCCTTGCAGACTACTCGATCATTCGGTACGGACAACTACGATACGCTGATCACCAAAGCTGCATTGCACGGAAGCAAGCTGCTGAAGAAGAGTCATCAGGCGACGGCGGTTCTGTATGCTAGTCATATGTGGTGGCAGGGTGATGTACCTGGAAGAGATAAGGATGAGAAGGTGAGCGGCTGTTACGATCAATGTTCTGAAATCGATGGCAAAAATCCGAGTCACGACAAGATCCGGAGTCACGACAAGCTAAAGCTGATCTCAATTTGGTGCAGACCCCCTTCAGAGATGGCAAGAGGGTATTGGAATGCCTACAAAAATCCCTTCGGATTGCCTCGTCATGCATTGACGAATTGACCTCGGTCCAACTCTACGTCGATGCGCTCGATCGATATATCTATTACTTCGAACAAGGCGTCGAAGCCGTCACGCCGAAATACGTCAACTCGCTCGTCGAGCTGATCACCAGTAATATCGATAGTGTGACCAACGGATCGGGTGATGTGCATCCTTCTTCTGTTGGGGCGGGGGGTCTGGTAGAAGGCGTAGGAGAGGGTGAGATGATAGTCAAGGTGAGTCTACGATTTCTGAATGAGGTCGTTTTATTCGGCTCTGCAAAAACCGAGAAATCATCTCGAGTGGAAAAAATGTTCTTGCTTGGATCAAACGGGAAAAAACCTTTCAGATTGGAGCGGATTGAAGCTGATCTCGTGTGTGGATGTCTAGCACTTCCGAAATACCCTGCATTACATTCAAGGTAGACAATGCCAAGCTGCCGAGGCCGATACGACGGCAGAAACGGAGGGGGCAGAAGAAGATAAGAAAAAGGTGGATTGGGAGAGCGTCGATGTGGTTGGAGGATGCTTGAAGATGGGCATAAGCAGGTAGATCCCATACCTACTCCTATTGTGCTCCGTGTTCGTGGGGGTGGACAGGCGACTTGTAAGTGGTCTGTAGTCCTTTTGTATAGAAAGAAAATACTACTTGGTTATATGAACTATGGAATTTTGGCATACAAGTACAGTATTTTCCCCATACACTCGTATATTTATGCCACGCCTGAGATCGCAATCTCTCGCAACTCGCAAGAGACCATCGTCATCAGCCCTTGATCATAATGATTATCTGTTATGGCGTCTGTCGTTCGATTACACGTAATCAGTCCCACGGAACGCCTATAACAGGGAGCATGCTGCGCATATATACATTCTTCGTTGTATGTGACATTTTGCGTTACTGTATTGTCTATGCTGATTTTCCAACTAATCCCGATACTGGTGATGTCCCTTACTGATCCGAAAGACAGTATGTCCCGCATGATTCCTTCTTGAGCAGGCGAGGATTAAACACAGTCACTAACTATGATAATGATAAGGAGGATCATCTACAGTACCACACCTTGATCCTCGTAATTCCTCTTCGGCAATTCCGCCCAACATGCCTAATCCGCCTTGTTCTTCTTCGTTTCCATTTACACTACCAATCGTCTTAGCCTTCGTGAAGCCCTTCACATTAGCATTTGCATTACCATTTCCAATTCGTCCTGTGAGGTATTCTGTTTCCGAGCCATCTTCGATCTTCGGCGTTGCCTCGTCTGGATTATCATTCAAAGCATCGTCTTGATCTCCTTGTCGGATTCGAGAGTGACGTTGAGATTGAGCCTGAGTTCGAGGTTGAGACGGCGATTTGAGATGCGACTGAGCTTGAGCCTGAGACTGGTTGAGGAAATTGGAAGCTGATTCGAGTATATCGAATAACCATTCTGCGCCTCTGACGAATTCCTCTCTTGTGAATCCCATTCCTAACTTCATCGGATGCGCATTCTCTTCTTCGCGTTCCTGCTCTTGCTCGTGGTCCCTTCGATCCCCATTCCCCAATGCGTATTCGTACCCGTCTTCGTCTTCGTCCCGATCTTCAGGGCCGAGCACAGCGCCATCATCGCAGGCGTGACCGTACTCATATCCACTGATTTTCAGCCTATCATCGGATCGCGTTTCCTTTTGAGGATAGTCAACGGGATTCGACGAGTTTACCATCCTGTCACTGTGGACATCGGAGTGCCACCCCGAATCCAAGCCTAAATCCAAATTATTTATTGGCCTCCCCTTGTTTTTGCTCTTGCTCTTGTCCAATGAGTAAGGTAAATAAGGCGACCTGATCTCTTCGTCGTCCATTGAATGCCCTTGAAGACGTTCGACGCGGTCGTGACCGTCTTGAGGCGTAGAGATGGATCGTTGCATTTTGCTTCTCGTTGGCGTCATCAACGTATTCCCGCGGTGCCGTTGAGCCTTGCCTCCCAGTTCAAACTCCGTGTTGCCGCCATGAATACTCGTATCGGCATGAGCGGTCGACATGATAGCCGCGATCCGATCTCGTAGATTCTCCTCACCGCGTGGGACCGTTAGATGGCCTTGGGCTTGACTTTGGTAGCTCAGGCCTTGCATGGGTCGGGTAGGCGAGACGGGTGTGGAGTGTATACCTTTCAATCTACCTGTTTGTGGCGGTTGATTCTGGTTTTTGTCATCCCCTTTGTCATGAAGTCGAATGTGATTTGGATTTGGATTTGGATTTGGATTTGGATTGGCGTGGAGATTGCGATCGGGAGGTACGATTGATAAGCTTCTGTGAGGTCGCGATCTCAACCCAACTGCAGTCTGCCCTTGCGATTGCCTTTGCCCTTGGGGTGACGCCGAAGTATCATTACTGGGTTGAGCCATGGTCATGCCGATCGCGCTAGACGATCGGAAGTGCTGCCGATATTCACGTTGATGATGTTGATGCTGTGTGACAGACGGATAACCCCATCAGCTATCTTGTCTCGTACATCCTTGCAGAAGGCAGATGAGAAATACTGACAGTAGGTGTAGGCTGATACGACATCGTCCTCGCATGAGCGTGAACATGATCATGACCACGATTGATCCCAGGTCTATATCCTTGTAACATCGAACCGCCTCTTCTCGAGACTGGCACACCTCTGCTGCTCAGCATCGCCTCTCCCGAGCCTATACTCCTGCTAGCCTGTTTTTCAAACAAGAAAGGGGCAGGAGCAAAACCACCTTCACCCTCAGCCACCCCATCGGAGCTCTGCGAGTGCGGTCGATCCACCCAGAACCTCCTTTTGTTGATGGGTGGACTACGTTCTCTCTCATCGATACCAGCCATCTCACAGCCAAACTGCCCTTTCGATCTCACCTCAATCTGCCGCTGCTTCTGCCCTTCGTACCCTTCGTACCCTTGCGCTTCATGTTCATGTTCATCTCCTTCGCCTTCATCATCTTCGTCGTCCTCTTGTTCAGGAGTCGGACTCCTGCGTTTAACAGGAAAAAGCAGGGGTAATGGTCTATCCGTACCTCTTGACCTCTTCCACAATGCACAGGCATTACAAAGCGTGCCCCTCCATTGGGGGGTATCGATCTCTGAGCAATTGGTACATTGTCGATCACCTTCCGAAGTGTACGCTGGGAATCGACTACCTTGATTTACAGTTGATTTGCCTTTACCTTTACCTTTACCTTTACCTTTACCTTTACCTTTACCTTTGCCTGTTGCAGTACTTTTCGCTTTAGCTCTCCCCTTCTGAGTCGGTATTGACGTCGAAGTTGAGATTGAGGATAAAGTTGATATCGATGTCGATGCACCGTGCTTGCCACCAGATTGAGGGTGTAATAACCTATGCTGATTTTGTGCGGGCGGGAAATTCGCTTCACTAGGAGAAAGCTCGACGAGCGGTGGAGATTCAGGCGAGACCAGGACGGGCGATGTGGATCGATCGGTAGTTGTAGAGATCGATTGATTGGGTATATGGCTTGAAATGAGGGGAACTTGGGAAGGGATAGCAGGCTGAGTTTGGTTCTGGTCCATTATCTTCTTCAATGTAATTGCGTCAGGTATCAAGTAAATACGAGTAAGCTTGTTATCAACGCAGTTAGCAGTGGAACCTTTTTTGACAGATATGGTTGATAAGTTACGATGAATATGATCTGATCCTCCTCACTCTGCGCTTGGGGCTTTCGCTTTCTTCCTATCTTGTAGTGTACTCCTTTATCCCGGAATACTTTTGTCCTCGTCTTCCTCACCCTTGAGAGGTCAATCAGTGTACACCTTGTGAAGAGAGACCCAGAGTAAAAGAAAACAAAGTTGAAAGTTAGATTAATCAGATAATCAGGTAATAGATAATGATATATCCCCTGAAGACGATGATAGGGCAAAAGGACGAAAGGGCGAGATGTCAATCGATCCAATGGTACCCTATACTCCCATGTTTAGTATACTCCCATAAATCTCGTATCGTTTGGTCATCCCTTGTCTCGTTGTGACCCATTTGTTGTCGGAGGCTAAATATAATGCTATACTTGTGAACGTTTGAGCAGAGTTTCCTTTGAATCCAATCCCACCCCATTTCCCACGTTCGACCATCCCCAATGCAATACAATGTTGAACACATCTATTTCTAGTATATCATCTCCTTTTATGGATTGACATCATTCACATCGAGATTCGATGCCGATGTGGACGATGTCATCGCCGTTGCTGGGATTATACCATCGTCTTTCCTTTATGCTTCTTCGTCGGGACAAAGGAGTCAGCGCAATGCTTTTCACACTGATCTTCAGGGGTATGAGCCGAGCCCTACATCAGCGTAAGCGGGTCCTGAAATCAATGTATCAGGTTTCGTATGGTTTTTCGCAATGTCAGCCGACATGATCAGTGCTCGTACTTAAGAATTAAGAGATGTCAGACAGACTGCCGGTGTTATGACGTTGCATACAACGTATACCCTAATGATGACTTTCGGGGAGACATGAGGAAAGAGGAAGACGCAGCACACCGTCTTCAAAGAAGACATCGAAGAACTCCAGCTTCGGGTGAGGCGAAAGGATACAAAGAATAAAGGCGGGTTTAAGGTTTAGGTAAGGGGAGATTGAAAAAGCGAATTTCGAAAGAAACAAGAACTCCGGGCGGACGTGGAGGTATTAGAAGTGTTGTTCTCAGAGATCGCGGGGAAAAAGCAGATTATAGACATGCTAATTTGATGAAAGAGGGGTAGTCGGGAGAACCAGAGGTGAAGCCGATTATATCTCCTCTTCCTCGCCAACGGGGATTTCCTCGTCGCCGTAGATTTCATCATCGGCACCGGCTTCTTGGTATTGCAAGTATTCGGATACCAAATCTTGCAAGTTGGACTCGGCTTCGGACTACAAACAAATTCCTTGTTAGAACATGCTGACTCATATGCTATGAAGAGCAAAGGAGACTCACGAATTCGAGCTCGTCCATACCTTCTCCAGTGTACCAGTGGACGTAAGCCTTTCTTCGGTACATGGCCGAGAATTGTTCACCGATTCTCTTGAAGAGAGATTGGATAGAAGTGGAGTTGCAGATGAAGGTGGAGGACATCTTGAGGTTTCGAGGAGGGATATCACTACAGAAAGCGGATTTAGCACAAACCTCTCAGTAAGATCAGATCACATCAGGGACTCACCATTGAGCGGCAGAGATGTTTCCGGGGATCCATTCGACGAAGTACGCAGAGTTCTTGGTTTGAACGGCTTGGATTTGGTCCTCGATCTCCTTCATGGAGACTTTACCTCGGTAGTAACAGGCAACAGTGAGGTATCGCTATTCGTGCAGCGCGATCAGTTTTATTGTTACGGGCAGATGGGTGATATCTACTTACACCGTGTCGAGGATCAGAGGCAGCCATCATGTTCTTGGCGTCGAACATTTGTTGAGTCAACTCAGGGACGGTGACAGCCCTGTAAGAAGCGGAACCTCTGGCGGTCAAGGGAGCGAAACCGACCATGAAGAAATGCAATCGAGGGAAAGGAACCATGTTGACGGCGAGCTTTCTCAAATCAGAGTTCAATTGACCGGGGAATCGGAGACATGTGGTGACACCTGACATAACGACGGAGACGAGATGGTTCAAATCACCGTAGGTAGGTGTGTTGAGTTTGAGAGTTCTCATGCAGATATCGTAAAGAGCCTCGTTATCGATACAGAAGGTCTCGTCGGAGTTCTCAACCAATTGGTGAACGGAGAGAGTAGCGTTGTAAGGCTCGACCACGGTGTCAGAGACCTAGCAACGCGGTGTCAGCTTGTGTTTGAAATGATTGCCAAAACGGGAGCTGATACTCACCTTAGGAGAAGGAACGACGGAGAAGGTACACATCATTCGATCTGGGAATTCCTCTCTGATCTTGGAGATCAAGAGGGTACCCATACCGGCACCAGTACCACCACCGAGGGAGTGGGTGATTTGGAACCCTTGAAGGCAGTCACATCCCTCAGCCTCTCGTCTTACGACATCGAGGACAGAGTCGATGAGCTCAGCACCCTCGGTGTAGTGACCCTTTGCCCAATTGTTACCAGCACCAGATTGACCGAAGACGCTGCGAGGATGACATCAGCGACTGTTCGCTTTGGAAGGATGAAAGCGATGAGAATGAGAGCTTACAAGTTGTCTGGTCTGAACAAACTACCTAATGGTCCACCTCTGATAGAGTCCATTGTTCCCGGTTCCAAATCGATGAGAACAGCTCTGGGTACGTACTTTCCAGCAGCGGCTTCATTGTAGTAGACGTTGATTCGTTCAAGTTGGATATCAGTGGTACCCTTGTAAGAACCATCGGCTTGGATACCATGTTCTTCGGAGACGACCTCCCTGCAGTATCCGATCAGTGTCCGCTCTTCTTATTTCTCATGATGTACACATGCGCGTCAGCACTTACCAGAACTTGGCACCGATTTGATTACCACATTGACCGGTTTGAAGGTGAACAATTTCTCTCACTGATCGAGTCATGGTGGTTTGGGTAGTAAGGATTAGGGTGAATCAAAGAGCGAGACAGTTGAGCAGGTTGGAGGGTGAAGAGAAAGAAAGAAAAGATGATAGTCGGGTCAAGTGAAGATCAACAATGAAAGAGTGAGCAAGGATGTTGTCGAGGTGATCAATGCGTGAGTTGTGAACGCGTCGGTGTTTACGGAGAATGTTTGGTTGGCAGGTGGCATCATGTTGTGTAAGAGTCAGTCAGGTTTTCGAGTTGGAGTTCACGATGAATGGATGTGAAAGGTCATAGCGCGTTTCAAACAGGAACAAACAGATCGTTCATAAAGTTAGCACATGTCCAAGCCTTCAAGGATATGTAAGATAGACTGACTCTTGGCTTATTTAGTTGTCGTTAGGTCGTCAAAAGGAGCGTGAGGTACTGGTAGGTATAGGTATTGGTAGGCAAGGATGAAGAAATCTTTGATTGATGTTGTTGATGCTCAAATGTTTTTCACACTGCTGAGGGGATGTTTGCTGGTGTTGCTCAGCGTGGTCAATGCGTCTCTCTCCTGCGCGCGTCCTCGCCTTTACGCGTCTGACTGTACGGGAATTTGCGGAATTACATTACAGCCCATCCAACGTGGCATTTACTGTCGTGTGGCAGCTCCATGAGCCAAAAGATAACTACTCTATGCAGGGACCAATGGTTGATTTCCCCATTCTCGCTCTGCTTATTGCATCGGAGCGTTCTTAGCTCAGGTCGTTCAACTTTCCGATCCAGGATCCTGTCCTCTTGGGTCTCTCGGTATCGCTCCACAGGCATTGACGCCTCGCACGACTGGGCAAACGTCCATGTAATCCTGAAGACTTCGACCTGCTTTCCGAGGCACATTTACGGTATATCAAGCGAATACGCAAATTGTCAATCACGCACGGATCTATGTGAGAGCTGGCTCTCCTCTTCGGACGAAAATGGCCTCAGAAGATCTCTGTGAGGCGGAAGACATAGCCCTTCAGATTGCTCTGGAAGAGAATTCTGCCCAAGATCTCCCCTCCAGCGAACGTCCTTGCCGAGCTCAGCCTGCGCGACGGTCCAAGCAACAAGCTAGCTCGCGTATCGATGCTGGAATTCTTGAAGAATCTGTGTGGGCTCACCATCGTGAAGTCATGAGAAAAGCTTCGAAAACGCCCGTCCACGGCAAGCAAAGGAACGGACCTCCTCGTGATCCACCTCGTCATCTTGCGGAAGCATCGTCGGTGTCTCCTGAAGCGCCGCTTCCGGAGCGCCGGCGCGTAAAGCTCACAGTCATCGGTCATGGTGACGCACAAGATGATGAACAAGTCACTGGACGCGAACCCCCCGCAGGACGTTTGGACATGACCAAGCTCGCAGAAGAACAAGAACAAATGAAAGCCGTTCCATACGACATCGACCTTGATACACCGATGACACCTTGTCATGATTCGGAACTAAGACTTGCATCTTGTCCGATAGGTCTACAACGCCTCGACTCCCTCCCTCAGATAGCTGGAGAGAATGACAAAAGCCCAGAAGCAGGGGTATGGACTTGCGTAAAATGTAAACACCGGCTGGGGCATTCCCCTAGTCTAGTCGAACTTGGGTTCATTGACGCTGTGCAATACGTTACATGTGCGACAGAGTATTGTATCCCATGCGTTTCGAATCTCCTGGAGGTGGCGAGTCAAGTGGGAGTCATAACCAGACCGAAAAGGACCGTACCGTGTCCCACCTGTCGTACGCGATGGGTATCTACTGAAGTCTCGAGTGCTACTGAGGCGTACGTGCATCAAATCTCCAAGTTGGGCGTTCGTAGGGGGAAAGGAAAGCCGAAGGATCCGGAAAAGTAGCGTCTCAAACGGTCGTCCGGTAAGTGGATATGGATATGGCAGAACCTTATTGGGGTGTTGTGGTATTGTAATCTACTGTGGATTTATCTTTGTTGTTTGACGAGGTCAAAGTGACCAGTACGCACGTATGTACTCCAAATGGATCCGTACATGTGGCTGTTACATGCGATGATCTGCGTCGGTTCAGTGGCCCTGCAATCGTATGTGATGCAATGTCGCACTCTTCCGCGGCGGCGGCGACTTTCCTTTAGGTTACGATCAGATCCACACAAGAAAGGAAGGATGATGTGCAGTTTAGTGATTTTAGTCTGCGTACCTTCCTTTGAGGTAACCTAGTTTTGATAAAGGAAGATGAACATGACTGTACCCTCTTTGGCCGTTCATCGTGCATCGTTCCTTTTCCTTTTCCTTTTCCTTCTCTGTTCTCTTAATGTCATTACACAACAATATACCCAATTCAATCTTATCTTCTGGTATCTTGTTATTTTTCACTCGACGGCTTGACCCTCAAGTAATCATCAAAGTCCCGCAATGTCGATGACTGCCGAGCATTACACGCCACCGCGAAAGCCGATGGTCCAATCAAGTCGTTACCAAACCTACCCTCAAACATCTTCCTCGTCCTCAAATTTTAGCCCCGTCAACCATCCGATGCCCATTCACACGGATAGACAACATCGACATTTATATGCGACCAGTACGAGTATCCCTACGCTCACGCAGTATCTTGGTACACCGAAAGCTGAGCCGAAGGAAGAGCCGAAATCCACACATGTTCGAGTGCCCTCTACGGGTCGGTATCAGCCTTCGAGAGGAGCTCAGAGAGACGCAAAGTACTCCAAGAAAGAAGCAGCCAAAGCTCAATCCAAGACACGAATCCGTCATCCTGTCATCCGCAGAGATCCGTCAAGACCTCCGGATGGTCAATCCTTCAACGGAACAGCGGAAAGATACATCAACCTTCCTTTGATCAATCGGTATGTTAAACCTCAGCAAGTGAACCGAGACGCTCGCACGAGCGAGTTAATCGAAAAAGAAATGAGGAGAGCCGAGCAAATGGCGACTATTGAAGCTGCTCGACAGGCTCACAGCGAAATGCTTCGAGCTGAAGAGAGCAAACTCGAGGAACAGAAGAAAATCAAATTCATCAAATTACAAGTCTTCGTTCACGCCAGGTAAGTCCTGCAGTGGAAGATTTTCTGCGCATGTCATGGCTTGCTGATTGATGGAAATTTATCCTGTAGACCAACACGATGCGCATGGAGTGGCTGCGAAGCGATACTCAATTCTTGGGCGACCCTGGAAAAGCATATCCATCATTGTCATTTATATCCATCGCACACGCCTCCAGGTCCGGTCCAGTGCCATTGGAACGATTGTGGTCAGATGCTCATTCACAGGAATGCCTGCGAGGAACATGTGCTCAAGAATCACATGGGGCAATTCTCAGCTAGATGCCCTTTCAGTAGGTGGTCACTCCGCCAAGTATCAATCGAAAATAGAAAGCCGCTGACACCTGGATTTCCAGATTGTCTCTTCGAGGGAGATTCTTTGCCTGCGCTCATGGCACATATCGAACGACGACATCTGCAAGCTACAACTGATGATTTCATGCCTGGTCTGATCCACATAAAACCGCAAATTCCACCTTTCTCCGAGCTACCGCCATTACCATGCCTAACGCATCCGTTTAAGTATTACCCTTTCAATCCTATTGAGCCTTTCAGCGGTGGTATCGGGACACGAAATCGGAAGATGGTCCAGAGATCTTGTTTCACCGGCAAGTATCCCCGAGTACATGCTTACGAGCATAAAAAGGGGGCCGGTGCGGCTATCAGTGCCATTATCGAGAATTGCAAACGCCTGAAAACAGCAAATGAAGACTTTGGTGCCAGAGACGGCGGAGAACCTGCAGTGAAGCAACTTGATCTGACCACGGAGAAGACGATACCGCTGGTCGATGTGGTTTGTTCGGCCAAGATCGCCACAAGTGAAGCTAAGAAGGAGTTGGAATATGCCGGATGGTCTCATATATCTCCTTCTCTTGATAAGGTTTCGGAGTCCACATCGCCCATCAAATCTGAATCTGGGGAAAGCTCATCGCCCTCAATTCGGTCGCACACTCGATCCGCTTCTTTCAACAGCTCATCGGGCGATATGTCTGAGTTTTCGTCCAATAATCTCACAGGTATTGGGGAAACACCAAGAAAGAGCGCGAGACTGAGGTTGAAGGTAGCGAGGAGTCCTTCCCAGGGTTCGCAGACAGGTAGTCAGTATAGCGAGCAGGACTGGCTGTTCGATTGAGATGGACATGAACAGGACATTGAATTGACACATGATGACAGTTTGGTATAATTTGTAGTGCTGATTAGCTTTGATTATAAAACAACAAGCTTGCTACTGCATCATTTTTAGAATGAATAGAATCTGAACCTATTAGTCCAGTCAGCGCCGGTGCTAAAGTAGTAGTATAGACTCGATTTCCTCAAGGTGGAGGTCGATCAATAAACGTCCACCTAATGTTGCATCCTCCTTATACTGCTTCTATTTTTGTTCAGTCTTGGAAGCAGGCCAACATTCTCGGGAGGCGTGTTCGCGGGACAAGATGCAGGCTCCTCAGCTGTGAGCCCTGCTAGCCTCTTACCCGATCCGCTGTTCATACTGATGTGACTTGATGCAGGCGCTTGAACGAACGTCAAGCCAATCCGAATCCGTGCGTCCTCTTACATCCCGTCACTATATCACCGGTGGGTCGACTGCTTACGAATATGATCATCAGGTATATCATCTTCATTCGTTCTTTGAGGAATAAGAAAGATCATACAGTAAGTCTCTGGTCCTCGTGCCCAGACCCGCATTGGCTGACGGGTGTATTAACCAGGATGCGGAGGATATACTCAAATCGGTCGGTGAGCGGCTCAGACTGTTCCGTCAAGATTCAGAGCTGACCCACAGGCATAGCTGCTCAAGTATGTGCGACCACCACAACAATCATCAGGACGGAAATCAGCGCTGAGTTTACGGGTAGATGAAGACGATAATGCGGGATAGGTTCATGCAGGTTCATACGCTCGAAGAAGCTGCCTTCAACCGAGTGGTAAGCTCAATACTTCGTCGCTTCATCCAATCATTCTCGGCGGATCTCGCTTGGTATGCTGTGAGAACGACTCGCTGATAGAGAATACTAGTTTGCAGGGCGGAATTGGAATCATGGACAAGTGAATTCCTTATTTCCAGCGAGGCTAAGCAGAGCTCGAGCTGATGGGCTGTTCAGAGTATAGAGCTGGTTCTGAGGGGACCAAGTGGAAGATTCTTACCGTGCGTGATACAGCTATATCACTAGGTACAACTCCTCGAGCAAAGACGCTGATCTGCACTATAGAATGCAATACATCATTTCTGTGATGTGTCATGAGGTCAGCCTGTTCTAATCATAAGATGTCTGGTTGTGCTTTCTCGCTTACTCTCCGTCATGCCGCTAGATGGCTCACATAGAGGTACGTCGTACTATCAATGATCACATCCGTGCGTTCACTCATGCCTACATCTCAGCAAATGAACCATGGCCCGAAATTCCAGAAGGTAGATATCAGAGGTTCTTCACCTTAATTGGGACGATTTGCGCTTAATCAAGGCTGTTACAGCTCATGGCCGAGATCAAGGCAGATGTCAGTCGACTGCAAGCGAGGGGGTATTATGGAGACGGTACGTGAAGACTTATCGCCCTGGTGGTAGGAGTTATGCGCTTAACTTCTTGTCTATTCTCTTCAGGATTCTGGTCGGACGGCAAACGGCTGAAGGACAGTGTACGTATGGGCGGAGAAGGATACCGTAAGCTGTTTTGGAGGTGGCGTCCTGCAAAGACACTATGAGCTGATGTCATTTCATCAGGTGCCTCCGATTTCCCGGAATATGTCTGCGGTGTCAGTGCATCGTAAGTTGATGTCTGTGAAATCAGTCACGAGACGACTGAGATATGGTCATGTAGAGACGCGCGAAAGGCGAAACGACCGGCTAGAGGACCAGGAGCAAGTAGAACTCCCGGTCTAGTTCAAGGGGAAGCTTCGCATAGATCAGGCCGGCAGACGGAATACAGAAGGAAAGCGGGACGAAAAAATAATGTCGATATGGGCGAAGGTGGCTCAAGGCTAGACGGTAGTAGACGTGAGGCATTGTCTCTTCAGCTTGTCATGGCGAGGCTCAAGAGCTGACGATGCATGCGCTTGTACAGCGATCACGAAAGAAGATAGGGCAACTCGCAAGTTATTCATCGATGATGTGACCAAAATACTAGTGTCCTCGGGTATGGGGGTGACCAAAGCCAAGAAAAGGGCAGGAGAAATGTGGGAGGAAGACAATCCCTGGTGGAAGGGCGATACAAGAGGGAAAGTGTGAGTCCAGCATATTTAGTGTGCTCAACCTTGCCTGAGCAAGCTAAAATTGGGTTTTTGATCAGTGCGAAATCCAAATCTGCGGCGGAGATGCGGGCTGCTGCTGCTGAAGCACGACTTAAGGTCTTGGCTGGTCCGTCAGCAGATACGAAACCACTTGTGAAGATCTCGGACGAAGAGATCGACATGAGTGGAGAAGAGGAAGAAGAAGACGTCAAGCCGGTATTTGCCGAGGAAAACGAGGTGGAAGATCCCCATATAGGAGCGGAGGAAAGGAAAAGGGAGATGGAGGATGAGATGGATGACGAAGAGCGAGACAGACTGCGTGGTGGATGGGAGGAGTTCATCGCGGCTGACGAACTTGATGGATTGGAGGTTTCGCATTCCAGCCAAGTGACAAAAGGCGATCTTAGCAGAGGAGTAAAAAGAGAGATTTCACCGCCAGCGATTTCTGAGCCTCCGATGAAACAAGCCAAAGTTCCGAAGGCGTCCAACAGCAATTTTGGAGCTGATATGATACGGCAAGAACGACTCAAAGCACTGGGATTAGCCTCCTCGTCTCACTCCTCGTCGAAGGGCAGGACTCTTGGTCGACCTTCCCCGTCTGCTACACAATCGAAGCTGCCTTTCGGGCGCCAAAAGGACGAAGGAGGGGATGCAGAAGCATCAATACAGTTCGAGCTTCCGACAAGTCCGTCATCGGTCAGGAGCCAGGCGCAGCTTGACTGGGCATGTAGACTATGTACTTTCGTCAATTCTGCGGATCAAGCTCGATGCGGTAAGCTTAATGAGTGGAGTCAATGGGTGCAGTCATGCCAAGCTGATGAATGAATTCAGAGATGTGCAACGCTAGACCAGATGGCTCATTACCTAACGACATAGGTTGATGCATCCTCCACCTTTCTTTCAGTATCCTGATGTGGTATCGACTGCGTGTAAGATTAACTCAGTCACATACAGACGTGTTCAGAGCGTGTGTTAGCTGGAATCAGAGCTGTGGTACAAAGTGGTACCGAGTCTTTGGAATCTAGGCACGGTCAACGTGATGAGTGGAGGAACCGGGATAATCGGCGCCGAATCACTATTTCGTAGATCGGGGATGTCACCTGGGCTGCATTCTCGTAGATGTATGAGATCCGTACAATTCGTCATGAGTCATGAGAGCTAGCATATGAACACCGTCAAGAATGAGTATATATACATGCAACATGAGATTGTTGACGTATAGTCTAACGCTTTGGGCAATTGTAGCAATCTTTCCATCCTAGTCTCCGTTTTCTCAGCTATCTCAGGAGGCCAACGAAGCATCATGCCTAACGTACTCATCACAGGAACAAACCGAGGTATCGGACTCGGCTTAGCCAAAGCATATGCCAAACAACCAAACACGAATGTCATCTTGGGTCTGAGAGATCCAAGTGGAGGAAGTATGCCTGAGATCGAAGTTGCGGATGGATCAAAGGCGATCAAAGTCAAGATTGATTCCGGGGATATACCCTCAGCCAAGAAGGTGAGTCTGGGTTCAAAGTGGACATCACTATTTTGGAAAGCGCTGTCAGTATATAGCTCATTTTGGATCATGATTGTTTAGGCGATGCAAGAACTGAAATCTCAAGGTATCGATAGACTCGACATTGTGAGTCACCCCGACTCAATGGGATTCGAATACTCGTAAAGGTTATTTTCATTTTGTTTGGCTGACCCGCGATGGCGATGGGAAATTAGGTGATTGCCAATGCAGCTATAGGAGACTGTTTCGGAGCGTTGAAAGAAGTTGATCTGGGTTCGTTCGAGGAACATTGGAGGATCAATGTGGGTGGTATCGCATTTGACACATTGTCTTCGACGGAGTACTGATTGTCATTCGCTGTATACTACTGTATACTACACACAGGTTTTAGCTCCTCTGGCTCTTTGGCAAGCGTGCGTGCCTCTCATGTCGGAAGGTAGCAAATTCGTGTGGATGTCTTCGGGGGCCAGTATCATGGATAGAGTGCCTGATAAGTTGGATGCTGGATACGGTATCACCAAGGTGAGTCGACATTCCCATCAACGCTAGCGTATCGATGCTCCTATCGTCTACGTACATTTGTGCCGTGAGGCTGAAAGCTGACTTCCTTGACCCGTGACTGTGACAGAGCTCCATGAATTACCTTGTAAGCTCTCACCACCTCCTCACGAGGAATTTGACTGCTTTAAAGAGGCGAAAATGCTGAATGTTGCCTTTTTGGGGTTTCATAGGCTCGATATGCTCACTTCGAGGAACCGTCAATCATCACCTTCGCATTAAGTCCCGGATGGGTACAGACTGATATGGGAGACAGAGGTGCTAAATGGGCAGGCATGGAGAAAGCTCCTCTAACCGTCGAGGAAAGTGTCTGTAAGTGACATTGTCCGTCGCCTGAATATGAATTGTCGGTCGAGAGGAGGAGCTGATCTCGTCGTTCCTGTGTATGTGAAAAAATAGCTGGAATCATCAAAGTAGTCGGGGAAGCGACGAAAGATAAATACTCGGGATTGCACGTTAGGTACGATGGTAGTCAGTCGAAATGGTAGAGGGGCGGCCAGGTTCGTCAAGACGATACGGCTCTCCCGTTGAAGGGTTGATACAGGTATCACCCATTTATATACTGTATATACTGTATCGGATGTAGAGAAGACGAATGTACTTCCATTATCTATGGGTGTTGTGACCTATAATAATCAGATCTATAAGGTCAATCTATAAGGTCCCCTCTCGTCCCTCCTCTCTCCTTCCCCCCTTTTCTCGCCTCTTCTCGCCTCATTTTGCCACTCCTTGACCCTTATCTAATCACATTCCCCCTTACCTTCCTGTTCCGTTGCCTCGCCCTTCATCCGCCTCAGCTCCCCTCTCTCATCCTTTCTCATACGGTCAACCCTCCTGTTCCCACCCCTCGGCCCTCATTCGCCTCAGTCGCCTCAGTCGTCACGTGCAGCTACGAGTCGATGCAAACAAGGTTGCAAATGAGATGATCGCCGCGAAGCGTATGACGCCCTTATGAAACATGTATACATACTTCATACTTCATTGCGAAGTCAACCCATATATATGGTATCAGATGAAGGGTTTATGTATATGTACAGCATAAACATTAGCCAAAACCCAAAAATGAATATATAGTACTATACATAATATGCTAGAAACTATACCTCAAGATGAACAATGAACATCAAGATATCTGATACTGAATCGATCACCAGCCTGCTCCCAGAACATCACCTTGACTGGCCCTCCTTCTGACTTTGGGTTTAGCCGCAGCACCTCTAGAAATCCTATTCTTCATATTCGCAGGCGTCTTCTCTTCTTCGCTCGAATCGCTATCCGTTCCAGAACCCGAACTACTATCGCTCTGTGCCGCAGGAGCAGGCTGAGAATGCGAGAGACCGTAACTGCTCCTGCTTCGACCGAGACCATTACCGTTCAAAGATGATTGGGCAGGTAAGCTCATCCGAGATTGAGCTCTGGTCGATAGATTAGGTTGTGAGGAGGGGAAGCCGAAAGAAGATCGATTGCGCAACACATCTTTGGATAAAGAAGACAGAGTAGGAATGGTGTGAGCATGGTGGATATGCCCGTTGGTGATAGGTGCGGGCTGAGATGAGGCGAACTTAGGTAAAGGTAAAGCAGGGTATAACGAACTTGTCGACTTTGACGAGCGCAATGTGGATTTGCCTATGATCGGTGGTGGAATATCGTCAGATTCGTCTGAGGATGATTCCGAACCATTCTCCGACACCCGATCCACCACTCCTCTGGTCCCCTGTCCATTGGCCTGCGTCTTCGGCTCATGGCCAAGTTCGATGTCCGACTCGTCCTCTTGGTGAGGTTGAGAATCTTTGACTTGGTCTGTCCTTTCTTCCTCTTGCTCCTCCAGAACAGGACTCGTGAATCTCAAACTACTCTTCCGAGATGAACCATTTGCCTTTCTGGCGGAAAGCGGGGACTCGGCTACACCATTGGGCATACCTAAGGCTTTAGGCGTTTCGTCGACACTCACACCGGTCTCGGAGGAAGGTAAGTTCGGATAGATGTTGTAAGCTTGAGTCTGCGGTAACTGAGATCCGGGTGACATGAACAGGTTTGATGTGCTCGACCGTAATCCGATGCGTCGAGGTTCACTTTCTTGAGTCTCGGGAACAAGGGGTGCCTTCGAGCCATTCGGTGTTTGTTGAGTAGCTACTTGAATGTCTTCAGCTTCGGACTCGTCTTCTTCGGGTATAGGAGCGGGAGTTTTGACAGCATTGGGTGGGGAAGACTGTAGTTGGTCCATTTGCGATGAATTTAGAGGTGTGGTGCCTCTTCTCGAACTTCGTCTGGGATGCGGTAGAGGCGAAGACATGAGCTCATCTATCTGTGAAGAGGGTGTGGTCCCTCTAGCACTCCTTCGGACAGGGACGTTGCTAGACGGAGACTTGGACCGGAAACGCGAAGAAGGGTTTGGCTGAGATGACGAGACTCGGCGCGTGGTAACGCGCGGAGAAGGGGGCTCCGCCGTTGGCTCTCGGGACATTGATCGAGTGTGTCTGCGTCGAGGCGGAGAGAATGGAACAGGCTGCGAGGCAGAGGACGCTAGCTCGACAGGAGGCGCAAGGGTTGAAGCTTTTGCTAATCCGCGAGTGACTCTTCCTTTGACCGGTTGCGGCGTAAGCTCCATTTGCGAGTTATCCCCGTTGATCAGTTGGGTAGCGGGCATAGGCTCGGGTAGATTGTCCTGCACATCGCCGCCAGGCGAAGAAGGAGGAGACATGAGACCTTGTGGATTTTCATGGCGCCTTCTAGCATCTGAAGTTTCGGCGAGCTCGTCAGCTCCGGTAATTCTGTCGGCGGCGGCATCCTCGTCAATAGCTTCCTGCAAAGCAATCGATCCTGGGAATTCAGCTATGATAGGTGACGGGCTGGTGCCACCCGCTAGATCAGCGAAAGACCTTCTAGAGGACGGTTCGATAGCGGGATGGGCAGGCGATTTCGATGGCTGGTTTGATATGGCCTCAGGCAGAGTGGTGTTTTCGATAGACTCGGTTTGCGCATCTTCGCCAACTGCGGCGAGATCATGCATTTGAGTGAATGGCATGACTTCGTCCTCATCCATGTCATAGTCCTCGTCGGATTTCTCGTCTGCAAATTCGCCGACCGAACTTTCGGAACCGGCTCTGCCTCTCGCCGCAAACGACGCAGCAGGTAGCTGGCGTTCAGGCGTTGACTCGGTATCTGATTCTTCCTCAATCTCCTCTGCCATTTCAACATCCTGCATACCTGCTGCCGATTGTCTCGCACGACGTCTGAGTTTTTGCGATAGGGGCATCGACATGAAAGCATCCAAAGATGGAGGATCAAGGGAGTCTGTGTGCTTCACAAATGTCGGTGAAGGAGATCGACTGACGCTTCCACTTGATCTAGAACGACTATTCCTGCTTGGCGTGTCATCATCAGAGCCATCCTCGGACTCCGATTCTGAGCCTGACCCCGACTCGTCTTCTTCATCTTCACTTTCAGAAGCTGAGCTGCCAGTCTCGATGACTGCATCAGAGACACTGAGTCCAGAGACCGATCCCGCTTTGCTTGCTAAGGCTTTGAGATATATTGGCGGAGCGCTGTGGTCCCTGGCAGGTGACTGTACTGTTTGCTGAGTTGTCATGTCCGTGGGTTCGGGCGAGACCGAAGGGTCCGATGTGGGAGATTGCGAGGCGACCGACGGCTCAGCAGAATCAGGGGGTGTACTCTGAGCCCTGGCTGAAGGAGGAACGGCATCAAGCGCAAGAGAGCTGGATGAGCCCTCAGTCGATGACTTCGAGGGATATGGTGTCTCGGCTGTAGACGACTCCTCGACTGGTACAGTGTCCATTAGCGGGCTTGTCGAAGTAGTAGCTACAGCAGTCACTTCCGTGTCCTCCTGCTCGACGCTCTCAGGAATGATCACTTCAGAAGCCACTGGACTGGTTGCTTCGGCGATCGTTTTCTCCTTGGCTCTCGCAGGCGTGGGAACTGAACCCCGAGCAGGATTATCGGGAAGATCCAATGGGACCGGCTTGTGCGATTTGATATTTGATTTATGACCTTTGACCTGGCTTGCGATTCTGTCTAAGCGATCTATCCAATTCTGTATGTGCTCAATACTGGTATTCCTCAAAGCACTCTTTCTCTGCGCCTTACGCTCTTCCAGAAGTTCTCGAAGCCGATCCAGGCCCTGTAAGACTTCCGGGCAATCCTTTTGCAAGTGAGATGGACCGTTGCAGATCACACATTGTCCTCTCTGTTGAAGCTGTTTCTGGTAGTCGGGCGTCAAGTGTTGCGTAATTTTGGAAGTATCCATTGTCGAGAGGTCGGAACGGATTGATGTCGGTTTTGAGGACGCTAAAGTAAATCATCAGTCAGTGGAGTGAGTAGCCTGATAAATGGATCGCAATGAACACTCACAGCGTGATTCCGCAGCCTTTTCTGCAGGCGACGGTGCCACTTCCTCCTCTTCTAACGATGTATCACCTGCTTTCGACGATTCATCGTGTTCAACCGAGACGATGGCAGACTTCGACTGACCATATATCTTCTGGTTACTTCGACTGTCGAGGGATGACGAATTGTATCGAGAAGTGATAAAGGGTTTAGGATCGTTGGGTCGTACATGATAGATGTACGGATGAGAAAGAGAAATGAATCTTGATACGACCGCATGTGGAGTGCCTGTGTCTGGTTTGGAGACAGCAGAATCTGTCGCCTCGGGAGAAGCTTGCGTAGGCATGTCTGAATCTTCGCGGTCCGCCTCCATCGCAGTGTGATCCATCAGAAAGTTCTCAGCATGAGCCTGGTCTGCAAAGGCTTCTGCTTCACTGTCTTTCCGCCTTCGCGTGACAGTCTTCGCCTTTGATGCTTTCGTAGACTTTGTGATTGGGGTACTCTCATCTTCTGACAAGTTCGTACTAGCCTCCGCTGGCTGCACGGCCACCACAGCTGCAGCGCTTACATCCTTGTTGAGCCGCTTCTTGGTGGGCTTTCTGCTTGAAGAAGCGACATCGGCTTCTCCGTTTGGTGGTGTGTCTCCGTCCGAGCTAGGTATGTCCGGCGTCTGCGAAACAACCTCCTCCACGGGAGGCCCGGCCTTTTTCGAAGCTTTCTTAGCAGGCGTGACCGTATGGTCTGATTCATCTACTGGTATATCAGACACCACTGTGTCTTTGGCCTTCTTAGCCTTGGTCTTTTTCACCACCTTCTTGTCCTGCTCCGATGCTAATGGGCCTTCTTCGGTCGCAACAATGCCCGATCGAGCAGGAGTTTCCTCATTTAGACCGCTATCTGGAGCCTCTTGAGCATCTTGCGGTAACTTGGCTTTAGGTTTCGGTGTTCTAGCTTTCTTGGTTTGCTTCCCTTTGCCGGTCTGAGCGTGAAGCTCCGCAGTCGTCTCATTTCCATGTGTCGCTGTTTGTAGCGATTCCTGCTCTATGTCATCAACGACCTCATCATGATCAGAGTTCGGTATTTGTGTCTTCCCCTTCTTGCTCAACTTCTTTCGCTCTTTCAAGGGCAAGACTAATGGTTCCGGCTGTTCTGACAGGTTCTCTTCGGCATCCCCGTCCACTGAAGGTGTCGAAGGCGTTGCAAGTCGTCCAAGCGGACTGGGTGTGACAGGCCGATACTTATTTAGGTGAGTGTAGGGCGATGGGGCAGATGAAGTGGCTGAAGACAGATTGATCTGAAAGGCGGGGGGAGGGCGAATGGTAGGGGGGTGAGGCGTCTTGCTTTTCCTCTGACGTTTCTTCTCGGGACTTTTCGAAGTACGCATTCGGTCGACCTTTTCGCTTTCACTAGCAATTGCGAGTTCATCGGACTTGGGTGGCGCTGCAAGAGCTGCGTCGGGCAGTATAGAATCTCTCTTTCGTTTCCTTCTCGTGGAGCCTTTGGATAACGTGGATGGGGTGAGCGATGCTTGTGCTGAATCTGAAGGCGCAGGAGCGTTGAACGAGGATGAAGTCGTTGGAGACTGGGCTGGTCCAGGCAAGCTGTCCTTGTTCTTCTGCTTCTTCTTCTTCTTCTTAGCCGACTTGGGAATCGCGGATGAAGGCGTCCCTGATTGGTTGAGACTGGTAGGAATCTCAGCATCAGAGGTATCCGATTTGCGTATCTGATTGACACTGTTTTGTTCTTCCATTTCCACGGCACCGGCTTCTTCGGCTTTTCGTTTTCCCTTCTTGTCCTTCGTTGGCTTACGTTTAGGTGTTTCGAAGAGGTTAGCATCGTAAGTTGAGGGGCCCGCCGACATTGGACTCTCAGGACGATGATCAAGGGCTACTGGTGGTGTGATTGTGGACGTAGTCGGAGCTGGGTCATTACCTGGTAGGTAGATTTTAATTGTATATCGGGCCGAAGGGTTGTCCAAGGCTCTCCGTTGAAATGATGCATAATCATATTCTGGCGGATCTCGTCAGCTCATGAAACGTATCTCAAGAATATCAAGTCTCACAGCGGCGAGCACTCACCATCGATCAGGTCTACCTCTCTGTCATCGGATCGTACATGCGATATCCTGAATTGCTTGGGTGTCCATCTTGGATCTAATTTCTCGACAGCAGATGCTAACACGGACTCAAACGACTGACTCGGTTCTGCGGATGGTACACGTAGTCGATCAGAGAAGCTAGACGTTGTACTGCGATTCGATCTCACTTACGCAACTTGCGTTTGAAGATCTCCATCCCACCAGCAGTCTGGAAGAGTATCGTCGGTTTGACAATTTTGGTTGAGCTGGCTGGTGACTTTTCGGTCGACGGTCCTGCTGGATAAGGCGATCCATCATTAGGACCGCCTTCTGCGAGTGGAGCCTTCTTGGCCATGGTGATCACCTCTTGCGCCTCCAAGATCAAGCACGGATCGTCAGTTGAGGTGTTCGTTAGTGTTGCCGTACAACGTATGTCAATGTTATGGATCATCAACAAGAGTCAAGTGAGACCGATTTCAACATTTCAACATTTCAACGCGAGACATGAGCAAAACAGTCCACCTTATGTGAGTGGCAGATATACAGATGATCTCCTCTACCTGAAATCTTCGCTTATCGCCCGTCACATCTAGTGATACGCAGCGCCTTGGCGCTATGTATCTTGAGCAGGCCTCCTATTCAGAGGCGTCGTGAACACTGAGTATCCATACATTCATTGAGCGTATCACTGTTGTGGGGTTCTTATACTAGTCAAGATGGAGGTAAGGGAAGTCACGTGACACTGAGTCGTCAGAGCATTTGACCGAAGATGAAGAGTCCCTCCCTGGCTGAGAATGAGAATGAGAATAAGAATTATCCCGCAACCATCGCAAAGTCACAACCCAGTAATTTCAGCTTGACTTCTCGATAAGCGTCAACTTCTTCCTCAGATTGCCCTTCGAAGGAAGCGTCTCTGCATTCACGATGTCCGGGTCACTCCTGCCTCGAGCTTCTTCGTCTCTTCGATCCACCTTCTTTCCTACGATCCGTTCATTCTCTTCCACCTCTTTGCGCCTGGACGATCAGAAACCCAAGAGCAAAGTACCCATCAGCCTGATTGCATCACTCCGAAAAGAGTTTCCCGTCCCCCTCGCTCAAGCTAGAGAAGCCCTAGAAAAATCCAATCTGGACTTGAAGGGCGCTTTAGACTATTTACGCACATCGACATCCGCCAATGCCGAGAAGAAAGCCGCCAAAGTCTCTGGGCGAACTACCAACGAAGGGGTAATCTCTATATCCCTCTTGTCCAACAAAAGGGTGGGTATGGTTCATCTAGGCTGCGAAACCGATTTCGTAGCTAAGAACAACATTTTCTTAAATACCGCCAAGAACATTTCGGAGACTACTGCCTTTTTAGATGTTCCTCCAGAAGAGACTGAGCATCCTTCTCAACATCAATCTCAACAGAATAACGGAGAGATCAAAGTGGGGCAAGATCCAATATTACAATTCCCCGTCGAATCCCTCCTTTCAGCTCCGTTGATCTCCCTACCCACCCCAAACGAGGGGAACTCAGACTCGCATTCAGCAGTGATCACCCAATCAAGCGAACCGCAAACTATAAAACAGACCCTTCTCTCGTCATTATCGCAGACGGGCGAGAACTTGAAGTTGATCAGAGCTACATCATTCGCATCCCCCTTCCCTTCGAGACCCGAGATACGCTATATACCCTCCGGCTACGCACATGGCGGACCGAACGATAAACAGGGTAAAGTCGGTGGGATCATCGTGGTATCTGTAGAATCTCTCGATGCGGAGAAACCGATGACGACGTTGATACATGGACCGGACGGAGATGAATTAGAAAAGGATATAAATGAGTTCGCAAGGACGATATCGAGACAAGTCGTGGGATTCCCGACGAAAGTCGTTGAGAAGCTGGATAGACCATTCGAGAACGATGAAATCCTGTACGAACAACCGTTCATGATGTTCAACGGCGATTCGAGGTCCGTGAAAGAGGTCTTAGCTGAATGGGGCAAAGAGAAGGGTATCAGGATCAAGGTGGTAGGCATGAGGAGATGGGCTGTGGGCGATGAGGTCGAAGATCCCTCATTGGAGAAGTCGGGCGAAAGCACTGCATAGAGTCGTAGGGGAAAGAGATTTTGGAAGAACGACAGGTTTGATGAAAGGAAACAATGAGGAAGGCTCATGCCGATGGACACACTATAATCACTTTGCATCATGGCAGCAATTATGCATCACACATCATTCATCATTTATATCTAAAATACAACACTCCATTGCTGATATCCCCACAATCCGATCTATGTTCCAAGCCGGTCCTTTCGATCCCCGTTCGGCCCGATCCCGATCTGACAACTATTGCTTGCTCGGTGGTCCAGCCAAGGCTTCAGCTTCTTTCTTTCCTACATCTTCCAATCCTTCTTTGACACGCTCGGCAGTCGACGGGTGATCAAACACCGTATCCTCACTATCTATCCTATTCCTAGCTTTACCTTCCGGAGATCCCGAGTCGTCCAGGGATCCTGATTCGCTCTGGGCTCGAGATCGGTCCTCCTCTTCCGCTGCTCTGTCTTGTGTACCTTCTTCGGACACATCTTGGGCGTCACCATCAAGATGCAATTCACCTTTCTTGGCCGATCGTTTCGCTTTCTTACTTTCTATCCAAGCTTTCGCTTCTGCTTTCTTCGCAGCCTCATCTTCCCCTCGTTTCAGCTTGACGTTTTTCACCAAAAACAAGGTGATCAAGCACGATAATCCAATGGCGGGTGTGGTGAAGTAGAAAATCCCGTTGATCCCTTTGGCTAAATTCGGAGCAGAGGAGAGCAAGATTCCAACCTGATCAGCTCTTGTTCTCTTTCGATATTGACAGAGATGGTGAGCAAGCAGCAATCACTCACAATAAGCTTGTATGACCGCTCCTACTTGTTCGTCCGTCAAACCCACACTCTTCACTTGCGTAGGATCCGACAAGATAATTCCGAGCACATCTCCACTCAGGACTCCGTTCAATTCACTTCTCACCCGATTATTCACAATGGCATTGCCAACTGCTAACGCGATCGTACCGCCTAACATCCGCGTGAAGTTTCTCAGGCCCGTAGCAGTCGCCATATCTTTTCTCGAGACACCCGACTGAATCGCTACTAACGAAGTCTGGAAAGTCTGTCCAGCTCCAATACCAGTTATGACTTGATAGACCGCCAATTTCGCCTCGCTCGTATCCGGCTTGATCGAGCTCAATAAACCTAAGCCGATCGTCCAGATACCGAACCCTATGACGAGGTTGTACCAATAATCCCCCGTTTTTGACTGTATCATACCCGATGTGAACGCCACACAGGTCTGCACCAACATCAAAGGCAGGGTCAAGACTCCCGATCGGATCGCTGAGACTTCACGGACGACCTGGAAATATTGCGGAAGGTAATACAGCGCAGCGTAGAAGGCCATACCGTTGAACAGGGTTGTAACGTAACATGCGGCTACTGACATATTCTTGAAGATGTGCATGGGGACCAAAGGGAGACTGACGACTTTCCATTCGACGAATAAGAAGACGCCGAGTAGTGCTAAGCCGATGATTAGAGGAGCGATGACAGCAGCAGATGACCAGGCGTATTGAGATCCGCCCCATGATAGGGCGATGAGGATCAACGATGCCCATCCGAGGGTCAAGATGGATCCGTAGAAGTCGAGTTTCTTGAGCTTGCCCCACATCGATCCTCTAACGCGACGTAGCGGGAGTAAGAAAACGATGATGATCATTGCCAAAGATGTGAGAGGAAGGTTGATATACTAGAGTCGCCCTGTAAGCTCCATCATGCACGCACAATCGTGTCGAGCAAAGACCTGACTCACAAAACACCATCTCCAGGTGACTTTCTCGGTGAACACACCACCGACAATTGGACCGCAAGAATTGGCAGTAGCAACGACGACTCCTGTGATGCCTTGGTACTTTCCTCTTTCCTTGATCGATACAACATCGGAGACTGTAGAAACATAATCAGCTTGAGTCAACCAGTAGTAAAATCAGGGAAGGGCATATCAGCCGAGTGGACTCACTGATGATCATTGCTAGAGTCAGAATACCACCACCGCCAATACCTTGTATAGCTCGGAAGATGATCAATTGAATCATTGATTGAGCCAAAGCACAAGCCAGAGAGCCCATCAAGAATATGAACAGACACGCCAGCAAGGTGAATTTTCGGCCAAAGATATCGGATACTCGGCCGTAAATAGGTTGTGCGGTCTATCAGAGTGACTCCTTGATCAGCATGCTTTTCTTACCGTATCGATAACGCGTTTGGAGACAGAACCTGACTTACGGTTGATGTAAGTAGATAAGCGGTTCCGACCCAGGAACTGATATCTGCCCGGTTAAATACCTTACCAAGCGTAGGCAAGGCAGTAGTAACGCTATGACCGGAATCTCATCCGTCAGCCTTATCTCATCTGGTCTCGATGTCCAGACCACAGCTTCACTGTGAAAGACTGATACCTAAACTTACATAGTTTGATCCAGCAGCGAACAGAACAAGGCACACGTCAATCCCACGAAAACAGCTACCACTTGTTTAACAGGCAACAAATTGGTCTGATCTTGCAATTCCACTTCTTTCTTCTTTCCTCCTCCAAATCTCGTTTTTTTACCTTCGATCTGCTTTTCTTCATCTTCCCCTTCTTCAGGCGAAGTGGATTGACCGTGATTATGCAGTTTATCTTGTGTATTATCGCTATTCCTTCTCGATTGCGCAGGTGTGCCATCGTGTTCATGTTCATGTTCATCGTGCGTATGCAGCGCATCGTCGCCGTTGATGTATTCGTCCTCATGGTCTTCTGGATCGTAATTACCAGTTTCATGAGTGGCCATTCGCCTCAACGCGTTCCTCGTATGTATACTACTCGACGTAGGTACTCGCGATAACGATAATGCATTTGAATTCGAGTTTGGGTTTGGATCGATTTGTGGCGTTGATAATATCGATCCTCGTCTAGGGTATTTACGCGTCGAGTTCGAGGTTGTCATCTGGGCAGGCTTGAACGGTCCACCTTTTTGTATGGTGGTCGAAGGTGATGCGTTATTTGGATCTTTCTCTGACATCTCGTTTCGATGGTATAATAGTATTTTGCTAAGATCCTTCGATTCGCTCTTTGACATTCACTGACAATTGACAGGGCGCTGGAGTTGACTCTACAAGTATGTTTTCTCCAGGTACGATATCAAGCGGGATGAATGCCGATCTTCTATCTTTGTTCAACTCGGTCTTCCGAGTGATGCCACTGTTGGTTTTACAAGACGACTCTAGGCGTTGATGCAAGACAGTATGCGAACCTATGCACAGGTGAGCAGGCGCGAAGGAGTGTGGGTATGCACACGATACCGAGTATTTGATTAAGACCCAATGAAGATGAAGATAAAAGTCAAGATCCATCTCGGTCGTCCGACTGGCAGCTGGCTGGGTTGGTTAGTCCTCCCAATCCTGTGTTGTCACTTTCATCGTCATCGGTCAAATCCGACCAATCCAAAATTTTGGGTGCAAAAAAGGCAAAAAGGCACATCCCGAGTTGCCCCTGGTAGCGGTCATCGCCGATCATTAAGAGCTATATTCGGAATACTCCTAATCATAGCAAAAACATCGGCCGATGACGTCGGCCGAAGCAGTCTCACTCATCTTTGTTGCTGCTTCGTAGAGTGTAGTCTTGATATTTAGGTGACATGAGACATATTTGCATGGAATACTTTACATTGACATGACTGTATGTAGGTACGAATGCGCAAGATCGATTCTATGCTTTCGGGCGATGCTAGTGGTTTGAAAATGCAAGTCAAGGATAGAAGAGGAAACAGAACTGCAAAGGTAGCGAAGCACCGCGGAAAGGAGTCCAACGAGATATGGACAAAAATGGTACGGTCGAAGCGACTGAATGATAAAATCAAATGTTCAAAGCAATCGACAGACCGAGCAATAACCTAAGAACTATTGAAGCGACCGCTCGCGGATCAGGTAGCTGGATTTCCCTTCTCCGACGCAATATCATCGTATAACCTGAAGATCTCTTCTCGCGTCTTACTGATCTGCTCAGTCAACGCTATCTTCAGATCTGGGAACTCCTCTGTCAATTTCGTCCATTTCTCGATCTCTGACACTTTTAGCCGCAAGGAAGTGTTGAGGCTTTCTAGCTTCCCAGATGTCGGAGCTGGAGCTGGAGCTGAAGCAGGAACATGAGCTGGAGTAGATGCTGCAGCTGGAGTGGGAAGTGAAGCAGGAGTCAAAGTCGGAGCAGGAGCCGGTGTCGATAGTGGAGCACTAACGACGCTCGGTCGTTTGCCATCTTGAGCGGTGGAAGGTAAAGCGAGAGGGGGACCGACGGTGTGCGAGTTCGGCTTGGTTGGGGCCATTGTGGGCTTCGATTGGGTTGCAGACGTCGACGCTGCGGGCGGAAGGGGCTCAGAAGCAGGTTTGGATGGGGACCGATTCTTCGCAGGCGTAGACTTCGTTAGGGTAGTCTTATTTGGAGTAGCCCCAGTGGGACAAAGGTCGTTCGGACTCGTCTTTTGGATCTGATGTGAACTCTTCGCCTTCTTCGAAACATCACTAGGATTGCTGCGGTCATCCTTGATAGGAGTTTCAGAAGAGTTGAGAGCCATTTCTTCCTCCCTGGCCCGTTTGTTGCGTTTTTGCCTCTGACTACTGCTGAATAGGGTCCCACTTGAGGAGGTAGACTGCGTCAACGCGATGGAGTTCGAAGAGGTAGCCAATTTCGACCCTCGGGAAGAAGGCGTGCCGCTTGCGCTCGATGCCTTCGATCCCGAGTTCGATCTGCTGTAGCATTTGAGGGGGTTTTCTCCCTCAACTACTCGTTGTTCGTTTCTTTCTCCCAAATCCGACAGAACCTCCTGATCTAGGATGATCGGTCCACCTTCAAAAGCCTCGATAGCCGATTTCGATTTCCGTTTGGACAGAACAACAAGTGTATACGTGTCTGGTTTGAGCAACAGGACTTGTTTGACCCATCTTGTAGGTCTCCCTCGCTCATCAGGTCGAGAAACTAAGTTACAGACCTTTCTGATCCATAGCTTCACATTTTTCTTGCTGACGATGTCGCGACGCTGAGTCAATTCTCGGATCTCAGGTGGGTATGCGAAACCCTCGTGGTATTCAAAGGCATTCAGTTTCCAACAGTTCGGGTCTCCATTTTGTGATTCGTCTAGGCTGTCTGCGTCATCGGGGACAAGCTTTGCCTCTTTCTTGCCATCGACAGAGATAATCGCATTTTCATTCTTGCTGTGAGAAGACTCTGTTCCAAGGATGCTGGCGGCCTTCTGCGATTTCATTGGAGGTCCGGCAGAGGCACCGGATTTGGTTGTCAGTGTTCCAGTGGTAATCGCAGGCTTCGGCGTCGTCGCAGGCACTTGGGCAGCTTTCGATGCGGATTTAGCCACCGACACCGCCGATGTTGACGTTGCAGGCGAAGGGCCTGATGCATTTGGTGTTGCAGTCGGAGTTGGAAGAGCTGCCGGCGGCTTTGATGTCGATGTTTGAATGTTAAGAGCGACAGTCGGAGGCACCGAAGTACTCGCAGTCGGCAAAGCAGGGTTCTCAGGTAGCGTCCAATCAAAGGCCACTCCATCATCTCTCCAATGTGTTCCACCAATCTTCTTGCCTTGTCTTATCATCTCCGCTCGTTGTGTCTTACGAAACGCCATTCTAGCTTGGCCACGCTCAGTGACATTTTTCGACCAACAATCCGGCAGCTCTTGCTTTCTACGGAATCTCATTCCGTCAGCTCGGTCCTGTCGGAACACAAACAACCTGATCGGGTTATATTGTGATCACGACAACTCACGTGAACGCTATTGTACCAGAAGTCCTCACGCCCTGATCTGTGACAACTTCATCCTCCAAATCTTTCACTGTAGGTTTGATGTCAATCTGTTCTTCCACTATCTCCTCCTTATACGATTCCGCTGGCTCATGATTGGTCGGTCCTAATTTTGGTCCCAATCCTGGTCCTGGGTTCGGTTCGGATTTCACGCTGATCTCAGCTAGGGGATTCTGCTTCTCTTTGCCCTTAGATTTGGGATTATTCGGGTTGATGGGCTTGAAAGACATCTTTTTGATCTCTGCTGGCGGTTGCGGCTCCGGTATTAGAGATTGAGATATTGGTGTTGCCGACTTGTTTTGACCTTTCTCCAATGCAATTGATGTTGTTTGAGCGACGCCATTTGTCCTCGGAGGACTAGATGGTCTACTGCTTGATGGTCCGGAAGGTGGCGGATGGTTGGAAGCCAAATCATTCGACGCACGAGTAGTCGTCGAGGATGGATGAGTTGTGTATGAGGAGCTAGAGCGATTTGTCGAGCGCGAGATGTCATGCTCTTGCTGTGGACTGCCTTGCGTGAGCCTGCTGGTTGGTCGAGACGATGTGATTCCCGCCTGGTTACTCGTCGAGGTACCGAAGTGCTCTTGCGGATCAATCTCTATGGGAGAGGACGATCTCCTTGGTGTTCTGGAAGGAGGTGACCATGTATCCTGCCTGACAGGGTAAGACGGACTATACCTTCGAACGTCGTTTCGGGCAGGCGGCGAAGACGATGAGGTGTGATAGCGTCTTGAAGCATGATGACTGGATTCAGCTCTCATGTCCCTATCTCTTTCTCTGTCCCTGTCCCAGTCTCTATCTCTGTCTCTATCTCTATCTCGTTCATGATATCCTCCTCTATCTCTAGGTCCAGTCGGAGCATATCCAGCGGGCGAGGCATTCGCATTGTATCTAGGGCGGTAAGTGTCGGCCTCGAAGGGTCTGCCAAGAAGACCATTATTCGGCCCCGGAATGTACCCATCTCTTGAGCTCGTCGATGGGGCTGAGCCTCTCCCACGACCCAATCCGGAACCTCTAGGTACCGAAGACCCACCGCCTCCTCCTCTTGAACCTCTGACTGGGGGTATACCCCCTCTACCGCGCACAGGCGGGAACGGAACGGGAACTTTCGAGAATGTCTGTATAGACGGGGGTCCAAGATTGGCTACCTTCTTATTGGCGTACCCTAGCACATCTCTATCCTCTATTATTCGAGGTACCGCAGATCCTCGAGCTGAGCTTGAGCCTGATCCTCTACCTCGACCCCTACTCGGACCTCCACCTGACATGGTCTGTCCTGCCCTCTAGATGCTCGCAGGTCTAGATCAATATCAAGCACCTCCAAGGTCCAAGAGTCCAGACGGGGCGCTGAGTCCGACTGATGCTGTAGAGGTCTGCTTGTCAAGACGATATGGTGCTGTTACAGTTGTGAGGGATATTGAGATGATGAGAAATGCATCAACGCATCAATAATGTTGATAATTGAACCTTTGAACGCTGAAATGTTAAGATGCAACAAAAATCAACAAAACGCGTGGATCACGTGGTTTCATGTTACCTTCCGGTATTGCTGCGATGCACGAAATAGTCAAGACTAAGGGTGCCTCGGAGCATTGGATGTCCCCTACAGACAATTGAGGGGCGATCTCAATACGAACGTCCGCTTGTAGATGATGCATCATAGTCTGGTTTACTGTGAACACTGCACAATCTACACCTCTGGAGTCTCCCCTTCGCTCCTACCATGCTCCAGCACCTCTCTAGCCAACCTCACATACAATCCATCTCCTTTCTCATTGTCTTCATTGATCTGTATCGAGGAAGAAGCCAATTGATCGTCGAGCGCCTTTTCGAATAATGATAACTGTTCTTCTTGCTCATCATGCTTGTATATCCATAATATGTACTCATATTCGCTCCATCCGTGTAGTTCATGCGGCAGTCTAAACGAGGACAAGACGATTATATGATGAAGGATGACCAAGGGTGGTAGGTGGACTGTCTCGACTGGATTCGAAAGCACCGAGTCGTCCGCGAATAGCAAAGTCCTACAGTCTCAGATAATTAGCTAGATTCGAGCCTTCTGTTAAAGGGCCAGATCGCTATCGTATGATATGAGAAGGAGATTTACCTGAATGACCTCAACGCTAGATATTCTTCCCCAATCTTCTCTACCCTCATACCGCCTCTCGAACCTTGCACTCGACCGGTGTTGAGGAGACTGGCAATACCCATTTCCAGCTCCGTCATATCTCCTGTCAATTTCAGTTTCCCGCTCTCGCCCAGAGGTCTGGCTATCGAAGCGTGAAGTAAGAACGTTCGTATGATGTATTTACTCAATTCGATCACCCTACGAACCTCTGACATCAGCATAACAGATCGTTACACTCTCCATTCGCAGAAAGTCATGATATGGAAAGCCGGGTATTGAAGCTCACCAGTCTCGCATGAAATCACCTAAACTCATCCTGCCAAGTATCTCGCCTCTCACAAAAGAGAGTTTATCCACCAGATCCTGCATATAAGGCGATCCGCCGCCAGATCCCATAGTCATTGGATCCATAGGCTTCGAGAAGTCGACTTTATGTATGCGCGATAAGATCGAGACGAACTCTTTCCGCAGAGCGGTGTCAAGCAAATCCGTTATCCTTTTATAGGTTTTCTCCAATGACTGCGGGATCGTGCGGCGATAGATTTAGCGATCACCCACTGGGAGAGGATTAGCACGTCTCACTTACACCGACAGAAGGACTCAGACTTTCCCATACTTTGCCGACGAAGTCTTGTTGGACATACTGGACATTCAGCCAACAGTGGTATAAACACCCGACCAATTGAGAATTGACGATTTGAGCGGGAGTGGCATTCGGGCCAATCAGACTGGTGGCAGTGAAGTCCTTGACCAACTAATGGCATTTTCACTCGCTCAGCTCAAGAATATCTTGCAAGGGTAGGCAGACTTACCATGGCATCGATACGTTTAATGAACCCGTCAAGCACCTTACCCGCATTTCTGGCCACTGTTCTCACTAACAGCGGATCGAAGCGTGCTGAATCCAACTCATTCGTTATCGTCCGTGCTATACTGACACCGTCTCCTGGTCCCGGTGGATTACCCCTCGCCGATAGGTAAGAAGACAATGCGGATGATATCGAGTCATTCATGCGCGTTGTCGAACGCGATAAGTAGAGCGTCTCGAAGACTGATACCGATCGTAATACTAGAACGGCCTCGGTACTATCGCATCGCATTCAGCTGTTCCCCTTTCTCTCCCGGACAGCTGACATATTGCCTCACCTCTGGAACTCCTTGGTGTATATAGTATCGGTATGAACGGCGATCTTTGCAAAAAAGTCGTGGAACAATCGCAGCAATCTCGGATAGCCAGAAGACAAAGCTTGCTGCAACCAAGGCGAAGCTATTCTCGAACATCAGCCGCACCCAGCATCTCGCCTGATTGAGCTCACAGCGTATAGCTTCTTTTGACTGTCCCTCGAACGCTTTTGCAAGAGTCGTCCAAAATGCGAAACTCGGCTTTTCATCCAATGTCTAGGAAGATCCCGAAAATTAGAAGGGTACAATGCAGAACTGACTGCCTTGAATTTTCGACTCACTTTCATGACCTCGTCTAGGAACTCCACTCCGCTGACGGGATCTTTCTTCAGCTTCAGCACTTTTTCCAGCGTGTATACCTATAATCGCTCAGCTCGACCACTATCCTGACGGTCTCGGAGTAGCTGACTCACCTTTACACAGCAGTTCGCAACATCCTCTATGACCTTTTCCAGCCTGCTCCATAGCGTATTCACCCATATTTGTGTGTTGGACGACGAAGGTTCAGTAGCCGGTCGTCCCCTCGAAAATTTGATTGCACTGTGTGAGCTTGCCGACTCTGTGAAGGCGAAATTTGGCAACTGTTAGTACTGTGAACCATCCAATGACGGAACGTCGTCACACCCGGAGCTGACTTACCTTTCGCGGCCACTTCCTTCCCTATTGCAGCCGAATCGAACGCCTTGGTCACTCTGAGAGAGACGGCATCATTGAGATCTGCTATCAGATTTGAAACGAGATCAGGTAGTAGTCGAAGGTTGTGTGCAGTTTGTAAAGAGGAAGACAGGAGAGATTGGTTCTGAATTGCAGGTCAGTGATGAGTCAGGACGTCGGACTACTTAAGTGCTCAATTAACTTACCAAATCCGCC
This sequence comes from Kwoniella dejecticola CBS 10117, assembly GCF_000512565.2. Taxonomy (NCBI): domain Eukaryota; kingdom Fungi; phylum Basidiomycota; class Tremellomycetes; order Tremellales; family Cryptococcaceae; genus Kwoniella; species Kwoniella dejecticola. The sequence goes on from NC_089301.1 coordinate 3,271,718, forward strand.
AAACCGCTGACCACCATACTCTCCATTTCCTGTATGATCGTGTCCCGAGCTTTGTCTACTACCGAAACATACGACCGAACAAACTCCAGCTCTTGTAGAGGTATCTGTGAGTCGCTCTGGTCTTCCCCGTCCTCGTTTCTCGGCGGATTCAGCAGTGCATCTGACAAGTTCAAAGCCGCTTCATCAGCTCTCTCACCTCGATCGACTAGTCGGGTCGAGTTGGATGAGCCAGGACGTACCAAGTTCAGCAACGCTCAAAGCAGCTTTTGCAAGCTCCCTTTCCCTCTCCCCTTCTACTTTCCCCTTCTCACTTCCTTCCATCTTCGCTAGCTGCCCTTCTAGACGCCTAGCTAGAAGGACGAACCGGCTCGCTCGTCGTGTCAAATCAGTCAGTAAGCTCAAAGCTTGTTGGCGAGACACCAAGGTTGACAAATTGGTATACGGCGTATGTATTTTGGTGTGTAGGCGTTCTATCGATGTCGAGAGGGACGATAAGGATGATCTGATGGGTGATAAGTGAGAAGAGAGGGATAAGGAGGTGGTCAAGTGGGATAGTAAAAGGGGATATGACGAGGTGATCTGCAATCTTCATGCGTCAGCTTCCGGTTCAGCCCTCAGAAAGAAGCAGGCCATGCAGCTGACCTCCTGCCGCAGCTGCCTAGTCACATCTTCCTGCAGACGTTCAGAATATGATCATCAGCACAAATCCCACTTTGACGATGGGGTCGTCTGAAATTTGAACTTACAATCCCATAATTGAGTCTGGCTAATTCAGCTCCTACATCTCCATCGCCCTTTTCTTTATCCGCTTTCACACCCTCCTCGGCCTTTTCATCAGGTCGATACACCCTTCCTTGCAGTACGGCATTTGCGTAGGCGTGAACATCGAACGAGTCGGATAGGAATGGTTTGTGGTCTGTCCGGCAATATCAGCTATGTCGCTATAGATACAACGTAAGACTCACCAAGATATGTATCGGACGACATTTTGAATCTTCCAGATGCATGTGATCATCACCTCCTTCGAGTGGCGGGTGCGTCAATATACTAGGCTAAAGGTCGCTACTACCTTGAGCGCTGTCATCGTCAACAATACACTTCCCATCGCGACGCTACATACCAGGGCGAACGACACCACGTGTTGTGCACAAGTCACGTGATGTCACCTCCACCGTAAACAAAGATTTCTGAAGAGGCGGTTAAAGTAGTTGGCAGATGGATTTCCCAACTTGTTGTGTATCGATGAGTAAGTTTTATCGATATATACTACTTGAATCATTAAGCCAGGGGAAGAATGCCAAAAGAACAAGTCCGAAAGAGAGGACGTCGAGTCCGTAAAGGTGATGTCCAAAACGAGGCAGAGGACGTACCGGTCCAACCAACGACCGAAATAAATGAACCGGTACCCTCGACATCAACGTCCACATCCTCTACCACGCCAGGCGGAATCCATCCTTCGAGAGCAGCATTCTTAGCTGGTCGATCGGCACCCCGAGCACAAGTGCAGGATCAACCTTCAACAGCCCCTGAAGCTCAAGATCCGGAGGAAGGACCGGCAGAATGGCATAGGGGTCCGAGAGTCGATTCCGAGTTCCCATTTGGCGTACTTGATCCGGATGTCAAGGCGTATTTCAGGAATGTAGAGGAACAGATTAAAGATTGGGAAGGAGTCAGTAGTGCGGGCGAAGAGCGTGAAGGTGAGCTTTGAGCACTCGTATTAAATCCATATATGTGTACAAGTGACATAGTGCATCATTGCTGAGCTGATCCTGGACTACAATCAGACCGTCAATTGTTCCTTACTTCGGTGTTGTCGGAACTCCGATCACACGAGCTACCTACATCTACGGATCCCGAAACTTCCATAGTACTCGAACGGCTGCTACCTTCTCTGAATGACTGGGGCAGAAGGGTGATAGGAGATTCGGTCGGCGATAAATGGGAAGAATTGATCAGGCACAGATTCGGGAGTCATGTAGTGCAGACATGGCTGACGCTCGCAGCGGGGACCTTGGATAGAGAGGTAGGCCACCCCATTCAGCGCATTCGCACAGTATAATCAAGCTGAAGTCCTTTCGGCTCGATTTGACAGGCAAGGGGTATATGGCCTCCCCAACAATCCAAACAAGAAACGAATCCCGCTGAAGGCCAACTACCCAAAATGACCGAACTTTTCCTGAACATCATAAAATCCCTCTCGACCTCTTTTGCCGATCTGTTATCTTCTCCACATGCTTCTCCTCCTTTGCGACTCTTACTGCTAATCCTCACGCCCAACCGAGCAGTACCAGCTCTGGAATCAAATGAAGGGGATAAGAACGGGTTGATACGTTCGAAACGTTCGAATAAGTTCAGGAAGAATCAAGATGTCAAAGGGAAATCCATATTAGGCGATAACGGAGAGTCGGCGAAGGGCAAAGGGAAGCGTCAGGTACCCGCAGAGCTTGTGGCGAAGCGTAAAGAGATCACAGACAGCTTGAAGTCGAGGCTAGGAGAGGCGGAATGGAAAGCTATGGGTGTCGATACCGTCGGAAGCGCGACTGTCCAGGTAGGCCACTAACCTGCTATAGCCCTGAGTGTAGTGGGGTCCGGCTGATGTATGCAAATTCTTCTGGACAGCTATTGCTCGAATTCGAGGTGGAAGATGGTGCAGCGGAGAAAGAAGGATCGTTGTTCGATATCCTCACGGAAGGCTTAGTGACGCAACTCAGTGAGTTTCAAAAGCAAATCTTGTTTGACATTGTCACGCTCGCCGAGATCATGCACTGGTATTGATGATGTTGTCTAGACAAAGACCCCAAATCAGCTCCCGAGCCGCAGCCATACCTATCTACCGTCCTTCAAACGCAGACGGGTACTAGACTTTTCGAGACCCTCTTATCCCTTGCTCCGGACAAAGTGTTCAAAGCGCTTTGGAAGGCATATTTTGTCGGGAAATTGGGTAAACTTGCCGGACATCCTTATGCGAACTTTGTGACTGCCAAAGGAGTTTCCCGGCTGGACAAGAAGGGTATAGAGGCTTTGATTGGAGAAGTCGAGGGCAATAGTGGTGGACGTGGATTGATAAGTGAGTTAATGCGCCGCTTTCGAATCCTACGATTCCGAAAGACTGAGTGATGTGTGATATTGTGCATTGTAGAGGCCGCCAGAACGAGTGTGTTACAAGCTCTGGTGGAGCGGAGTGTGATTCTAGGAGAATGTCAACAGGATGTCTTGAAGGTGAGCCATCTCAGTGCAACAGATGAACAATGCCGACAGAGCTGATTTTCCTTTGTAGCTCTTGTATTCATGCCTTGAACTTCCGGAGGATAAGATTACGGACTTCGTTCCTTGTTTAATGGCTCTGAAGACGTATCCTGTGAGACTTTTTCAGATTGTCCTCTTAAAACCAAAGCTCGAGCAGATACTGATCGGCATGATTGTAGATGTACCAAGCTATATTGTCTGGTTCCGACGCCCCGCAAGAGACCGAAGATCCATCGGAAGAAGTGGATAAGGAAGCTGAAGATACGGCTGCTGCGTACGCGCGGAGATCAGCATGGGAGAATCGACGGACGGCTAAACCCAAAGCAGGGGAAGGAGAGGTTTTACCTAATATGCAAGGATGTCTGATTTTGCAGGGAATGATGGGTATGAAGGATGTCAATGGCGTAGTGCTTGATAGGTGAGCCCACTTGCTCTTTCTTTCCTTTTCTTTTCTTTTTTCTTCTCTTCTCTTTCCTTTTCCTTCCCTCTCTTTCCGACAGAGAGGTTCCTTGCGTGAAAGCAGGACCTAGTGGTGACGTACCGACTAACATCGTCTGATTCTGTTGTTGATTTACCAGTCTCACGGCTCAACGCGTCAATACATTACTCACCTACGCAAAATCACCTATATCCTCCCATTTCTTAGATAAGGTATTCACCGATCCTGCCGTTCAACCGAAATATTGTCGGAAGGTCATGTTACTCCTCATGGATAGCTGGAAAGAATTGGTAGAGGACCGAATAGGAAGTAGAGTGATGGATACGGTATGGGACAAAGCTGATGGGTATATGAAGGTGGGTCATCCCGATATAAGCGTTTGACAGACCCAGATGGACTTAGGAGATCTAGTCAATTTGAGGTGCGATAAAATGATAATGCTGATTTGCTTGGATTTGGCGAATAGGAAAAGATCGCTCGGAGTTTGATACCCCACATAGTGGTCCTTGGTCAATCGCAATACGCCAAATACTTCTTGAAGAAAGCCGAATTGTCCTTGTTACAACGTCGACCAGATGAATGGCGTGAAAAAGTAGTTGGGCTGAAACATCATTTCGCCCATCAGAAGAAGTCGGCCTCTATTCCTGTCGGAAACAATCTGAATGGAGACTCTCAAGAGGGTGAGGGAGGTAAGAAGAGGAAGAATGAAAGTGGGAGTGGGACCAAAGACGAGATTGATATGCTGTTCGAAGGTGTTGAGAAGAAGAAAAGCAAGAAGAGGAAGGATTGATCGGCTCTTCGATATCCGGTGAAGGTGTTCTCTTTTCAGCTCATATTGCATTTTGAAGTTACTCGACCTCATATCGAACCATTTATACTGTATGCATGATATCCATGAATCGTATTCGTACAACATTGAGAAGGGGTATGATTGGGAGTCCGATGAGATGGGCATGTTGAGGCAAGCAAGTCGTGTCTTGTTATATCTCCCTAGAGGTGATCGTACAAAGTCAGCTGACGGTTCTCGAAAGAGACGCGACGAGTGACTTGACTCGACCGGATCAGCTCGACTCGACTCGACTCACTCTGCGGGCTCTTTCCTCAGATACCAATCGATCGCCCCTGAGAACACGGCAAATGCGACTCCACCACCCAATGCAGCTTTTATACCTGAGTTCCGGGCTAGGATGGCACCGGATAAGAATCCTGCTGAGACGGCATTGGTTATATCGTTCTTTGCTCGGTACTGGGAATTGGAAACATGGAATGTTGGTTAGCTCGAATATTCAATGACAAGTTAGAGAGTGAAGTGGAATTTTCAGTCATTTTGGGTGACAGAGGTAGTGGATCCAGATGGGATCACGCATCGCACTCAGAGAGAACGAGCAGAGAAGAGGAATGGAATTGAAAGCATTGTCACTGGTTGATGACTATGACTACTGAACAAACTCACCCCTTCAATACAGCATTCTACACCGGAATAGATCGCTCCGACTTTAGCGAACCCTTTACCACTGCTCCACATATTACGTCCCATCTCTTTGAAGACGAACATCGTCTGAGCTCTTGTCGATAGTTGGCTGGACGCTCGGGATAGCGGGTCTTCATATGCGAATGTAGCCGACATCAAAGAGAAGAAACCACCCATTGCGAAGCCTGCGCATAGGGTGCGTCCGTTCAGCAACGCATTCATTATTGAGCATCGAATGAAGTCTGGGAGATTAGAGAAGGGAAGGGAGAGAGAGCGATTAGATATTTTGAATCAGAGCAAGAGGTTTGACCAGGCAGGCGGTGGTCGGGAAGGAAAGGAACAAATGATTGAGAATTTATACGTATAAGTCAGGGCGGGAAATACCCACCTGCACCACTCGCCATTGTCACTTTCAGAGGACAGCTCTCCATAGCCATCCCAATATACCTCTGATACCTTAGCGCCGTCTGCATCTCTTGTCGTTCCCAATCACTCGTTCCTGCCGGGACCGGTTCTTGGCCTGGTAGATATATCGGACATAGTAATGGCATAGGACTGGGTGAAGGGAGAGCCATATTGATTGTCTTTTGAGCCTTTTAGGTCTGTCTTCGAAATTATGCCTTGACTTGAAAAGGGATATGATGATTGAGCAATACGTCGTTTGTCGTTGTCGTTGTTGTTGCTCCGTTCTCCGTTCTACAGCTTTCAGACTTTTTTCGCTGCTGAGCTGATTGCCGAATAACGTTCGAAGCTTTTTAACGTGTAATGCAACGGAGATTCAACAATGTCCGCACGGTTAATGGATTAAGCATAATGAAAGCTGAAGCTGAAACAACAAAGACAAGACGCGTCCGACAACACAGACAGGTGAAGAGACATTTCCATCGGCTGCTCATTGGGGGGGTATTGTATATCATCAAAGAAGGACTCACCACTTGACATCTGACCGTGCAAGCGAACGCAGAGCAGCAAGGGAAGTCGACGCCGATTCCTGAAGCGTCCGCGACGCATGATCCAGCTTACTATCGACTCAAAGGACCCTTGCTCATCTTGACCCTTCCATCGTCAATGCCCTATGGTACAGGTTCAACCTCATCATAGCTCTCCGACAAAGCGCCAATCTACTCGGACATGATCTGTTACGTTAAGATTATATCGATAAGACACGTCGTACCCCAGTAAAAGTAACAACAATCCCCCTGCCCACAGCGTCCCCCCAACTCATGCTCGACGACATGAGCAACTCGCCCTCGTCTTCTCGTCGTCGACCCAAATTATCACAGGAGAACTGGGACGACGATTTCGAGTTCACTCTCCCGAAGAAGGCAGGCTCGAGCTCAACATCCAAATGCAAGGCAAAAGATGAGGATACTCCACCTTCTGCCATTCGGGCTGAGAGCTCAACTGAAGATTGGGATGAGAATTGGGATGAATCACCTCCACGCTCTCCGCCGGCACCTGTAGCCCCCGCTCAACACCAGCGCAAGAAATCATCGATACCGCCGCCAATCGATATACCTTCCTCTTCTTCATCGCGCATCCCACCTAGGTTATCTCCATCTCATCCGTCAAGCTTAGGAGCATCACCTTTGCCCACATCATTCTCTTCGCCTCAGCAACGGCTTCTTCCTTCTCGATCCCATTCATCAATAGGTATATCTTCCGGTCAACAGCCGAGATCAAGGTCAGGCTCAACAGCGGCTACTGGTACAATCACTCGGAATAAGCTGATCAAGCGCCATCCCTCCTCATCCTTCGTTCCCATTTCCAGCCATTCTTCGTCCAACATAGCCTTGTCTACACCGTCAGAAACGTCTCTGCATTCTATGAATTTGGTCAACCGTTCTTCCCCAAATCTACCTCACAATTCGCCCTCCTTGCCACGAAGTACATCGGGGGAACAGATGCCGCCGCCGCCACTGCCGACGGGAGGCATACTAGGCAGAGCGAGAAGTCGGTCCAAAAGTAAGGCTAGACCCGATAGTCGGAACGATGTGAGGATATCAAATATACCTTTCAGCCCGAGTAAAGATGATATGAAGGACAAGCATACAGAGAAGAGGCCAGGATTCTGGAAAAGGCTGTCTGGTGTCCCGGCTGCGTCAGCTGAACGATGTGAGTGGAGCCTTAGTCCGCTGCCTGCGAGCCTTGACTGATATTTCGCAGCCGACGGAACGCCTCAGCATCGTAGGAGGCGAAGCTCCTCTGTAGGAGCCAAACAAGTCACTTCTGACTCGCCCCGTCCTCCTGTTCCTCCATTACCCAGCAATATACGGTCACCCAGCGGGGCGTCCAGCACATCAACTTCATCCGCTAAATCAGGTCCAACATCCGCTTTCTCAGCTTTACTGCGCAGATCAAGTAGCAGCTTGTCAAAGAGGTCGGACAAATCGAAAGACACGCCCCCTCCTTCCTCCTATCCCTATTCCGCTTCTCGCCACGGAGCCAGTACAAGCAGCATCAACTCGGTCATCCACCAGGGCGTACCCATACCCTCTAGACAAGGGGATATCACGCCTGACCTGCCTTCGTCTGCCTCTTTCTCAAGAGGATTCCACCTACCTTCGCCTTCGCCTGGCTCACCATATCACGCTCCTTCATCTCGTATGCCTTCCACAGCGGGCTACCCCGTCATCCCTCCGCTACCTCACTCGACTTCCTTTCCCGGCCATCACGGTCTACAACACAGGGGGAGTGGGAGTGATACCGAGACTGAGGGCGAGAGTAAGACCCCTAAAAGGCGCAAGAAAGTCAGACCAGTATCGGCTCTGCCTGCACCTAGATCAGCCGATCCTCAACCGCCAATCCCAGGGTTGCCGATAAGTAGGCAACCTTCGTCCGAATTCTCAATAGGTCTAGGCAGATCGAGCACCTCCCCATCGGGTTTTGCAAGTACGACTACGTCGACACTGAAGCGATTGGGATCATTATCGAAGAAACACGGGCGAAGATTATCTGGCGGATGGAAATTCGGAACGACCTCATCCACTGACTCCAATAAATCAGTCACGACTTCCTTAGAGCCTGTTCTCGGGTCACCGTCCAAACCCAATGTTCAGCAGGATGGTCTGCCTCTTTCTCCTACTTCGCCCAGCCCGGACGTAAGCTTGCAAAGTGAAGAAGAGTTGAGGACAGCTACACGTGCTGGATCCGTTTCTGCGCCCACCTCTCTATTCATGCCTCTTTCGTCGACTGCGCGCCAGTCCTCGGCAGCTGAGATAGACGCGATCACCCCCGCGGAAGGCGCGATGCCGGAGAAAGACAAGAAGGAGAAGCATCGCCGAAGGCAAAGCTGGAACGATTTCGTGATTCCTCGCGAGGTCATGCTGAAGCAGAAGGAGCTGAAAGAAGGTATAGGAGCTGTAAAGATGTTTGCGGGTGGGGTATCCTGTGAGCGAGTATCCTGTCAAACCCTGGAGCGGATCGCTGACCAGCGCTGGAGTAGCGCTCAAGACACTGCTTAACACACATGCGGATATCCGCGATCGAATACTCGCTCAAGGTACCCCTTCCGAGGCGGCCAACTTTGCCACCCTCGACGCCGAATTCGAACAATGGCTAGAAATGGCTGTTGTGCTGATCGAAGTCGGCTCGACTGGCGCTGATCCATCCAATCATCCTTCTTTCTCTGGTCCGCCTCGATCTAGGAGGGTGACACTAGCGTCTGACGAAGCTAAAGCAGCGAGCGCAGCTATGTCGAAAGCGATGTCTGTGCCACCTAATCCGCCTGTCCAACTTAGCTCCTGGCGGAAAGCGAGTCTGCCGGATCCGGAAGAGCCATCCTCCACGGACGGCATGTTTGGACCTCCGCGAGCCGATCCAGAACACTGGCGAGCCTCCACAGGACGACAAGACTTGTCGAAAAGACAGCTGGAAGTCCTTCGGACTATGCTGAGAACGCCTGTTGCGCAAACTCCCGACAGGCCAGATATCGGAGTAAGGACTTCAAGCACCCTCAGTGCATCATCGACTTCAAGTCATCTCAAAGCGAGTCATCACGCACAGCAAGGTAGTCCATCGCCGAATCGTACAGGTAGATCCACCAGAGGGGTGACACCAGAAAGCGACATTTCTTTCCCTTCGCCAGGCGACTCGGCGCATATTCAACCTTCTGCTTCGTTCCCCTCTCCTCTTAGCGCGCGCATACAGCAACATCCAGCTGGACCACAGCAGAAGACGTTCAAAGATCGCCGAGCTAGTAAAGCCGGTCTGGCCGGCCTGAAGGAGTTCCTCAGATCACTCAAGAAGGATAAAGACAAGGACAGAGATGTTCCTAGAATCCCTTCTAGTGCACCTGGAGGTGGTCTCAGCCCTCTAAGAATCAAGTCCAGGCGATTCGGATTAAAATCTTCAACTTCTCCTCCAGCTTCTCCCACATCGCCCATCTCACCCGCTTTCAACAAAACCTCCAACGACGTATTTTACCCTACGCAAAGATCGACTTTCTCGGCACTAGGATCAGCTGCTTCACCCAATATACCCGAAACGCCGCAAACGGCTCCTATGCTCCAACAGCAGTTCCCCCAGTCCGCGCCCAAGACCGGATCGAGATCTAGAGCTGGCACGGAAAGTTCTCCTAGATTGGGTGTCGAGCAGAAAAGACCTTCAATAAGGAACATATTCCGGACGTCTTCTGGGAATTGGTCAGAATTAGTCAATCCCTTGTCCCCTTCTTCCAACGGACCATCCACACCGTCTAACGGAGACAGGAATGGGTCACCGGCATTGACGAAAAAATCGTCGATCCAGAAATTGGGATTCTCCAAATCGAGTTCCGCTCAAATGTTAAGCAAGATCAGCGTGTCTGATCCGATACCCTCCAAAATACCTTTATCAGCTTCGTCGAAAACGCTCTTTGCCAATGACCTGAACCCTTCTTTCGACGTGACGAATGCGAACGCGAATGGCGAGATGACCCTGCGTGCTGGTGGGACGGGAACAGCGAAGAAACGAGCATCAGGCTTAGGATTAGGATTAGGCTGGCCTGAAAGTCAATCGCAATTACAATCTCAATCTGGGTCTGGGTCTGCCACGACTGGTACTGCTGCTAGTCCGGTTAAGACTTCTTATGGAAGTGCGTCTACGGGTATCGGCGAGATGGGCACGGTATTTGAGAGTCCGTCAAAGATCCAATCGGATAATACGTTGAAACCCTCCAGAAGTAGAAGTGGGAGTAAGAGTAGGTATAAGGGTGTTGTTGGGAATATGCCTTTATCACCCAAGAAGCTCAGGTTTCCCAGTAATAAGAGTTCAGCTTCGATCTCTGTCTCTAGTTCGATTTCGACTTCGACTTCGGCCGCGGTCAGTAGGGTATCTTCAATTGATAGTCACCACATACCAACTTCAGTATCGCCTTCGAAGGCCAATCTGAGCTTGAATGGGAACGGTGATAGACACGGGAGTGGAGACGGACAAGGAGCAATTAGGCATAGTCAAGATTCTCAATTGTCAGAAGATGCAAATGGCACGGATCTGGCTACGACGATCGCTCTCACTCCTGAAAATCTACCTACGCTTTTAGAGTACTTGAGGCAGTGTGAGAGGATGTTAGGTCTCTGGAGGGAACGTGTTGAGGAAGTCATTGACGTGAGTGAGGAGAAGCGGAAAGTATGATCGTATGATCATCTTCGTCCTCGGCCTTCCTCTTCGCCTTGACGGAAGGCGGGTCGGAATTGAGAATGTGATCATCGGGTCCTCAGATTGCCTGGCCAAGAGTAAGATGGGGCGTAGGATCAACCGTATATAACACTAGGCGAGCCAATCAATGTACAATAGACATACTTGCGCATCCATAGTACAATGCATATCTGCTCTTCGCTCTTCGTTCTTCGCTTTCTGGGTTGAAGGCTGCAAAATATGACGACATGTAGACATACTAGCTAACTCGCGATTCATACAACGTGTTCGGATCCTACTATAGGATATATACATATATACACATACTTGAATACAGCTCGCAGTGCGATCGAGAGCGCGTTCGATACTGATTCTTGCGCATCATGAGGTTGACGCAGGACTGACATTCGCGCCTGCACTTCCCCTGTCCATCTGACTTTCAACCATCAAGATCCTTTTGAGAACCACCAAAATCGCTCTGCAGGCTTTCGTCCAGTTCTCTTCCGCCGAATTATCTTGCACCTTGTCTTTGTCTTTATCTTGATTTGACCCTGATCGATCTGCAGATGGCGACGCCGAAGTAGCTGAAGTAGAAGCGGAACCCAAACCCATAATTGACATTGAGGGGAGTGTAAGTGGCATCGAAGATATTCCTGGTAATTTGATTGAATGATTCGATATTTTATCTTTATGTATCCTAATGTAATCATGATTCACAATCAGCTATGAGTTAAATCCAATCCAGCATCTGCATTTCCGTTTGGCTACTTGTATCGTCGACGTCTTTGTCCATCTCATACGATCTCGTGACCTCAAGAATATGGGAATTTCGATCGTATCGTGAACCAAATACCCACTCGATATTATTATTCGCCCATCCTTTCCCTCGCTTCTTGCCGTACTCGATCAGCTGTCTCAGGCAGTCCAGCAGAGCAATCATGGCGTGATTGAATCGTCTATTCTGCAACAACCTAGCCGGCGAAATTTCCGAAGACGCGTATAGCTCGTAAATGGTTTTAGACGGCGGTAGCTCTTCGATACGTGAGTAAGAGCCTAGAGGGACGATCTTGTAGCTGGAAATATTGCGGTGCAGGTCGTTCACATCAGCCTAGTCAGGGGTTAGTAACGGAACATGATATGACTTGCCTCGTAAAGACATATCCGACTTTATCAGCTATCCTATCCAGACAAAGCGCAGTCAATCCCCAAGCTGAGTTGATCTCTTCCCACTCTACGATCGGCCTTCCGCCTAGTCGAAGGCCATTGATAGTGCCCACTGTGATGCCGTGTCCGCCTGATGAGGTGGGTGAAGGGTCTAGGGGTACGTGTCCGATCTGAAAGGCATCGTTGTAGACATTTGTACTTTCCAAATGGGCAAGGAGAGATCTCGATAAGAGCAAGTGAGTCTGCGCGGTGGATAATGTTGATTTGAGATGGGATAAGTTGGAGGACAAAGCAGAATGCTTTAGTAGGTATCTACCATTTCAGACCCGTCCATTAGTATCGATGCAAAGGGAAAGCTGGCCAGGCTCAAGGTGAACTGACTCGGCCTCTTCTCTTTCTACTTCCTCTTCATCCCTCTTTACCCTCTCTTCCTCTTTTTGGACTTTCTCTAACTCCTTCTCTCGCTCTTCCAAGACACTCCGCAGACGGTCTTCTTCCTCTTCTAGCTCCTTCTTACGCTTGATCAGCTCTTGCCACTCATCTTCATCACCTTCAAGATCATATTCTCCCAGTCCTTCTCCTTCTTCCCGCTCTTTAATTCTAGACCTTGACTTTGACCGACCACTCGATTGTTTCTCTCTGTGACGCTGTATCTCCTTTTCGAAATTGATATATGCATCTCTTTCCCTCGTGAGCTCCTCCGCCATCTTCTGGAACTCGGTAGTCAATAGCGCGGTGCATTCCGTACATAGCGGATGAGATATCGGCGTATCACTCGAGATGATCTGATGTAGTTGATTCGACAGATTGGAATTCAAATTCGAGCTCGATGATGCTGGGTTTTGCTCGATTCCTCTGGAAGACGATGATGCTGCAGATTGTTCAGGAGGCAGCAGAGATGATTCAGAGAGTAAGATGTATGACTCGGCAACTCCACTCGTAGGTTTGGACCTGGATGATGATGCTATCGAATTGGCTTCGGCCCATATTTTTCCACTTGCTTGCGAGCTAGGCGGGAGGGCTGCGAGCTTGGCAGAAGCTGGAAGAGCGGAGAAGGGCTCCGGAGCAGGGAGTGAGGAGGAAATGAGGTTCAGTTGGGAAGGGGTAAGATTCTGTATCGATGGGTCGAGAAGCAATGGCTGTTGTCAGAGGGTGAATCAGAGTCAGTCAGATTGTTTCACTAAGACCTTGGAGGACACAGAGAGCAACTCACCTGATGGCATCTTTGACAGATATGCGAGTCGACCGAAGCCTGATCTGCGGGCTGCGACATCGTGTAGGGGGCGCTATGAAGCACTGTATACTCGGCGTTGAAGTTATCGGTATCAATGATGGTTGCCTTTACTCGTGTGCTGTTGTTGATGCAGCTGTATGCGTGATGAGCTCGAGCTTAACCGGGCCGATTCCGTCGGAAGTAAACGCTTCGAAGTAGTTACGGTTGCAGCAAAATTCGTTCGAAGCGTGAACCAAAACAAAAGAATGAGGACTGCGATTTAAGAGGTCTCTTCTTCTCATGTGTTGCCCAAGACACTCGAACACTTGCACAACGGAACGAACATCGCAGCTGTGACTCAGAATTCAGGATATTGAAGATGCCACGACGCCCTCCATCTCCACCGTCGTTCACCCCGCCCCTACCTGCGAATCAGTACCTCGTGCACCTCCAATCACCGCAGGGGTCCAATAACTGGTTATGCAAAGACACGGACGGAGTCGAGAGGCTGGTGGAAGCTTCTTCCAAACTACGAAGGATAAAGACCTTGATCATAATGAGGGGTGACTCTACCTGACTCAGACTCCGTCCACGCCGAAAGCTGATATACTTGACTCGTGCCTTCTTAGGGGATTTCGCAATTATCAACTTGTTCCCTGTTGCTCCGGAAGATAAAGCAAAAGGTGGACGACTCGTTGGTGAGATCGTCCATATACTGGATAAATCAGATATAAAAGAATGGAAAAAGGCTGGTGCTTGGTATGTGTCCCGTCTACTCGAGTACATAAAGACCGCTTGAAAATGAATACTAAGTGTGAATATTGTATATAGGCCAGAAGGCTTTGGGGAGCAACCTCAAGCTGCGACTTCGGCTCAACCTCAGTCGGATGACGAGGATGAAGCGGAAAGCGAAGAAGAGAGTGATGATGGAGCACAGCAGGAAGACGAGGAGAAGGGACTATAGTCACCTGTGATTCTCTGCCGATTGCGACAGTAAATATACCTAGCATCCATATATATACCCTACATCGCTTTGCATATACGTCACCCGTACATACCACATCGCTATCTCTTTCTCAGAATACAGATAGGCGGCGGGAGTCTTCGACGAGATATGCAACTCATATCCATCTCGCCTGGTAAAGAACATACAATATGAATGCCTGATACAATGAAGCATTTTTCGTCATAAGCCATGTACAAATTTAGTGCTTCACAACCTTACTTCCTCTTGGAAATCTTGCGGCCATATCTTGATGACCGTCACCACTCCCAAATACCTCTGAACTCTCTCCAATCGTCGTCCCCTCCTCCGCCTCCGCCTCCACCGACAGCTCCGCCCGCAGCTTCTCTTTCGAACCTATCGATCTCTTCCTGATCGAACAACTTCTGATAACAAGATCGTCCAGGCGTGTTGAAGTGCTTGTACGGATCCGTAGGCTTGATCGGATCTCCACATCGATAGCAGAAATGAGCATTACATCTTCCGCACGTCATATGATTACATCCGTGACTAGCAGGTTACCATAATCATCAGCTTTCGTTTAAATAGATCGTACAAATTGAGCTTATCAGGCTTCAAGGGGTATCGGTCTCAGTGTTCACTCACCTCTTTTCCACTCGCACGCCACATCCAGAACAAGGTCTAGTCTTACTCTCCAACCAATTCTTATTCGCCTCATCTTCAAAGTACTTAGCTACCATTCTCTCCAAATTGGCTTTTCCCTTCTTCATCTCCATCTTCAATCTACCTTCGCTCCCCTCAGGATAGCTGAGGTATTCTGAAACGATAAGCGAAGTCTGAGGGAATGCACAAGGAGTATGTGGCCCATGCCATGTTGCATTGCAATACAGGCAAAATGAGTATGAGCATTTTGGACAGGTCCGATGACGGGCCCATCGATCTTCCGTCGGTATCGTCGGTGCCGATCTGGTTTCCACATCCATATCAGTGGTCCTCGAGGTTTCCGTCGTTGAGACTGATGCACTGGTTGTTGAGATATCGGAAAGACGGATGACTTTTGAGGTGAATTTCGGATCGAAGGTGATGGCCACTGGTAATTCAGGGGGCGGGACGGCTGCCTGACATGACGGTCGTGGACATATCGTATATGATGGGTCTGTCGGTCAACAGACAATCTATCAGCTAGACTCGCGAGTGATCAAGAAATATAGGTTTATTGATTCACCGATTTCGGCTTTTCGTTTCTCTTTCACATCTTCCCACCGTTCCCTTAGGCTTTTTCCAACGACGCTTTCTATCAGATCTGAAGTGATGTCGTTGTCCATTGCTTCTCCGCGTTCTCGCAAGGCTCGCTGCTTCGTGCATGACACACTTGGGCAAGATACGTTTTCTAATGACCCCTCCGTGATGGCCAACGACCAGCAAGAGCTCAGGCACGGCGTACAGCTATATATCTACGAGTCAGCTGCTGATGGGTTGATCTGTATGAGTAGAAAGTCCGACCCACAACACACAGCCGCATCCAGGCATCTGCACGCAACTTTTGCCCTTACGATTCTCGAGGCAGATCGAACATGAAAAGGCGGTCTGCTCGAAATCCGTGTGTATTTGACTGGCATTGTAGCTTTTGAGCATGGTATGGAACGTCGAAGGTGTCGTCATGGGCGGTACAGACAGTCTAGGCGTAGCGGGGAACAGATTATCAGGTAGGTATTCACAATCAAAATCGTTGTTTAACGTGGGTGACCCAAGATTATCAGACTTACTCAAGAGAAGACCCATTAAACATCCCTAAATCATTCAAAAATTCGCCTGAGCCAACCCATTCCCACCATCTCCAGAGTATCCCTATACCTTCGCCGTTGAGCTCTTTCTCCTCTTCCCACATTTCCACCAGCTTATCTTGGATCGATCTAAGCTTTGTCTTAGGCAACCAACTTCCGAATTTCTCGCCACTTGGCAACGGAGCTCGAAGGTTGATAGGCCTTGGACCGTCCTGTAATGGATATGTGTTCGGCAGGAGGACTCTTAGTATCAGAGGAGGTAGATGGGATATCTCCAAAGAGGCCGAGGGACCAGCGCTCGTATCTAGTTGGACTTTGTGAGGGGTTGCAAGGGTTATCGGTATTGTAAGAGTTAAAAGCTGGCCAGGTTTGTCATCGGGATTAGAATGGATGTTCAACAGCAAAGGATATATGGACTATAATATACATATTTGAGCTGATTTCGCATGAACCAGGAAGGGGACTGGAAGGATTCATGAGGCTCACCTCAAGGACGGTGATTTCGTCTTCTTGCATAGACAAGCATTGGGCGATGACATTCTCGATCGAGCTTACCGACATGTCGTACGAGTTCCAAAACGTCGATCCCTTCTGGAAGAGCCTTCGTCAAATTTAGAATACAGGCACTCCGTTCGTTGCCTCGCAGCGGAAGATCCTGTTACTTGTGCCGATGTAGAATATGCAAAAGAATCAAGTGAAGAGAAGTATGCGATCACAGGCAAGAGGATAATGATGAACACGCAAAGTGGAGGTTGTCCACGCCAACTACAATCATCCATTTTCACAGCACAAAAGCACTACAATACTATTCGCATCTATACATCATTCTTCATTCCTCGTCGCACTTAGGGCACAACTCAGCTAGCAAGCGTGACGACGCGAGCAGCTGAGGATTGAAGGTATGAAGATATGAGTGGATCGATAAAAGGTAGATCACTTCTTTGTACGATCACCTGCAAGTGCAAGTTGGCTGAGGACCATTCTTTTAACGCGTACTTGTAGCTATCGACACCGATTCTGTACATCGGATACATTCCGGTCAGGTGGTTCTGGATCTTCAAGGGGCTATCAAGGAGCTCGTCGAAAATAGCTTGGACGCCGAAGCGACGACTATAGGTAATTCATCTTTCTGAATACTTACTGTCTGCCTCATCCGGTGCTGACACGACGCCCAGATGTTCGGATCAAGGATAATGGTTTGGACAGTATCGAAATTTCAGATAATGGCTCTGGAATAGCTGAGAGTGACTGGGAGTCTATTGGTCAGTCACGATAACCCTAGCTGAATTTAGTACCTCTTGATGAACTCAGCTTATATCTCGTGCGTCTACAGCATTGAAGCACCACACATCGAAATTACCTTCCCTGACAGATCTGTACAAGGTAACCACCTTCGGCTTCCGTGGGGAAGCGCTTTCGGCTCTCTGTGCGTTATGCGAGAGTGTGACTATCGTGACTTCCACCAAGGAGACTGCGCCGATGGGAGCAATCATCCAACTGGGCAGAGATGGCAGAGTAATCGATTCTACCGGCAGGATAGCTAGGCCCGTCAGTCCCCTGGTTTCACCGCTTCAGGAGAGGTCTTCTTGCCTAGGAGTTTCTAGCTGATCTGAGGAGTATGTATAGCGAGGAACAACAATCACCCTTACTGGACTGTTTGTTCCCCTCCCAGTCAGGCGGAAAGAGTTCGAACGAACAGTCAAGAGAGAACTTACGAAGGCTTTGACATTGCTCACCGCCTACGCACTGGTACCTGCCAGTGTCTCCTTGCCTGGTGGGAGGAATGGTGTGAGGTTGAAAGTCGAGACCATCGCAGCGGGCAAATCTGGGTGAGCTTATACATGTCAAGCCAGTCCCGAGAAGGAGCTCATAAAGGGTCAAAAACAGGAAACGAAATGTACAGCTTGCAACCGATGGCAGAGGGTCACTGAGAGCGTCTGTGGGGTCTGTTTGGGGACACAAAGCTTTGGAAGGGGTACAAGATGTCGACTTGACTTTAGATGTCGAGATCGATAGAGTCATGGCAAGGAGAGAGGGTATCACAGACACGTAAGTCAGCCTCTCGGGTCGAAGCTTTTCTGTCAAGCTGATAATAGACCTACATGGGATCAGTACCCAATCTATCAAGGTAGTCGGCCTGATCTCGTCCGCGCAATGGGGTCAAGGTAGATCCAGTGCGGATAGGCAATTTTACTTCATCAATGGTAGACCATGTAACTTGACAACTGTGAGCCGACTCGCTTGTCTAGATCTCGTATCATGCTGTACATCTTCTGTCCTCGAGCATTTTCTGATGTCTCGCGATGTCAGGTCGCTCGAGCGATCAATGAAGTGTACAAGTCGTTCAATACGCATCAAGTCCCATTAGCTATTCTAGACTTCCAAATCCCACCTCGTGAGTCCCACTGCCCATTAACACATTAGTATCGCTGAGGGGGCTCTGAGTGCTAACAGCCAAGCGATTGCAGAAAGCGTCGATATCAACGTCAGTCCGGATAAACGAACGATTTTTGTTCATAGCGAGGACAAATTGATAGAAGCCCTCAAAGTAAGCTCAACCTGATATGGTGTCCCAACCGCTGAATACAAGTTGAATAGCTAATGAGGCTCTACCTGACCAGATCGCTCTTGACGAGTTCTTTCAACCTTCCCGATCCACTTTCGCCGTTGGAGGTGCTACGCAGACGGTCAAGAACATACGGCAGAACCAATCACAATTGACACAATTCGGACAGCCAAGTACCGACACCGAGGACGCAGATAAGCAAATTGATGTCGACGAAGGGGGCCATGAAGTAGAACAAAAACGATCAGATGATGACGTCGTCGGTCTGGACAGTAATGATGAGGGAATGAACCTTGATCATGAAATAGCTCGGGACACGCCGCACACTCGGCCTTCAAGCAGGAGACGCTCTTCGCCTATCATACAGATCGACACTGAATCAGACGATGGAGATGAACCGTCTTCGGCTCTGACGCAAAGATCTCACGCATCCCGCCCATCACGATCATCACGAAGCGGACCAGTTTTCGCTTCCCCTCCTTCCGTTTCGCGCCAGATAAAACAGACTTTAAGTACCACCAAAGCTTCTTGGTCGCCTAATAGAAAGATCCCTGCGAGTGCTCGTGCGGGACCTGGACCCAGTACGAGGAATTCCAGGTTGGATATGAGGGAGAAACTCAAGGCGTATGCTAGTCAAGCGTCAGCTGTAGATGGCGATGACAGCGAGGAACAGCCGGACGATCAAGTTGAAGAGCACAAGTTGCTGAGTGCGGACGATCATGATGGAGATGTGAATATGGAGGAAGATGAGCTAGTGTCTGTCACTTCGGAACGTACCGTCCCTGACGGGGATGAAGAAGCGCAGCAACTGGACGATCGGGAGGATTCGCAAGATATTGATGGAAACGCTGCCCAATCGATCGCCAAGCGGGGTCGATCTCCTGGCGGTTCCATATCGGACCAAGACCAAAATGGTGGAGCTTCGCCATTGGAAGACATGACTAGAGCAGGAGAAGACACTGATCAGTCAGTCGAACCCGAACACGACCCAGACGTTGAGCGGGACGAGCGGCCATCAACGAGGCGCAAGACAAGCTCGTATAGAGATGAAATCACCACTACGACCACCCAAGGAGAAATCAAATTGTCTTTCAATCTACCTAGATTGCGATCCCGTTATGCCATGAAACAACAAGAAAAATCGCGCCGTGCTGGTCGGGTGATGCGGGACGCGTATAGTAAAGTCAGAGAAGGTGGATTGACCTCGGCAGCAGGAATATCGAATAAGAATATGCAATTAGCTGAAGAAGCATTGAGTAGGGTGATCTCGAAAGATGATTTCAACAAGATGGAAGTTTTAGGCCAATTCAATAAGGGGTTCATCATCGCTCGTCTGACCCATCCGCCGTCTGGCGTCGGAATCGAGAGCGAGGAAGACGGTGAAGAAAGGGAAGGGACGGATGATTTGTTTATCATTGATCAACATGCTTCGGATGAGAAATACAATTTCGAGACTTTACAACGAACGACTGTCATCAAAGGACAATCGTTGATCAAGTGAGTGTACTATCGCATGTCTTTGTTCCTCCCCAGGATACACCCTGATTTCCGATTGAGCTAACTGTGTGATCGTGACTTTGCTGTCAGACCCCGGCCATTACAGCTCACTGCAGGAGACGAGATAGTAGCCATGGAGAACCTAGATATATTATCGAAGAATGGGTTCGACGTCAAAGTGGACGAAGATGCTTTGCCTGGCAGGGGAGAACGAATCAATCTAATTTCGATGCCTGTTAGCAAAGAAACGACGTTTGATTTCAAGGGTGAGTCGAAGTCACATTCAGTATCGAAGATGGATTGTCATGTATGTCGGAATTGAAGCTGATTGAATGTCCTACCACATCACGGTCGCGTTCGTATACTCCCCTGCCAACAGATCTTGAACAACTCCTTCACATGTTAAGTGACGGGTCGCGCACTCAAGGTCAGATGGTCAGATGTACGAAAGCCCGATCGATGTTTGCTATGAGAGCTTGTAGGAAGAGCGTGATGATTGGGAAAAGTCTAACGAAAAATCAAATGATCAATGTGAGTATTGAATTCCCCCTTTACGTGCCTCGTATTCCTTTGATCTGGTCTGGGATTCTCCCTGGTCGATGCTGATTGTATGCGATATTTAGTTGCTTAGGAATATGGGTACAATTGATCAACCTTGGGTAAGTCGATACTATCCTGTCTGTCTTCCACTCTCCGTCTCAGGCCATTGCGCGTTCACTAAAAGGCTAGCTACATACCGTTGTTTTCAGAACTGCCCGCATGGTAGACCGACGATGCGACATTTGACCAAGATTGATCAGCCGACCAAATCTCGCTCTGGAGCAGGTAGGATCGATTGGAAGAAGTGGAAAAGACAACAGGGTATTCGAGATCTGTAAAATATCGTGCTATGAGTATGGCCATGGTCATGCAATGCATTATGCACTAATCCATGCAAGGACGATATAAACAATGTTGACGAGCATCAGCGCAGGGCAATTTGCAAATTTGCAATTGGCAATTGACCGGGAACTGTTTGACAAGGATCTTCGGATTGGTATTTCGATGAGGATATATACAATTGATAACGAGTGACAGTGGTACGTGGTACGTGGTACGTGGTACGTGGTACGTGGTACGTGGTACGTGGTACGTGGACATTACAGGTGAGATGGCAGACCAAGAACTGAACGCATGAAAGGGCTTGTGTGAGCACGTCGACTGGAAACTATCTGATTTAGTCTTGACTGATTGTCGATTGTGCCCAAATTTTGAGGTCTTCCTGAGTGACTTTTGAATTCGATATCCAGTCCGAAGCCTATCATTCCATCCAAGAATAACACGTCAGCTCAGCTCAGCTCAGCTAGCTTTACAAAGTGTGTGACCGTGTTAACAGGTAGCTGATTCACCAATAAATCCTGAGGCGATTTCCTTTGACCAGGATCCTTATACAAACAATCTTCCACGAAGACCTTTGCTTCCTCAGGGAAATCTCTCTTCCTACTAACGAGTTTCGGAGCTGGTTCATTCACTATGTGTTGGAGTAAATCCAAGATCGACATGGTATGTCCTCCTCCTGCAAGACTGACCCCCTTCGATTTCCTCTTTTCCTTCTTATCGCTGTTCGAGGCAGACATCGAGATTTTAGGTCGTTGGGTGTTCAAAGGTAAAGTCGGATCCTCGTCGAAATCTTCATCCTCGGATTCAGATTCTTGGTCTTGGGAATCGGTGAATGGGAATCTGCCTAAAGCCAATTCGATCAAGGAGATACCGAGGGACCACACATCGGATTTTATCGTATATGGAGCTCCTTGGATACGTTCGGGCTATACCGTCCGGACAGAAAGATCAGAACATGCACATTTGTTAGGATGAGAACCGATACACAGAAAGGTTTGACACGAGACTTACGCTCATATATGTACTTGTTCCGACGAAAGTGTTGGCGATCGAGTTGATCAGTTCTCCTGATACGCCGAAATCACAGATCTTGATTTCACCGTTGGTGTTGGCCAAGATATTGGACGGCTTGATATCTGTCACCGACAGAAGCGGATCAGCCCCCTAGTACTGGTGGACTCCACACATACACAGGGACAATGCGGAAGAAGCAAGAAACAAGTTCAAGATACCGCACATACCTCTGTGAATGATCCGATGTACATCATACAGGTACATCAATCCATGCAGGACTGCTTCTGCGACTTTGCCAACTACTTCGATAGGTATAGGTCCATTTTGTCGATAAATGTCGTTCAGTGATCTGAGCACGCATCCATAACATACTGTCAGCCATAAATAGCTCTCCAACGGGCAAGTTGTGTTTTATAGACATACCCAGCATCCATAAGCTCGATGACGACCCCGACGTGAACGTCAACTGGGAAACATCCGTAATATCCTACTATATAAGGCGAGTTGCAGTCGTTCATAATTTGCAGTTCTCTCAGGATCTGTTTTCGCACAGACGGTTTAGCGTCTACCAGGATGAGCTGCTCGACCACTATATCAGCAATTCCGAAGTATTTTTGCCGGCTAGTCCAACTCTTGAGCAGCTCCATAGTCGGAATTAGCTCACTTTTCTCGCCATGACACACCCTCTCTTCTTGTTCCAGACCTTCGTGACCGTCCCACCATTACCCGCTCCAAGCTCAGCGAGAATCTCCAGATCTTCGTCCTTGACCAGGTCCTCCCCGTCTTTATCTTTATGCTTCGAGCTCGACTTCTTCGTGCTCTTCTTCTTACCCGATGCCGAGGTCGTATTGGTCGTCGAGGACGAATCCGAGTGCTGGGAATTACTATTGACCGGTGAATCAGGTAACGATAGATTATTGCTTGATGAAGTTGATTTAGAGGATAATTGCAAATTGGCGATCTCCTCCCTTAACCTATCTGCCTCAGATACGAAGACACCTCCATTATCCCTCGGTGTGACGCCATTGGTATTGCTGTCGGACGGTAAGCCGGGAGCGGCTCTGGTGGGTTTCAAGATAGATTTTGAGATGTCGAGTCCGGCGGGTTTCTTCTTGGAGATCCGAGATGTGGGCGTGCCGAAAGATGATGAAGAGGCAGAGGCGGAAGCGGAAGCGGAGGCTGTTGGGGAGATGATTGAGGGAATAGGTTTAGTAGAAGTGGTAGAGGAGCGGGAAGAGGTCAAGGGGTTATCTGCCATGGTGGAGATAGGAGAACAAAGCGACGTAGTGTGATAGGTTGCGATATGATGCAATCAGCTGGCGAACGAGTCTCGTAGCAGTCTGCGATGTAGTTAAGCTTGACCAGCAGAGTGAGCGCGGAAGAGAGGTCAGAAGTGAGCGTTGCTGTAGCGTTGAGGTAGGTTATGGGCCTTGAGCTGCACGTCGCCTTCATATATGCAGAACAAAGAGAGTCCAATTGTCCAGTCCAGTGGTCAATGCAGATCGCGTCACTCGACAACCAAATAAAACGTAACACTCGCGACATGCTTTACGTAAAATCCTACTCAGCATCAGCATATTCCTTCCTTTCTTCTCTGTGCCCTAACTACCAAGCCAAGCCACATTATCATGCATGCGACGTAGATAGCATAGCATAATATGTATCTATACTACGGAGCGGTGTTGTGAAACATCGCACAGATCGGAATGTAGATCTGCATTACTGAACGATGCACAAGGGGTTCTCATCCGGAGGAGGCACTTTCTTAGGTTCTTCTTTTTTGACTACGCTGACCGGTAACAGGAAACCTCCCGGTACTTTGGTACCTTTCTAAAGTATCCAACATGAGCGTGGAACGGTAAATCCCTCCATCAGCTCATCTGCAAACCTCTTACCGACGAGGGTTGAAGGTGGTGCTCGGACTCGCACTCACGGGAAAATGTAAGCCGAAATCTATGGTAGATTGCATTGCGAACGATGCTCCTTTAGGTAACAATGTACCTGCTGGAAGACTGTCCGAGCGAGGTCAGAGCCAAGTCGAGTTATCATAAGTCTGTCATCGGTGACGACCAGCGGACATTCTTGAGTCACGAGACTAGAGTGGCTGAGAGTGACAGTGTAATAGCGAAAAGCGACTCACAAAACGCCTTCCGTCCTACAATGTCAAATCCAACATCAGCTGGATCCTCGAGATTGATCCGATGATATGGACCTGATAGCTTACAGTGTATGCTATTCATTCTCATCACATTCAGCCGACATGCAATCTCGATGTATCAGTGGCATTTGACTCACATACGCTCCGAACCTCTTGACATATCCCGGGATCTCATCTTCTTTGCCCTAATCATATTCCAGGACAGAGGCATGAAAAGATCGGTGCATCAGTATATCAGTATATAAGTGTGTCATGATAATATTATATCGGTTCAACAGTGTGAGGATATACCAAATCACCACAGAGTGTGACAGAATCCGAGAATCGACTCACATCTGGAGGAGGCGGTGTGACCACGAACGGATTAAGCGGTCCTGAAATCCCGTCTCCACCGCCATATCCACCTGAAGGAGCTTGCATCTTGTTTCAGTCGCTGTTCGGTTCTGTTGATAATTGAACACTATCGGTGCCGTTGAAGTGGTGTTGGTCTTGTCGATATTCAGTATGATTATGATATTTGTTAGTGTCAGTATCAATACCAGCATCAGTAAAATTCTGAATGCACTATACTTTGCAGGATCTGCTGAATATAATAAACCGTGAAGTTTCGCACACTGAAAACACATTGAGGATTGACCAGAGATCATAATATGAACATCCAAAGAAAGGAGTGATGTCGATCTGCTCAATTTGGGGTAAGTTGAGAAAGGATCCTTGAGCTGAATGACTTCAGGCGAATTATTCGGCCGATCCTGGGTCTTGGTGTCAACGTCACAGGATGCAGTACATCCGCAAGAAACGGAAGGCCATGATACGATGCGTCGTCGTACATCGTTAATATGCGTACAAGCAACAAACTAGGCGAAATACAATACAACCTATGAACACTTGTCAGAGAGTTTCTTCGATCTGCCACATTGATCAGAGCTCAAAACAAAAACATGATGGATGGCCAAAGGTTAAATCGGATGACTCACATAATAGTGATACAGAAATCTCATTCAAAGACATTAACTATTTCGGAATCCCTCGAAACTTCCCGAGGAAATCATACTTCCCAAAGACCCGCCATTGAGACCTTGACTCTGCGTCTGGGAATGACTTTGGGTTTGGGGTTGAGTAGATTGCGTCCACCCGGGTTCCTGCGTCTCAATCGGGATCGCTTTTTGGCATGTATGATGAATATAAAACCCATCTTTCGAACCTATTTCATCAATCACAAATCTCGCAAATCAGCATGAATTCTGTACAATGCAGCCGTGCTATTAGTAGGATGGCTCACCTGGTTTTCGTCGTAGATGACAGCCCGTCTCTCCCGTTCCGCATCCAATATCATACTCCATCGTCCAATCCCACCTGCCTTTTCCCCTCACACGAGCTTCAACGATATTGGTACTGTACAAATTCGATATAAATCGGACTTTGCGTCGGAGGAAATCGACCATCTCAGGCTCGACATTATCGCAATTGTCCAGACATAGCCATTGGATACTCGGAAGAATTTTCTGAGGTTGATCAATATTGCTAAAAGCAGACTCGGCAGGGGTACTGATTTGAGCGCTCCTCGATTGAGATGGTCGTACTTGCTGTGACTGTGACTGGGAAGTGGTACTATGCTTTGAGGGTCCGAAAGCTGATTTGATCGGAGCAGAAGGTCGGAAAGCGCCTCCTTTCTTTGTTTCAACGGGGCGAGCCGCAGTCTTAAGGCCGTTGGCGGTGCGCGACAGGACGAATCGCTTGATGGCCCCCGATGTGATTTCCGAATTCCCAGCTATAGACAGCGCCATAAGGTTCGGTAAAAGGTCTTTCTCGGTGCCGTGTCTTTCTAGAGCTTCCAAGAAGGTATTGCCCAGAGAGCAGTAAGAGACGTTGAGGAATTTGAGGGATGGCGTCTGTTTGAGGATCCCCTTGAGAGCATCGAAATCGATGGTGCATCTGCCTATATCCAGACTGAGAAGATTCGGCAGTGCATCAGCAAGGCCAGGTGTGCCGAGGTGCGGAGCAATCGATGATGAGCCCAAGGGATGGGCGGACCATAAATCTAGATGTCTCAAATTCGGCGCATGAATCTCGCCTAGGCCCAGATTGCGGATCTGCCCTGACAGATTATACGAGGTCAGATGTATCAGATCGATTTCCAATGGCTTTCGTCTTTGTGCCCAAGCATAAGCCTTAGACGTTGTGTCGATGAGGGCCGAATTGGAATCCCAATTGACGTTCACCATTTCGAAAGTCTCCAGCCTTGGAAAATGACAGATGAGCTCGGAATGGTCTGGATAAGCCGCTGTGATCCAGCAATTCCTGAGTCGGAGAGTATGGATAGAGGACAGGTGTTTCGGTGCGTGCTCCGTCCAGAAAGGAGGATCGTTTGTACTAATCATCTGATTTGCTGGCTCCTGTAACTGCAAGGTCCGATCGAGTTCGGCATTGAAAATGTGTTCGTATCGACCGCCTTCGAGATCCAATTCTTGGAGTTGATCAGCATCAAAGGCGAGTAAGCGGTGGACGAGATCTGTTGCTTCGTAAGAGGTCGATTTGACTTTTAGGTACTCAAGATGATGGAAATCGCCCTGCCAATGCCGGCTGAACTTCGTGACGTCGCCATCTATAGTTAATCGCTTCACGTTCTTTAGGTGTGGCTTGAGTAACTGGTCGATGTCGGTCAATCTAAATATCTCGAAGTCTGACTTGACGATTATTTCTCGAATATTACCCCTGGTTCTTTCGATATGATATTTCACACGCTCTAGTACCCTCTTCTTGCCTAGGATAAGAGTATTCCAAAGTGTACCAGTGTTCGAGAGAATATCTCGCCAATTTCGGCAAACTCCAGCCATCTTATGTATGAAACCGTAATTGTCGACTGATCCAGTTTCAGCAATGTTGATGATAATATCGGGTGAAAGCAGATGAATGAAATTCATCTGGGCCTTCTTAGCTGCTAAATTTCCTAGCTCGACCTTACGTTTCTCGTCGGCACTTTGAGCGGCTCGGCGTTTATGGCTCTCGTGCTGAGCGATTATCAGGTCCGCCTTATACCTCTGTAATGCCCTGTGAAGGACCTCATCTTGAGCCTTTGTTGGTCCGGCTCTGACAGCTGCCGTCGCTGCTTTCAGAGCTCCATCGATGGCATTTCTCTTCTGTAATATCTTCGCTTGGCGATAATGACCCTGGTGAATCCATCAGTACCAGTATTCAAGAATGACCTGCAGAGGCAGATGCAATGGTGACGTACTCTGTAATCGTTTGGGGACTCCTCAATCATGATTTTAGTGACCTTATAAGCTGTGTCCAGGAGTTCGGGCATCTCCATCATTGCCTTAAGTCTCCAGTCCCATAGAGTCAGGCTACGTTTTTCATGATAGGTTATTGCCTACAATTGGCGTAGAGACATTGTTAGCAATTTTTAAGCATTTCGCCAGCCTTGGTGATGTGGTTTGGATTGAGAGGGCAATAGAAGATTGGCTGCTGCTGACCTTGTTGAACTGGCTCAAGGCTTCCTCCCAGTCCTTCTCCTTTAACGCCTTCTTCCCATATCGTATGTGCTCTTCGACTCGCGTGCTGAATTGCACCACCCCCTCTGTCTTGGTCCTGCTGCTCTTACTCATGCTGCACTCTACTCGCGAAGGAGCAAAGGTCCGTCCACTCTTGCGTCTTTCTTACTGCAGACTTGATAGCAGAATGGAAAGTAAAATCAAAATCAAAACCGTCTTTGGCCTGGTGCAAGGGAACATTACTAGCGGGACAAGGTAAGACGCGTCGTGGTTTAGTCAACCGTGGGAAAGTAAGCTGAGATTGTGACGTCGAAGGTTGATTACCAAGTTATCAGTTACGCTGACGTTTGTGTCCTGGTGCATTCATCTCACGACTTCTGATAGCTTTGACTATTCCATACACTTCTGTAAACCTCCCCTCGCTGATCACTGCAAGGCCAGACCAGACGCAGTCCCGCACGACAGAATCTTGAAGCTTAGTACCCAAGTGTTGGCCCTTCAATCTCCTCGGCTGGCTATCGCACCAAGCATATTCAATCATCATGGTATGTTTCATCAACTGTCGATCTTGTGTCGTTCGTGCTGATCGTATATTACGAATATAGTTGCTGCGTATACGTTCACCGGCGGGTACAGCAAGGATCAATGTCGAGCCTACTACCTCCGGAGAAGATTTCGCTCAACTCATGCTCGATGGAATACCGAAATCGGACGAACAACCTGATCCATCGACGCTCAAACTGAGCAATCAGCCTGGATCAAGTGGAGAATCTGTCCCGTTCTCAGCTTTAGTAGGAAGGACGGTGGGAGATATGGGCTTCAGGTATGTCAGCTAGATGTTGAATTGCCGCCTGACAATCGGAGAGCTGATATGAGTGCCAATGAAGCCACGGAGATTTGCTTTTTTTATCTTACAAACCGATCTCGGCGGATCCCCAATCGCACCCTACGACCCAAGCATCAAGCTCTCACCCTCATCCATCTCAGCCTGATCCTTCGCACCCACACACGCACACTGATCCGCCACTTCCCAATACAATCCCTCTCAAAGACTTATCACATGTGCAGGAGCATGATGTTGATATCTATTGGTATAGCCAGAATGGAAAGATCGACAGGAAGAGGGATCCAGATTTCTGCAGGCATGGTGAGAAGGGGATGTGTGATTATTGTATGCCTCTCGAGGTGAGCTACCGCGTTCCCTTTGTTTACGAAGGACCATTAAGCTGACCATTTAGCACTACTCAGCCATACGATGCGAAGTATCAAGCTACAAATCAGATCAAGCATTTATCATACCACGCCTACCTGCGTAAACTCCTATCTTCCAGACCAGCCTCGCAAACAGCTGCGACGGATTTGCCACCCTTAGACCCCTTATCACTATCAGTCATGGATCCTTGTCCCTCCGGATCGCATCCGCCCTTCCCAGCTGGAATTTGT
Source organism: Kwoniella dejecticola CBS 10117 (assembly GCF_000512565.2). Lineage (NCBI taxonomy): Eukaryota > Fungi > Basidiomycota > Tremellomycetes > Tremellales > Cryptococcaceae > Kwoniella > Kwoniella dejecticola. Next base: position 3,300,666 of record NC_089301.1, read on the forward strand.
TCAACATGTCAACCTTCCGCTGTAACGCTTCAATCCCAGACATATCGTATGGTCGATCATATCGAGTTCGCGAGTCCTTCCATCATAGACGGCATTTTATCAGCATGGCGAAGAACCGGTACTCAACGATTGGCGTTCTTGATTGGTCGACAAGACAAATATGACAAAGTCCCCATGGGAGTGAAGACGATTGTGGAAGCTGTATGGGAACCGAAACAGGAAGGAGAATTAGATGGATTGACAGTGGAGACTCCCTGGGAGGATGAAGAGCGGGTCAGTGAGATCGCTAGTTGGTGTGATAAGGGACTATCGATTGTCGGTATGATATATACCGATCTCACACCGTGAGCTATCTTCCTTTCTACGTTCACCATGCATTCTCAGCTGACGAATGATCACGCAGACTACCGGATGACATTACGAAGACGCTATACAAAAGGCATGCTCAGTCCTATACTGCATCATCACTTGAGATGCTCTTATCGGCCGCGTACCAGATATCGCATCCTCTACCGAGCAAGATGTCCCCTACAGGACACTTTTCTTCGCGGTTCGTTACTTGTTGTTTGACGGGAGATGCCGATGGAGGAATCGGCGTACTGGCTTGGCAGGCATCTGAAAATGCGGAAGCGATGGTCAAAGCTGGAATCGTTGAGGCGTCCGTTGATCCGGGAATTGTCAGAGTCAGAAAACCAGGAGAAGGGGAATACATACCGGAAGTCTTCTACAGGTAAGCTTCCTCAAGCGAGTTATCGATTTCGAAGCTTACGTGGTAAACAGCTATAAGAACGAATACGGTTTACAAGTCAAGCAACCTGCCAAGCCTACTTTCCCGGTGGAATACCTTTTCGTGAACGTGAGCGTGCCGGCATTGTCTTAGTTGTGGCTTTTGGCTGACCCACCCTACCTCTAGATAACACATGGTTTCCCCGTTGACCCTTCCCCCTTGTTCCTCTCGACCTCCTTCCCAACTGAAAATCGACCTGGCTTACATGATCAATCACTGGAAATGGTGATCTCGCAACTATCTGGGCTACTTCGTGGCTCCGATGCAGACATTAGTGATACAGGCACATGGCCTCAGCGCATTAAGGAAGAAGTCAAGAAGTGGTTGAGTGATTGGCACCTGGTCGCTTTTCTGTGTATGCAGGGCCTTTTCTCATTGGTGAGTCGCACGTGGAGTATACAGTACGAGACACTCGGCTGACATGCTTCGACTTGTGATTGGTTTCCAGGCGGAACAAAAGATACTTTGTAGAGCAGCCACGATGCATGCTCATCCGTCAGATAGGAACGCCTTGGAAGAGCTATTCGCTTCGGGAGGATGGTCAACGCTTTTGACCATTGCGGAATCATCGTCGTCAGGTAAGTGACCCCCTGAATACCTTTGCGGCGATCTTTGCTGACGGGTGTGTACGTGCTTTGGTAGCGAGTGCACCTGTACAATCGAATCCACCCTCAAGGGCCTTTGGTGAAATGGGTATTGATTCTCCTCATACAGCTGGATCTTCGGCAAATATCTCAGCTATGGGCGATGTCGAGCCTTCTACCGGAGGTGCCGGTGGAGGCGAGAGTGGGGCAGGAGGTGGTGGTAGTGGGACTGGTGAAAGGATTTGTCCACACTGTACATTTGTCAACGAAGCGGGCAGATCGGATTGTGATATCTGCGGATTACCTCTCGATGGGTGAACGAATAGATGAAACAGACAATCAAGTAGCATCTGGGTCTTAGCATCATGTGAAACCATGCATACATTATCAATGTGATCTGGTACATTTGCCCCATTGGACCCTGAATGGGGAAAGTGGGGGATCAGCAATTACACCAATAACGTTCATCGCCCCATCGAGAGACAACGTATTGCACGCTCAATTGCATCGACCTCGATGACATCCTTCGTGAGGATTGCATATGCATATGCATACATATACACATGCTCGATTCTGTGACCGGCGGTATCGAGCGGACCCCTGGGTTGCTTAGCGTCAAACTATCCTCTGAAATATCATGTGATTCCAATGAAATAGCGCTTGATAGACGTCATTTTATCATTCCCCGCTTACTCTTGGCTTGCTTTCGCCTCCACTTTAGCTTTCCACATCTTTTAGCATGTGTGCTCTCCTTCTTTCGGCTTGGCCTAATTTCAAGCAGTATCCGAGAGTGGCTGCTAAGTCTTGCATCGTTAGGTTGTGTACAAGAAGCTAGATGGGGAGGTCGTGTTGTATGACACGCAAGTTGGCTTTCCTTTCTTTTTCATCACGTAGATTGCAAACCGTGATTTTGGCAAGATCGAAGCACCATCGTGAGTGATGTTTCCATCATCGCTTTGACCCATGATTAACCGCGGTTCACTAATCCAGGCTACTTCAGTGTGAATACCCTCTTGCTCATTAAGCTCTTCTCGACTCTCGCCTTGATCATCGTCCCGCGAATCCACTCGGAATAAGTTCTTGATATCCTTTCAAGAGTTTCCTTCGAGCTTCGAATCTGCATCGCACAATTTGGCCTGAGCACCACGCTTTGTCAAAGGAAGGACTGAGCGTCATCAAAGGAGACTAGTAGTGAGTGGCTCCGTGTCTGGATAGTTCTCGTTCCCTCTTTGCCGCCCATTGTCAGACGGGATGCTCTTTTCACGCTTGACCGAGCATTACGTTCTGCATCAGCTATTTTCGACTCGTAGAGGAAGCTATATAGTAGAAGCTGAACATGCCTTCGTCAAATAGATATCAACCTATCCCCTCTTCGTCCCCTTCGCCCTCACCATCATCGCCCACTCCCCGATCATCAGAACGACGAGGCGACGCTCTTCCCGATTACTTCTCAGCCAACAAGGGGCTCTTCTTCATGATGCTAAGCGCAAGCACTTTGCTCCTTTTTCTCGGGCTCGGGTTACCATATACAATCGGCCAATCCGAGCAACGGCAGGTCACCTTAAGTGCAACTCAATCAACATCGCTCGCGGCTGCATCGATCGCTTCTTCTAGCGTCGACCCTGCAACATCCAAATCAGCGGCTGCCGCTGCCGTCACATCCCTTTCCACTTCTACCTCCATCAGCCAAATCACATCACTCAATGCTAGTGCATCTTTCGCTGCAAGCGTCAACTCAACATCCACATTTCTCGCTCCCAATGCAACTTCCACTTCCACCCCACCTTCAAACAACTCGACCAACTCTACCTCGCCTTACCCGTATCTCAATTTGACATACATCTCTAATCCCGTTTCAGCGCCGATAAATCGGAGCTACTACAATCCTTCATCAAAATGGGACGAAGCACACAGAAAAGCTCTTAGATATCTCGCAAATTGGACAGTCGAGGAGAAAGTCCAACTTACCACCGGGATGGGATGGGAACAAGGGAGATGTCTGGGAAATATTGCACCGATCCCGTCGCGGAATTTTAGCGGATTATGCTTGATGGATAGTCCATTGGGCATCAGGTTGACCGATTTCAATTCTGCGTTCCCAGCAGGAGTCAACGTAGCTTCCACGTAAGTTCCATGATGATGCCGCCCCAACAACCAAAAAACCATCCCGGGCACCTAAAATCGAAACGCTGATCTCGGGTTCGATGATATACAGCTTCGACAAGGACCTGATGTATGCTCGAGGATATGCCATGGGTCAGGAATTCAAGGGTAAAGGCGCTCACATAGCCCTGGGACCAATGACCAACATGTATCGAGTACCTGCGGGAGGACGAAATTGGGAAGGATTTGGAGGCGATCCATACCTCTCTGGATGGGCTACGCAAATGACTATCTGGGGAATACAAGACGCAGGTGTTCAGGCAACGTAAGCTATCATCAATCTATGTATCACTATCGTGCTGACTCCGACATCAGGGTGAAGCATTATATCGGTAATGAGCAAGAGAGAAACAGGACCACATCCGATTCGCAGATCGCTGATCGAACAATGCGAGAAATCTATTCACATCCATTCCTGAAAGCGGTTCAAGCGGATGTCGCTTCAGTCATGTGTTCTTACAACCTCATGAACGGTTCTTGGGCCTGTCAAAACTCGGAAATGCTCAACGGCATACTGAAGGAAGATTTTGGATTTAGAGGGTATGTGATGTCGGATTGGAACGCTCAACATTCTGGTGTCCTCTCCGCGAATTCTGGTCTCGACATGACTATGCCTGGTGATATCGAACAGAAATCACTTACCTCTTATTGGGGTCGAAATCTGACTGAATCGATCAACAATGGAAGCGTACCCGTTGACAGGCTGGACGATATGGCTCAAAGGATTATGGCTTCGTATTTCCTCCTAGGTCAAGATCAAGGGTATCCGGAAGTCAATTTCGACAGTGCTCGACCTCGAGCAGAAGCGAACAACTCTCATGTGGACGTGAGGGACGATCACTGGAAAGTCATTCAGCATATCGGCGCTGCCTCGACCGTACTCCTGAAAAACGTCAATAATACCTTACCACTAAAATCTCCGCGGTCGATGACGCTGATCGGGTCCGATCTCGGTCCATCATACAAAGGCCCGAACGGGTATTCTGATCGAGGAGGCGACGAGGGAACTCTTGCGATGGGCTGGGGATCAGGTACATGCAATTTCCCATATCTTGTCGATCCACTTCAAGCTATCTCCCTACAAGCTAGGAAGGATGGAACTACACTCGACTGGTGGTTCAACGATTTCGACACCGATTCGGCCAAATACTGGGCAACAGGCTACGACGTTGCGCTCGTGGGGATCAACAGTGATTCTGGAGAAGCGTATATCACAGTCGACGGGAATGAGGGAGATCGTAACAACATTTCAGCCTGGCATAACGGAAGCGAGCTAGTCCAGGCTGTCGCAAGCGTCAACAATAAAACAGTCGTGATTGTCCATTCGGTCGGTCCGATTGACATGGAAGATTGGATAGATCATCCGAATGTCACTGCCGTCCTATGGGCCGGACTACCAGGCCAGGAGTCGGGCAACGCTCTAGTAGACATACTTTACGGCTCGTATAACCCCTCAGGCAGATTACCGTACACCATAGCGAAGAAGCAGGACGATTATCCCGCGAATATAGATTACGTGAACACCGACGTACCTGAACATCCGGCTGTGGAGTACAAGGAACAACTGAATATCGATTATAGACATTTCCTCAGCAAGAATATAACGCCTCGATACGAATTCGGATACGGACTTAGTTATACGACGTTTGAGTATAGCGGGTTAGATATGTGGGATAATGGGGATTGGAATAAGCGAGATTCGGAGGATGAGGACGACTTTGAGGATGAAGACGATGACGAATCAACAACGACACCAACAACGATAACGACGGCAGCGACGAACACGACAGGCTCAAATACCAGTAATAATGGTACTCTCGGTGACTCTGGCTCTGGCTCGACTAGAAGTACGAATAGTACCGGAAAATTGGGATCTTTCACTAGAGAATCGTAAGTCTTAGCTTCATATCTACATTCTTGACTCTCTGCCAAATGCTGGATATTTCCGCATAGACTGACTAAATCTTCTACTTTTGCCTTCCAGCCTACACAGGACCCGATGGACACTATCGGTTGATGTCACCAACTCCGGCGGACTCTTCGGCTGTGACATACCGCAATTGTACTTGGCTTATCCGCCTGAAGCTGGGGAACCGCCAAAGGTTTTGAGGGATTTCAATCGGTGAGTCGTCATTCCTTCGTCAGGCTTCGTCAGGCTTCGCGGAGGATCGCCAGTCATTCGCTTGTCATCCGCTCCTTCCTTGTCTCCTACATGATCAACCTCCCTCGTCATTCTGGCTTCTTTCTCGTTTCCCTTTCCCCTTCCTGATTTTTCCTACCTTGTCCACCACCACCTTCAATTATCCGCATCATTCATCAGTCGTCACTTGTGGATAGCTCAACGATGTAGATGGACTGACAACGGCCTAATGTCGTTTAGCGTCCAGCTTTCACCTGGAGAAACCAAGAATGTCCGCTTCGAACTATCTCGATACGACGTCAGCATATGGGATGTCGTCAAGCAGAAATGGGTCGTACCAAAAGGCACATTCGGCATAGAAGTGGGTAGGAGTAGTATGGATGAGAAGAGTGTGAAGATTGACTGGTGTTTCAGAGGTTGTAGTTAATTTAGTACAGTATAAATATCGCTGTCCTGTAAGATACTGTAGGTCAGAGAGTTTCGTGTCGCCTCGTTCCACGGAATGGACAATCAAGTAGATGTCATTTAGGTATAGAAGTGGACTGGCGGACATTGTCATGAGTCTGATGCATTAGCTTACATCAAGAATGGATTGCACGCATTTGTACAGTACAAGAATTGCATACGTATGAAGGCAGTCCTCCTTGATGAAACCAACGAGATCATGCGATGTGAAGGGGCTGCGCAACTGGTCCTTCTTTCGTCAAGCCTGGCCTTTTCTTCTACCTTTGCTTTCCCTCATGCCTCTTGGAAGTCTTCTTATCATCATCGTCCTCCACCACTAATAATTGACATTCCGCTGTCCGTGTATGTTATCCCCCTCCGCGCATCTGCACTTATGTTCTGGAATTTCTCCTTTTTTCTCCTTTCGCGTTTGCTTTTCTTTCTGCTTCTCCTGTCGCGTTCGTATCTCTTCATACGATCCCTGTCTGCGTAGATCTTCTGTGTTTGTGCATGATCCCGTATTAGCGTCTTGAGCTCTCTTCCCCCTTGTTCCTGAGGTCGAAACTGGTTTCCGTCCTTGCGCTCTCCGAAGCTGAGCCCGCGATACTTTGTCCATGGAGCCACGGACATTCTCTTCCTCCTTGTAACCGATTCCGCATTCGGCCGACGGGCAAATATTCTGGTCTTGGGCAGCTTCGAAATCTTCCAAGATCTTAACGATCTTCGTGCCCTCCTCGTCGCGCCACAGACTATGACACTGATATCGACACCGCCATCGAGGATCCGCCACATCCCCTACTCGTGCATCTTTGAAATGACGCGTCTTGCTTTTCTTGTTCGCATACTTCGTCCGGTGCCTCTGCCCCCACTTGCACTGAATTGCGCATTCCTCTCGGATCGCTTGTAGAGCACCTTCGAAATCGAGGCTAGTCAAGTGCATGGGCGTGGGCGTGCGCGTGTATTGAAGTGGCTGTGGCCGTGGCTGCGGCCGTGAGAGTGGCTGAGGGTATCCGAAAGTATGACACTGCCAACAATGATAATCCGGATGGAAATGTAGAAGGTCGATGTACTGGATGATCACCCGTAGAGTCTTGTTCCCTTCTTTGGCCGAAGAGACGTAATCAAAATTCCCTTTGAATGTGGTCCATAACGTCCTTCCGCGTTTGTCTTGGTCTTTGTCTTGGTGTCGGTGTTGGTGTGGCCCTTGAGATTTCTTGTTGGCTTTGATCGAGGTCAGATGAGGTAAGGAGGGGATCAAGGTTAATTCGGATATCCGACAGATCGTAGTCATTCCGCCACTTTCCCTCGTTCTCGCATTCGCATTCGCATTCGTGCTTGGATTTGTCTTTGCCCAAACATCATTTCCATCCTGGCCCCCATTCGTGAAGTGGCGTTTGCCTTTCGAGCTTGAGCTATTGATCTTCATTTCAGAAGACGAAATCCCGTTTTTCTTCATGAAGCCTCGATAGTTACACTTTTCATCGTCGGTCACCGTGTGGGAGTTGCCATCGGTGACGGTGTCGGTGTCGGTGTCGCTGACGATATCGTTAGACTGATAATCAAACGGCTGGAAAAGTCTACCGTGAAATGGATTATATCCATCCTCATCATCCGGCGAAGGCGAGTAACTGATGATCAGCGGCGAACGGGCGAAGGGAAGAGGAAGGGGAAGGCGAGCTTCATCCTCATCCGAGCTATTGGCATTGGCATTGGGAAGCTTGGGATTCGAATTCGGCCTCGATTTAGTAGACTTCGACTTTGCCTCCGGACTTGAGGCTTTAGCCGAAGTTACGTTGGGATCACTTCGTTTTAGCTCCTTCCTCTCCTTCCTCGCCGTCTTCTTGCTTAGAGCCATTGTTTCTGCTGATGGGTAGTTTGACCAAGTTTACTCGGTTATCGATCAAGTGCGGGTGGCAGGCAGGTTGGTAAGTGTGATTTATCGATGGATGACAATAGTGGTGCAATTGAGTTGAGGTGCAAAGCGCAAATTGCAATTTTGTGTGATGTTCGTTGTCGGGAAAGCATAGTATAGTAAAGAGACGACAGACATGGATGAGAGACATGCAAGAAGGTAGACCCAAAGTATGTAGGTATGGATTGGCCACCGACTGTGGATTGACGTCGCAATACGACCAGTCTAGGTTGATCGACGACGACGGAGTCGACGCCACTTTTACCTGATACAGTATAGGCGGCGTTCTTCCGTACTTCCACATCACAACGACGACTTGAAAAATAAGGTGCGTAGGTATTATATTCCGCTCGCAGCCCCAAAGTCGGTAGCCAAGTTCAAGAGAGATGTATATATACATGCATGATGAAGATGTAGTCGTGCTGCAGTCGTACCGAAGAGTGACGAGCCAAAATTGACGTATGGCGTTGTGGATGTGAAATGTAGGCAAAGCGCCAAAAGCCAAAAGAAAAGTCAAAGGAGACTAAAATGATTATACAAATACGATACCATAGTCTCCTATCCTAAACTACAGTGGGTTGAGTGATCTGAGGCACAGCCACTTAAGCTACCACTTCAGCCTCCCCGCCCTGCACTTTCCCCATCTTCTCCTGCTCTTCCACCAGCGCCTTACTCCTCTCGATGGCTCTTTGCAAATCCGCCTGTTCCTTCTCTTTTCTGACCTTATTGATCTCATCTAAGACCTCGCTCGCTCCCATCGCCCTCAATTTCCTCGCGCATTCTTCTCCAAACTTCTCCGCCTGTCGATAACTCCTGACTATCACAGGCTTTGGCTCGTACAGCACATGCTTGGATCCGTCCGTCGCCGTCACACAGGCATGCAAGCGTAATTTCGCGTACCGTCTCCTCAGGGGCGGGAGAGAATGTTTCGAGAACGTCGGTGTGGAGGGTCTGGTATCCGGACGTACATCGACAAGGCCAGAGAAATGTAACATCGGTGAATCTTGTTTGAGGGGTTCCTCGATCTCATCCTTGAATGGATCTTCCACTTCTGCGTCGATCTTCTCGAGATCCGACTCTTCTAATTCGACGATCTCAGATTCGACACCGACAGGTACGGAGCAACCACCCTCGAGTACTCTGAGACATCCTCGTTCGGCGCCGCACGTCCACTCGGTAGGCCAGTGCCCCAAGCCGCGTAAACAGTTTCGTGTACGGTTGTCGTCTGAGCGTATCTCGACTGCTAATGCCCCCTGGCCGACGGCGTGCATCAATGTGGGTGCTGAGAGCGCAGAGACGACTCGGTGGGCCATGCCAAGTCGCGAGAGACCAGACATGGCGAGAATGAGGGCGGAGAATGGTGAAGAGGGGTTATCGAGCTTGGAGAATCGTGTGTTGAGGTTGCCTCGCTGTGGTCATTGTAGGATATCAGTATCAGCAAAAGTCAAGGGTATGGAGACAGCCACACGTAAAGTACAGGAGCTGAGAGGCAGGGGCAAAGGGCAAGGGGCAAGATGTAAAATGTAAAATGTAAAATGTTGTAAAACCGAATGAGGTCGGCGATAGGTGACCGATGAAGGGCGAAATGACACGTAGGAAGCCACCAAGGCAAAAAACTTCAAACTCACCATATCCTCAAATACCAAATTCGGGAAAGCTCTCTTCAGCTGAGCTACCCTCCTCACACTTCCCGTACCCACTACCGAGCCATCCGGTAATTCCTCTAACGATCTATACGGCAATCCCTCTTTAATCACCAGCGCATCCCTCGGATCATGTCTCTTGACCATACACCCGATCTCACAGCCGTCCTTCAAGACAGTCGGCACATCCTTCAGGGAATGAATCAACATATCGAAATGCCCATTTATCAATTTAGCCTCCAACTCGTCTGTCCAAAGGGATTTCGCAGGTTGAGAGGAAGAGTACGGTGAGAGGAGGTGTAAAGGGGTAGTTTGGTTTCGGTCGCCTACTGTCGTCATTGATTCTATCGAGAAGGTGTATTCGGGCGTCGGAGGCTGCGTCTGATTTTGCTTCCTAGCGATAACGTTGTTTTCCGAGTCTGAGTCTGCGTCTGAATCTGGGTTTGAGTTGACGTCGACATCCAGATCCATACGCGAGTCGATTTGAGCAGGAGGAGAGGATGGGCCATTGTGGAGAAGACGAAGATCGTCCGCTACATGACCCGTCTGAATCAGAGCCAAATTCGATTTCCTCGTTCCGAGAACGAAGGAATTCGCTTGTGCTTTCATAGCTAAGAGCAAGTCGCGATCGGGGACGGGCCGTCGGTTGACGGCTGTCGAGTTGGTGTGCCATGGACAGGAAGAGGTCATCTCGCACGTCTCGCAGCAGGGCGTGTTCACTTCTGTAGCGAGATGTCGGTGGGGCGGTAAGGGGATGTGTTTTGGGATTGAGTGTTGTATTTTGGCGATTGTTCAGCGAAGTGTATCAAGCAGAGCGATCGAGGGGTGTTTTTTTGGAACAAAATGGATCGATAGACTATATGTACTCTTAAAAGCCTATGATCGGTTGAGAGGTGATCAAAGCCAAATTTGAGAAAGGTCGATCCACGATTCGATAATTTTGGTTTGATTTTTGGGTTTTCGCCGTTTGTTGTCAAGGTATTCGAAGTAACGAAGCAACTGTCGATCTGGAATTTTTTGTTTGGGCGTTTTGAGGTCGAAGGTGATTGATCAAGAGTGATACTTGCACGAATGTACTAGAGATGAAACTTGACTACGAGATTTATGCGATGTGCGATATGGGGGTTATATGCAAGCTGTCGTATGAGATGAGTCCTTTTTCAAAGCAAAGGATTTCTATTTCTCTATAACAGATAAAAATCAAATTCAAACAGATCAGAGCGCTCATCCGCATACACCCCTAACTTACCCGACAAGGTAAAAAAAGTGGCACCCTCCACACAGAGACAACCAATAAAATCCATCATATTACTGCAAACTGCAACCACTCACATCGTCCAATGTACGCGTCCATCGTCCCATTCGTCAGTCAGTGTGCATGTGCACATCGGCCGATACTACCTATGCCTCATTCGTAAGAGGTCACTCAATCATAATACCTGGATGCATGCATGTATCAACTCAAGAACCTCAACGTCGGTAAAAGATAATGGTGTTCGAAATGATGCCATGCCATGCGGTTACATTCTGGTATCAAACTATAAATGGGTATAAAGCGACGAACCACCTGATTGCTGAATATTGAATATTGGATGAGAAGATGCTTGATTTTACTGTTGAATGATGTCGATTGAACACAAAGACGTTTGTATATGTATGTATTCTGACTTTCTAATGATCTATGAACATAGTCCATACCATACTTTGCGACCCTCGAGTCCCCAACTTCTCGTGCACATCCTCCATCCCGAGCTTGCATATCAGCTATTGCTTCTTGCCAGTACCAATCTTGATCTGCTCAACCTTGTTGGGACCGCCCATCAACACTAGTCGTTCAGCCTCGAGCCCTTCTTGAGTCGCCCGTTCATTCTCTTCAGCTTCAATCTTGGCCCGTGGAGAAGCTTTGGCAGCTGCGAGTCGTTTCTTGTAGGCGTGGTACTGCGATGATTCCAGAATGATCAGCACTCTGCCATTCACCGGTCGTACTCTTTTCCTTCTGCCTCCAGTCGCATTATGCTAATCGAATTGGAAATCTGACTCACCTTGGAATCCGTACCGAGGGTGAAATCCCACCATCTGAAGGAAGTGGAGAAACAGTTGGTGAATGCCATATGGTGGTAATCGTGGTGATCGGCACCCGCCCAGAATGGGATGATGTGTCTCAATGACCAGGGGAAATCGTATCCGGAATGGGCATCTACAGCTTGCCATAATCGCAGGGTGATCCAGAGATACACCGTCAAGATGTGTAAGTCTTTTCTGAAGAGACAGTACAGGAATGGTCCGGAGATTGTACCTTGGGCCAGGATCAGTACTTCGAGAGGATGAGCGTATTCTGCGGCCTACGTTGATATTCCAAGACAAGACGAGATCAGCTCATATCCTTCTACCTGCTGACATCCTCCAAGTAGACCGTCCGGTCTTCGGTAAGGGAATTATTTGATGACTGAATTCGAGAGGGTTGCGATGCATGGACGACTCACCAAACCGATCGGAGCAGAGAACTCGTGGTGCAATTTGTGGATATTCTTGTAGAATGGACCATAGTGCAAACCCCTATGCGCCCAATAATGGAACATATCCTCGAACACGAAGAAGAAGGCGATCTGAGCAGCCATGAGACCAAGCGAAGAGAAGGGTACCTCATACGTCGCCATACCGAAGTAACAGCAGATCGGGTGGAAAGCGTAGATCAACGGTAATTCGCAAGTGAAGTGAGTGAGGAGGACGACTTTGGTGCATTTCCAGATCTGTTCCTTGGTGATGTGCTTGTCCTAGATCGTATTGGCATGACATCAGCTCGAGTGTTTTTGGACGTCACTCGGAATGAATCAGGGGTATTGTTATGCAGAAGCAAATGAGAATCAGAGGGATTGACTCACAGGTTGTAATTTCCATTGATGGAAATAAGGTATAGCATCAATGATCAACCACGGAATAGCTCGTCCGAAGTAGACGATCTAAAAACGATGCTATTGTCAGCTTCGTCCCCCATATTTCGTATAAAATGAACGGATGTGTAAGGTGTAATTAGATAGCTCACCTCGTGAAGTAAGAAACTCATTACGCCAGTGGCAAGAACCGGGTTACCCATCCAGATATAGTAACTTGCCCATGTCCTTTCTAACCAACTCAGGGCTTCCAAGTTCACATCGCCGTACAGGGCATTCTGCGTCTGGGTGGAATTCATAGTCACGAATTGGTCGGCTACTACCGGAGCGTATTTCTGTAAGAAGTCCATGGCGACTGCTGACATCTTGGCGTGGGTTCTGTCGTCTTGTTCAGAGGTGACAGGTGGGTTTAAGCGATTCGATCGGAAGAAAGGATAAAAGATGGGACGGAGAACGGGGAGAAAGTGAAGTGAAAGGAATCTACAGTCTGAAGTCCAAGTCTACAAGCAGGAATAAATGAACGTAATATGAATGTCAATTGACGACCCCCAATCAAACGAATGTCGAAAGGTTAAGTACAAAACCTTTTATAGGTGATCAGTCGGATTGAATCGGATGAACTTGTATTCGTAGCCCAGCGAAAAAGATCGTATCAGACAACAACACCCAAGTAGACGCGATCAACCGATTGACCACTGGAAATTTATTTTATTTTTCACGGTCTATGCTTTTGGCGGAGTCTTTTCAGGGTTTAATAATTGAAGTTGAAGTGGTACGATCCACTCGCTACGCCATACCTTTGTTTACATATTTGCCACTCCCACGTGTTCTGAACCCCACCAAAAACGCAGCGGCAGCGGATCCCTCCACTTTGATTTGTGTCTTCTCGTAAACGTCAAAATAGAGAAGGACGCGACGAAGCTGTTAATTACAGCTAATCAGGTCGATCCAAGGCAGTCGCGCACATCCCGCATCCAACTACTGCACGAGTACATCATCAAGCACAAGCACGATGGAGAATCCTCACGAGGCTGAACAGGCTGTACTGCTCGAACGGATCATCAAGAATGTTGTGAGTGTGAAAAACCCAAACCCATTGTCGGCGTCCTGAGCTTCCAGGGGTGTCGGAGGTATAGCGGAAGTTCCCGGACGAATTGCATAGATGGTCTTACTAATTTGTGTACTTGACTCATGTTCAGGATAAATGTAACGAAGCGATCATGGAGATGAACCATTGTATAAAAGTGGGTCGATCATCGAAGTCCGCTGGGTCGCTATACGAGATCATATGCCAAGCAGCTTGGGCGGGGTCCTCGTCTTCTAGTCTTCAAGAAGCTTTTGTCCTTTACTTGATTGCTTGTCACATTGAATATCCTAACTGGATTATCTGTTGGAGTATCGCTCATGCACATGTTCACACTTCGTAGGAATTCCTCGACTCATCAGCCGACGTGCATGTCGCCGCGCAGCTGTTCGCCAATTATTCTCGAAATGTCTCGTATAACCTCGAAGCGGTCCAGAAGATGCCCAAACCGTTATGAAGGCCCCATCAATGATCCTCACAACAAGTTATCCGTAGAAGGGGACTGGCATGACGCGTAAATTGGAGGTAGAATACAGTGGATTTGTTGTATAGTCGCCTTTATATAGGCATGTAATCTGAATCACTTTTGTCAGTAAATGATCATTTCATCTGAATGATCAAACGGCATTTCGCATCCTAGGGTGGTAAGACTTTCCACCTCTCGACCAATCAAGCACTATGCGTTCGCATGGCTAATCGTTTCTTAAGAAAAAGGTAGATACTTGAGCTTCTCCCTTCTACCTTCTGGCAAGCATCCCAGTTGTTTTGACATCTTTGGGATATTTTGTTCGATAGCATGGATCACACGTGGGCTGGCAGACAGACTGGTTTTCGGGTGGCAAATTCAACTCAAAGCCGCGGACGAACGGACTTGCACAAAATGAGCGTAAATGGTATACGCATGTAAAGACTCTGAACCTCGGTCTCGTCATCCCACGTGACATGAGATATTGTTCTTTCTGGATGATTCCATGATGGAATTTATGAGCGTCGTATGGTGAGAACCAGTTTGATCCAGTCCATTCCACCAGTCACAACCACATACACTCTGTACCTCGTTCAACACCTACACTACGCATACTTAAAACTCTTTTCCTTGTTACTTTCTTTCTTTCTCTTCTCTCCAGATTTAAATTATTCACTCGAAGTGATCACACATTAAAACATCAACGAACATCACATTGTATCATCTGTTCTCTTTTTCTTTTCCTCTCATACACACATAGAATAAACGATTAGTCAAAATGGTTAAAGCTGTCGGTATTGATTTGGTAAGTTGACTTCTCCGTTCTCCTCCTGATAGATATCTCAACCTCTCCTGCCGATTCTGTCTCTACGAATTTGCCGCTGACCATGTCCTGTCCTATATAGGGTACTACCTACTCTTGTGTCGCTGTCTGGCAAAATGACCGAGTTGAGATCATCGCCAACGACCAAGGTAACCGAACCACCCCATCTTACGTCGCCTTCAACGACTCCGAGCGATTGATCGGTGATGCCGCCAAGAACCAAGTCGCCATGAACCCATACAACACCGTCTTCGATGCTAAGCGATTGATCGGACGAAAGTTCGCCGACGCTGAGGTTCAAGCCGATATGAAGCACTGGCCATTCAAGGTCATTGACCGAGCCGGTAAACCCATCGTTCAAGTTGAATACCGAGGTGAAGAGAAGACCTTCGTGAGTTGTCCTTCTCTACAGATATCCTATCCCGATCACTATGCTGACCACATACCTTTCTTCCGCAGTCCCCAGAAGAAGTCTCTTCCATGATCTTGATCAAAATGAAGGAGACCGCTGAGGCCTACCTCGGTGGAACCGTCTCCAAGGCCGTTGTTACTGTCCCCGCCTACTTCAACGACTCTCAACGTCAAGCCACCAAGGATGCCGGAACCATCGCTGGTCTCGACGTTCTCCGAATCATCAACGAACCTACCGCCGCTGCTATCGCTTACGGTCTCGACAAGAAGTCCGAGGGTGAGAAGAACGTCTTGATCTTCGATCTCGGAGGTGGTACATTCGATGTATCCCTTTTGACCATTGAAGAGGGTATCTTCGAAGTCAAGGCCACCGCCGGTGACACTCACTTGGGTGGTGAAGACTTCGACAACCGATTGGTCAACCACTTCGTTCAAGAGTTCAAGAGAAAGAACAAGAAGGACCTTTCCTCCAACGCCAGAGCCCTTCGAAGACTCCGAACTGCCTGTGAGCGTGCCAAGAGAACTCTCTCATCTGCCGCTCAAACCTCCATCGAGATCGACTCCCTCTTCGACGGTATCGACTTCTACACCTCCATCACCCGAGCTAGATTCGAGGAGCTATGTCAAGATCTCTTCCGATCCACCATGGACCCAGTCGAGAAGGTTCTCCGAGACTCCAAGATTGACAAATCCTCCGTCCACGAAATCGTACTTGTTGGTGGATCTACCCGAATCCCCAAGATCCAAAAGCTCGTATCCGACATGTTCTCCGGTCGAGAACCCAACAGATCGATCAACCCCGATGAGGCCGTCGCTTACGGTGCTGCCGTTCAAGCCGCTATTCTTACCGGTGACACTTCCGAGGCTACCCAAGATCTCTTGCTTTTGGACGTTGCCCCATTGTCCATGGGTATCGAGACCGCTGGTGGTATCATGACTCCATTGATCAAGCGAAACACCACCGTCCCCACCAAGAAATCCGAAGTCTTCTCCACCTACTCCGACAACCAACCTGGTGTGCTTATCCAAGTGTACGAAGGTGAACGAGCCAAGACCAAGGACTGTAACTTACTCGGTAAATTCGAACTTGCCGGTATCCCTCCTGCCCCTCGAGGTGTTCCTCAAATCGAGGTCTCCTTCGATGTTGACGCCAACGGTATCTTGAACGTTAACGCTTCCGACAAAACCACCGGTAAATCTTCCAAGATCACCATCACCAACGATAAGGGACGATTGTCCAAGGAGGAGATTGAGCGAATGTTGGCTGAGGCTGAGAAGTGAGTACCCTTGCGCTTTATCGTGTTGAAATAACGCTGACTTGAATATTTTAGATACGCCGAGGACGACAAACTTGCTCAAGAGACCGTCGGTGCAAAGAACGCCTTGGAATCCTACGCTTACTCATTGAAACAAACCCTGAACGACGGTGACAACAAGGCCAAATTCGGTGACGACTACGAGACCCTTAACACCAAGGTCGAGGAAGTCATCAGCCAACTCGACACCATGCAATCCGCCTCCAAGGACGAGTTCGAAGCTCTCCAAAAGGAGCTCGAGTCAGTTGCCAGCCCTGCCATGCAACGATTCTACGGTTCGCAAGGTGGTGCTCCCGGTGGTGCCCCTGGTGCCGCTCCAGGTGGCTTCCCAGGAGCTGGTGGTGCTGGAGCTGCTCACGAAGACGGTCCTTCCGTTGAGGAGGTTGACTAAGCATTTCGTGAAGTTTAGTTTAGGAGTGACTGTCAGGTAGAAGAAGTGCGGGAAGAAGTACAAAATAAATAATCAAAACGGCTATGATGTAGCTTAGATTTCGCTTTCATATCATTTCCTATTTTCATGATTTTAATACATTTAATCTGTATATGCATCGGTTTCGACAGAAACCATTCACTGTACAGGTCAATTAAACTTGTATGCTTGGTCAAACTGATTTACTCTGCATGCGTCGGATGTCGTGTGCATATCTACGGTATCTAACAATGAAGTAATTCGCATGAAATGCACAGAAGTGACATCCAATCGAATTTACCAATCAAATGATTCTTGTACAAATTTTACGATGATACCTTGCTTAGCTTTCGTAATTACCGACCTCCTAACCTCATTCGCCATACCCTTTGGTCCACTGACAACTACCAGCGTCCCCTTTTCTCCTTCTTTCAACTCATCATCGACTATCTCCTGCAAATGCAATCGCGTTCCAACTTGGAAATGCGTCTGTATATCGCCCCATGAGTTTTTGCCACTCTCACTCTCACTTTCACTTCCATCTTGACTGTCTTTTGTGGCTATGAGATCTTCGACAGCATCGATCAAATTTCTAGTC
The DNA here is from genome assembly GCF_000512565.2 of Kwoniella dejecticola CBS 10117. Taxonomy (NCBI): domain Eukaryota; kingdom Fungi; phylum Basidiomycota; class Tremellomycetes; order Tremellales; family Cryptococcaceae; genus Kwoniella; species Kwoniella dejecticola. The sequence continues at coordinate 3,318,337 of NC_089301.1, forward strand.
CTGGCTCCCCAATATAACTTGACAGGGCCTTTGCTTGTACGTAAAGGGGAAGAAACAGCTACTTGTAATTTAGGTAAGACGGCTGTTATACCTACTCCGCCAGCTATACAGACTATCTTCGGATACTTAGCGGAATCGTTGATGTACTCGTTGAGGAAATCTGAATTGTTGGTACGGGTACCGTACGGCCCTTCGATCAGGATAGGTAATTTAAGTTTACGAGGAATTGGAGCGGGGGCGGAGGAGAGGGAGGAGATGGCGAATTGCGATAGCTCGGAGGTTATCCCCTTTTCGATTCGGACGAGTATTGAGATTCCTGTCTGAGCATTGTCATCTTCGTCTTTCCTGTGGAGTATAGGCACAGAGCGATGTTGTGCATCTTTGTCAACAGCTCGAGGTGAGTCATGCAATACAGCTTCGGACTTGATAGTGTTATTGGCAGTATCGTCAAGTATTGTAAGTGTCGTTGTCGGCTGTTCTCTTTGAGGGGTATACAGAATATCTGAGCCTTCTTCCTCCGACTTTGCGTTCTCCGTTGTGGCATCGACCAACCGTGGGGGGGATGGGTCATACGATGCAATCGAGAACGGATGACTTTCCCATGGTCTAGGCAATGTACTCTTCCTCCAATTGACATTGAGGAAATAAACATATATATACCCTTTGCACCCATCCGGGTCCAAGTCGGGAATATCCATCCTGAGATAATCTTCGTCAATTCGGTATATCATAGCGTATCTCACCCCCTTTCTAATTAATCTAAGTACTCTGAATACTCGCTCGAAAGCCCAGACGGCCATGGCGATATACATCCAAAGTTCGTAGCCCCACTGATGGTCGAAACGCCATATGATATGGTACCAGCACCCGACGATCGTCAATACCGCCAACCCGATATGCAGAAGCAAGAACAGCTCGTACATCGTCTTCCGGAATTTACGTATCGATAAAGGCAGAATCAAAACCATGCTCAACGTGGCGAGTACACCTAAGATCCAATAAGGTGATCTGGATTCTTCGTTATAAGCTGAGATGCCTTTTGAGAGGTATATCTGGAGATATATGGCGGAATGTAAACTTGCTTCGACCGTGGCTAACACACCGACAACTTTGTGGAGAAGGATGAAAGTTGAGAATGACCAATCGGTAAGCCAAAGAAGTAAGATTTTGTTCCGTCCGGCGTAAAGGATAAGTAAAGGGATATTGGCGAAGCTTATGGCGCCGCTACGATTGGCGATGTACGTGGCGATTTCCATAGTCCGTGTAGTCCACCATGCATTAGGTTGGACGGAATGAAAGCCCAAGGAACAGCATAGAATGTTGATGAGTACGATCCAGAAGATGAAGAGCGATTGACCTCGAGTAGGTAAGTGGAGAGATACGTCGCCGAAGAATGGGAGGGTGAGAGGTCGATCTCGGTTGAATAATGGTGCTTCGATCATATGGGCGTTGAAGAGGTTGATGAGACGAAGAGGAAATGGTATGAATCGGAGGAGGGAGAGGAAGATGGGTAAGACGAAGCAGGTGGAAATAAGGATAATACTACCAAGTCAAGGCAGAATAAGTCAATCAGCTTCGGCTTCGATATCTGACTTTGCTCGGGGCTTGAGGCTGTAGAGTGACAGAGACCCACCTGTACTTTGAATGCAGTGTTTCCGCTCGTTGAAAATTGACCAAGATATTCCATTGAGCCGTATAACTATCTGCATCAACCAGCACAGGCGACGTCAAAGGGGTGTCTTCGGGTAATGTCGAATTCGGCTGAATGGCGACTGTGATGCTTGATAGTGCTTCTTGGTACGTCATAACAGGCGAAGGTTGATCAGGCAAAACACCAACAATGTTCATCCACCACCACAGCTCCACATCAGCCACACTGATCGTCGAACCCGAGCTCGAGGTGCCTGGTTGACAGTGGGTATCGATGCACCATGCGGCCGTTCGGAGATACGGTATATTCGTCGCCAGACAATTCGGCCCAGGCATATCCGTAGCTATTTTGCCTTTGTTTTCCGTCGAATTACCTTCACCCATTTCCATATTTATATCCATGTCATGCGTTTGTCTTGATTCTAGGACTACCATTGACATTCCTCCCATACCCTGATCTACGTCTTCCGGAGCGCAGTACATGTAGGTAGGCACGACGTTCTTACAGGCCGAACAGCAGACCGGGTCGTACATGTTGATTCCGTACCCTATCAAGCCGTATCCCTGTCTGCCTGTCGAAGAGGGTGTAACACCGAGCACATGCCGAGTGCTTATCAGAAAGCATAGAGTAAGAGTAGTGAAAATCGTTGAGAAACCCATATCGAGTCTATCTATTGTACGTATTGCCCGTAACGAGATCGAGCGGAGGTTCAAAAGAGTACGGGAGATACAGTACTACAACAGGGGATATGAATAGCTCAAATCCGATTGCTCTTATAACCACATCACAGTATGCATCCCTGTAGTAGTTTCCAATAGCAATCATTCCCTTGGTCAATTCTCAGTTTGGGTCGATGTTTTTGACGAAAGGACACTGCACATCAAGAGAAAGAGATTTAGCCAATCAGTAAAAAGGCTCTTTAAACGTAAAGAAACGCAGAGCCACAAAAGGATGATTTCTTGGCGAGGTACGACTTAAATGCCTCGCGCCATTTTTGACTTTCCCCTCCTTCTCGAGTCTACACTGAGGCGCTTGCCATGCACTCAATTTCCTTCGAGACAGCATGCATAGCAGATGGCAGCTCAGACGAGACAAGCGGAGCAGTAAGGTGACAAGCTGACAAGTGCGTTGTCCAGGTAGGAAGGTGTGCGGATGAGTAGGAAGAGATCGAAGGTACAGGCATGTCGAATGTATTGGAATGAGAAGCGGGACTGAATGAGAGTCAATACCGAGGCGGGATGGAAAGGCGTTTCGCAATCTTTCTTGGTTACCCTTCTTTCCACCAACCCATTGCCGGATGTTGAGGCTGCCTGATCATGCAGGACTGAATAACAGAATCCAAAGATATCCTTGCATCGAGAAAATCATTAAGTGTGGTATGTACGTCAAGGGAAAGCGCATAGGGTCATAAACAGGTCGGATATCTAAATCTTCAAAAAAGGAGGAACAAGAAAGATATATGGCACGAATTAATCTTTGTAATCGAGGTGTACATCTATCTTCTACCAACAGTACCTCCTTGTCTATGGTAAGCAGCAACTTGGTCCAGCTCAGCCTGCTCAGCGGCATCAGCATTAACTCGTACTCAACGAGTCAGACTGCAGCTCACCTCTAAAGCCTTGATAGCGGTATGAGCTTGCTCCAGATCCTTGTTAAGTCGATCCCTCTCAGCGATGAGCTAGTTCACAGATCATATTAAGCTGCTCTGCGCACTGCGAAATGCGGGAAAGAGCTCACATGTTGTTCCCATTGCCTGAATCTAGATTCCTCCAGTTTGACTTGCTCGGTGAACCTCTTCCTGAGCATTTCCTCTTCTTCACGGTACTTGGGGTTATCCAATTTTCTGACCTTGGGTTCACCGAATTTACGGGTCTCCATCTGTGCAAGTCTGTATGCTTCGTAGTGGTTCTCTTCGGTTGATGTGATCAGGTCTAACATGTATGATCGGATCAGAAGTGATCGAAGTTTCCTGAAGTCGCAGTGGTCTTCATTTTCGACTTGATAGGTATGGAGAGAATTAGCTAACCTGCCCTAATGTCTGCACTTATGTCGGCAGTCGTACTCACCCTCAGCTACACCCCAGAGATATTCTCTACCCTTGACAACCCTTCCATCCGGAGTAGTGACGTCCTGTGTACTACCGATGATAGAGAACGGCATGACAGATTGCATGATTCTAGCATGCTCAGAAACAGTATCGTCCTCGGGGTCGATCGGAGGAGCGTAGACTTTGATACCTTGAGCAGCGACAACTTCTCGTATCTAACGGGAGAGAGAGTCAGCTACATACTTCTGATGATCAGGAGCATTCCAGCTGTCGCAACTCACGATAGTCTTGAAGTTTAGTAGATCCTCGGGTACCATGGTATCGGCTTTAGCGATGACAGGGATCAAGTTGACTCTGGTACCCAATCGCTTCATGATTTCGACATCGAGGGGTTTCAGGCTGGTCGTAGGCAGTATCAGCCGTCCCCTCTTCATAGGCAATTGCATGAAAACACGGCAGACAGGAAGCAGGAGAAGCTTATGATGTCTTTGCCAGAGATGGTCAGCAAGTAGAGAGACTAACTCACGTTGTACCGGTGGGCTTGACGAAGTACAGACAAGCGTGAATTCTCAAGTCCTGTTTCTCTTTCCTGTGAGGCTGTTGCTCCTGTCGCATGTAAGACTCATGTTGGTCATCTATGAAGTCGATGATCGGTGTCCAGCTGCGCCAAATACATCAGCCATCGTATTTGCGATCTTGACAAACGGTAGCTCACCTGTCTCGGTTATTGACGTAGTCGCCGAAACCAGGGGTATCAATGACAGTGAGCTGATCGTTGAGTGTCAGCTTATGGGAGAGTCTAGGATTTTCTTTCTTAGCTTACCTTGATGTTGAATCCCCTTTCCTCTAGATCAGCTTTCAAGATTTCTATCTCAGTGGTTTTGTCCAACTGCTTGGCGAATCTGGAAAGATGGGTGTCAGAGATCAGCTGAGAGCATTCGAGCATCCTGCAGCTGAAATACTAGCTGCATTGTGTTGAGGATGAATCATCACTCACCGCTGACGATAATTCCTAGGAGCGCATATCTCGGTAGCGAATAGAGTGTTGATCAACGTCGTCTTCCCCAATCCAGATTCACCTACGCCCCAGCAAGGTCTAGTCAGCTCTCACAGACTCTTTTGAGTAAACCTGCATGCTACAACATCCACCTGGAGCTGAATGTGAGGTCTGCCTTCATGAAAGGAGTGCTTTCCCGCACAGACACCTTTTTTCCAAAGACTGAACAACCGCGAACTTACCGACTACCATAATGGTGAAGTGGGCACCATGCTGCGATGTGATCTTGTGCCTCTGCGATCGATCAAGTGTAAGTATAAGCTGCATGAAGCTGGCTCAATCACGGTAGCTGACTTACTTGATTTGGCAGACTGACACCAATACAATCAGCCAACATTCCAGCCGTTGAACGGAGAGGTTACAGCTCAACTCACTTGGCAATACCGATACCGTCCGACATCGTGATTTATTGCCTCTTCGTTACGGATACAGAGAGACAGAGGAACGTTTCCACCTCCGACAAACGGACAAATTGCGATAACAAAGATAATATGCAAGGTAGCGATAACGAGTTGTGAGATGACTTTGAATTGACAGTGAGTTTGAAGGTGATCAATGCTGAATGAACGCTGATACACGGTGCCCCTTGCTCAAAATAGCGTGTCAACTCACAAATCGCGTGGCAGATCACGTAATGACCCCTTATGCTGAAATTGTGGCAGCATCCAAAGGATCCTACTGCGGTTGGTGAAAGAGAAGTCCGCTCGAAGACATCGTTGATGGAAGCACACTTCATGGCTGAAGGCGACTTGGGAGTCAGGTACATTGGCGAATCTCGCAGCTCATAGAAATTTAAATTGCTCTAGCCTGAGCTGCTGAGAGGGGGCGACGGGCAGAAGCGAATGTCATTTTCGATGCTGAGCCTTCTAATTCAAACCTTCGATCCCCGTACCTTCTAATGCAGTGTGCTAAGAGCATACCTTCTGATGCAATGTGCTAGAGCGTCTCGTATGCAAAGCCAGATGACTTCGCTCTCTGGGCATAAGCACCCGTTGCCTCCTATCGTTCACCGGATCTTGCCGACTTCGATCGGAACAAAGTGAACCTTGCGTCTCACAGCTATAAAAGCTGATCTCAAGTTCAGCGTACTGTCCTTGATCAACAGCACCACTCATTCTTCTCCGTCCTATTACTCTACACACATCAAATAGCAGATATTCAGACAAAATGCCCGATATCAACTCATTAGGCCGAGACAGCTCCGCCAGTGACACAAATGAGCCTGCTGCGACTGGCTCTACCTCTGCTCTAAACACCAGAAATGAAGCAAGTAGCAGAAACGTTGATGACCCAAGTAAGTCGTATTATCTCCCCAAGCCGGGATGTAAATATCAATGAGAAACTATCGTTTTCAGCCTACATGACACCCAGCAGGATCTCAAGTTCAGCGTACTGTCCTTGATCAACAGCACCACTCATTCTTCTCCGTCCTATTACTCTACACACATCAAATAGCAGATATTCAGACAAAATGCCCGATATCAACTCATTAGGCCGAGACAGCTCCGCCAGTGACACAAATGAGCCTGCTGCGACTGGCTCTACCTCTGCTCTAAACACCAGAAATGAAGCAAGTAGCAGAAACGTTGATGACCCAAGTAAGTCGTATTATCTCCCCAAGCCGGGATGTAAATATCAATGAGAAACTATCGTTTTCAGCCTACATGACACCCAGCAGACCGGCACCGCGTCCTCCACAGCCTTCTCGACCCTCGCAGACTTCCACAGGCCAATCTGCTAACGGCGTACATCGCTGGCAAGATGCCTTAGGACCTCATGGAAGCGACAGCGGGAGCTCCGCCAACAGATAGCTCGATCAATCAGGATTCAAGCTCCTCACATAGGGGGTTAATAACTTGCTGATGTTAAGGTTGGTGAGATCTGTCTGCATGTTATTGACAGTGCGGTCGAGGTTCATGACGGTATGCATGAGAATATGTGTCCAGGGACGCTATACCGCTGCACTGAAGCTTTCAAAGGCCGGTCATTGCGCTGTTCCGTTGGTCTTCAATCTGCCAGTAGCAGACAGAGGGCTGTTTGGTAGCCAGAATCAGTCTGATCAGATAAATGTAAATAGAGCCTTCTTTCATGATCTCATTTCGGACTGCGCTTCGCTGTAGAAGGCGAATTGACTGTTGTATGTACCCTGGAGCTTACCAATAGGTCGGAAAGGATAATCGCGGCGTCAGGTGTCTGAACGGAGCCAGACACTCACGGAACAGCCTGCTTCTTTGGCGAAAGGAGCAATAGGCTGGAACGTTGGGTTACGAGAAGGCCTAGAGGCGAGAGAGCGAGAGAGCAATGGAAGGCTGTTCATGCTCTAGCAGAAGGCAGACTTGCCTCTCTACACTGACATCCAAAATCTGATTTACAGCATAAAGACTTGACTGGCCAAACATGCTTATGGCGCTAATCAGGACACAGCCAATACCTTTTATCTCATCCGAACGCACTCTTGCTCCCGTATTGAACGTTCAGCACTTGGCTCATAGAGGCTCAGAATGGCTGCAGATGCAAAGCACCACTCCATTAGCGAGAATGACAATCAAGGATTCTCGACTAGTACCACCAACGGAACGCTTGAGAATGGGTCAGAACGAGGCCGAGAGGAGACGGCTCCTCGAGGCAGAAGCCGAAGTGAGCATCCATGCATGAATTACACCCACTGTCAGTGATGGTGACATCAATCATCTCCCACGGGCGCAATCACAGCTTCTACAGTGTTCATCGCTCGTAGGCCACCGCCGCCACCTCCGACGAGGACCGCTACTGTTTCTTTCGATACAGATGGGCGAGATGACTCTCAGGCTGATAGTAGCAGGAGTGTTGGCGGTACTTCTGCTTGAGAACAGGCGTGAGTTCATCAGGACCATGCAACGTATTGGAAGGATCTTAGTTTGTTGGGGATAGCAGATCTTGAACGTCAGAGACAGAGGCAGTATCCGCCGTTGGCTTTTGTACTCCGGGTTCTCGGACCAATCACTCTTTCGATCACTTCTCATGCAGTATAGTCTCCTTTGTGCCTGCGCATGGCGATTATTTCACGTATGCAACTTTCGACTTGCCATCATCATAGACGCATAAATCAGACTACTCGACTGACATCGGCTGCTTCCTACTTCAAGACCCCAAGCGATGACGTCATTCGTATCTAGCGTTGGTACGAGAGTAAGAATGTGAGTCTGAATTTGTCTGTTTTGTTTCGACTTATATCTTTCTATCGAAATTTCTCCCCCATTAATTCAAACAGCTTCCCAAGACTCGAGCTCCATATCGAAGCAAGCAGATCCCGTTCCGATATGTCCCAAACCACCGCTCCTCCACCAACTGCAGGCGCCTCAACCGCCGGATCAACAATGATGAACCCCGCTGCTACCCAAGCTCAAGGGCAGACAGGCCAACAAGATGCATTAGGTGAGTTGGTCCTTATTCGACTCTGTTCCTCACGATAGCCTCCGACCACAAGGGCGGATCGGATGCGTGTATGGATAAGGGTAAAGGTGATCAGAGCTGACAACTGAACCGGCATGCAGATAAAGGTGTAGACTACGTTCTGGGCAAAGCGGGCCACAAACAGAATGCATCGACCACCGAGAAGATTTCCGATGGGATTAGATCTGGGTTTAAGAAGGTACGTTTCTTCGACTGAATCTGGATCTACAATCGAAACTCCCACAATATTCGCATCCCAGCAATGTTCACGCCAGATCTGATCTTACCTCTTATCTGGCGGTCAATTATGTCTATGCTTCTTGTAATGATAATGGTAATTTGTGATGAGTAAGCTTACCTTCTTGGACCGTTCCTTCAGTTGACCGGTAAAGACGTTCCTATTCAAGATAAGCAATAATCCATAGTCAGCCCTAAACGCCGTCAATGCTTTGCTATGATCAATAGAGCGGAGATCATATAGTATAATCGTTGTAGTGTAGATGCAATGCAGAGCGGCAAGTGACGAAGTAGAACATGAAGTGGAGTTCCCAAATCTGACCTGACCCAAGGAGTGAGAACGACAACGAGAAGCCGGAAGATATGAACAGGTGGATCATGGCGTTACAAATAACATACAAGATACATTGTGCAGATACAGGCTACTCATTTGATAATGCTAATAATGCTAAAATTTTCGTCACGTCCTCGATTCCTATCTCATACCTTCCTCATATCCTGATATCCAAACTGCAGGCCTGCCTTCCGTCGCTTCTACGGGTTCACCGGTCCAACTTTCGGTTGTTCGATAGCTTTGGGCATCTTGACTTTACTTGCGCTTCCGAGCATCTGGTCGATTTCGTTTTTATTGAAATAATGAGGTGCAACTATTTGGCAACACAACATTCAGCTATCACTCCTCCCTGCGAGATCCGACAATCGGAGATGGAGAGTATATTGGGTACTTACGCTCAGCTAACCAGGATCCCTCGATTGGCATACATTGCCTCATGTATTCCTTTGACGTCAATACTAGCTCGTAGTACAGTATGAATCGTGGCGGGGGCTGCATGCCGATCAAGCATGACGATGGGTGGACGTATACTGAGTGATTGTTCTTGGTCGTTCGATAACCTCCTCCTTTATCGATTCGGGCCTGCGGGCAACAGATGTGAGTCAGCTCAAGCTCATTCATGTACAGTGGGTGATCACCGGACGAAAAGGGAGCGGGTAGACAAGCGAGAACAGAAGCAGGCGAAGAGAAGCAGGGAAGGAGTAAGGGTAAGAACAAGGGAGGAAAGGAGGGGTAAAGCAGGGAGCAGTGAGAGAGGCGAACTCACGGTATTATAGAAGTATCCCGCCGTCAGAGCCTTTTGTACAGGAACAATCTCGTTCGGAGTCGATTCAATCGAAACTTCTACTCTATCACAAAGTTGCGCTAGTTGATCCCGGATATCCCTCACTCGACTCAACGATTTGAACTGCATGAAGTTCTCATAGCACCACTGTTGAGAATAATTGGTTTCTGCCCATTGTTCGAATATGTTCAACAAGGTGAAATGATCTCCTCCTGGTTTGATGAAGTTCTTATGAGCCTTATCGGCGTGGACCCTCTTGTCTTTCGGTCGATAAAGTAAAGATCCGGATTCTTGCAACATCGAAATTATCGTCAATACCTAATATATCACCCCGAACCGTACCAATCAGCATCAATACGCTTAACAGAGCACCCTGGATGCAGGAAGCCCGACCAACTCACCTCATGGGTACACTTATAGTTCTCACTATTGATGATTGCCTTACTCAACATCGGATCCACAGGGAACTCCGCCATCCGTCGTCCGAGTCGGGTAAGTTCACCTTTGTGATTTAATGCACCTAGCGCATAGAGCAACTCGAAAGACCGTATGATCGTTTCCGCCGGTGGTTTATCCAAGAAATCGAAATTAAGAACATCGTTTATTCCAAGCGATTTGAGCATCAGGACCACTGTTCCAAGATTGGTACGTTGAATTTCCGGTATAGTATCTTCCAGCAACTCATTTTTGAAGGCCCATTTCGTATACAATCTGAACGCCTTTCCAGCTCCCACTCTTCCTGCTCTTCCTGCTCGCTGTTGTGCAGATGCCCGACTAATGGGTTCAACCACTAAACTTGACATTCCGGTCTTCGGGTTATAATTGTTCTGCTTGACGAACCCAGGGTCGATCACGTAAACCACTCCGTCTATCGTGATGGAGGTCTCGGCGATGTTTGTAGCCAGTACGACTTTTCGGGCTTTTTCAGGTGTAGGCTCAAAGATCTTCGATTGCATCTCGGAAGGTAAATTGGCGTAAATCGGTGCGATAATCAATTCAGCTACTTTGTCTCCGAGTGCGTACATCGTTTCCTTGAGATTTTCTTCAGCGGCTTCGATCTCGTCTTGACCAGTCAAGAACAGCAGGATATCTCCCTTCGGCTGAGTGGTGTGTATCTGAAGGATGGTGGTGACTGCGGCATGCATGTAGTTCGCTTCAGGTTGTTTGGTGTAGAACATGTCGACAGGATATCGTCTTCCAGGAACTTTAATGATATTAGCAGGGATGCGTGCACGGCGACGCCTGTTTCGCTTATTTTTGGACTTACCATCAAAGATCGGTGCTTGATCGAAGAAATTGGCAAACTTTTGCGCATTCATCGTAGCACTCGATATCAGCAGCCGTAGCTCCGGTCGAAATCGTGCAATATCCTACATGACTAGTCAGCATACATCGCTCATTGTAAACAGCGGAGATGGGCTCACCTTGATCAGCCCAAAGAGGATATCCGTACTCAAGGTCCTCTCGTGCGCCTCGTCAATGACCAGCGCTGAATACGTAGACAGCTCCGGATCCGTCAAGAACTCTCTCAACAACATACCATCCGTCATATACTTCAAGGCCGTCTTATCGCTAGTCATATCTTCGAATCGGATCGAATAACCAACCTCCTGTCCCAGCCTCACACCCATCTCCTCCGCCACTCGCGCAGCGACTGACATCGCGGCCACACGACGAGGTTGAGTACATCCTACTTTCATACCATTCTTGCAGTATCCAGCTTCGTAGAGGTATTGGGGCAATTGCGTTGTTTTGCCGGATCCCGTCTCCGCTACGACGATCAACACTTGATGTTCTGCTATAGCTTCTAACAGATCTTCGCGATACTCATAGATAGGCAACGATGCCCGAGTCTCCTGTATACTTTGCGCTTTCTTCTCCAGCTGGTCGACCTGAGCTAGGAGATTTCGAGCGTCTTCCGAGAGATCACCCTCAGGTGCCATTCGGCCATCTTGCAGGAAATTGATCCCAACCGACTCGTCGAACACGTAGTCGTAGTCTTCCACTATGACTTCTTTGTCCTGCGCACCAGTCTTCAAGCTTGATTTGTCCGTCTGACTGTATTCCCACTGATCTACATCCGTCACAAATTGACCTTCAACAGGTTTAGACTCTTCGTATCGTTGATATAGCGCATTTTTCTTCTTCTTTTGATCTATACGTCCCTGTTCCGTGATATAATCGTCAGGCATCATATAGCCGTTTGTTCCATCATCGATCCTCTGTCTAGCTTCCATAATCTTGATCAATTCCTTCTTGCGCTCGTATTCCTGCTCTTCCCTCTTGGACATTTTCTGATTCCTGAATAATATCTTCTCATCCTCAATCTCCATTTTCAGCAGATCCAACCTTTGCTGTTCTCGTTTTGTCAGATATTCCTGTCGGGAATGCAGTCTGAGGTCCTCTATTGCAGCTTGCCTACTTTCATACGATTCTTCCGCCAAAGCTGCTCGTCGATCAGCTTCCGCCCCTCCACCCGTACGATCAGTCACCAGCTTCTTCGTCCGATCTTTATCCTTTTCTTTCATCCGCTCTGCGAACGCATCTCTCTCAGCTAGATCCTCTAATCGTTCCCGCTCTTGACGCTCCTCTTCAGTCTCCTTGACTTCAGGTTCTATCGGTTCCCCATGTTTCGCATCGGCTTCTTCCTCCAGCTTCAGCCGTTTCGCTTCCTTCTCTTTCTCTTCTTCATCTGACTCCCAGTTCCCCTCTGTGTCCCTCTTGCGCGATGATCTGCCGAGTTTTACAGCTCCAGATTCCCGCTCCTTCTCCTTCTCCTTGCCCTTCTTTGACTTCTTCTCCCTCTTGCTTGAGCTGCTTGAGGAAGACGCTGAATCAGCTTCATCCATCAAGAGAGCGAATCGCTGTGAAGGAGCTGCCTTGTCGGCCTTGGGCACCTTCGGTTTCGTCTTGCGGGGTACAAGGGCGTGTACTTGGGTGGCGAAGGATTGGGTGTCGGAAGAATCGGAAAGTCCAGTACCGAGAAGAGCGTGATATAGGTCTCCTGGAGTCTTGGAAGACATAGCCAGAGAATGCACGTAGTCCACCGTAGCATTATCCGAAGAGCCGAGAATCTGGAAACATAGGTCAGCGACTATTTGTGAAGAAGAGGAGGTAAGAGACGGACTCACTCGGACGACATTGTCACTAATGAAAGTTTTGAGATCCATCTTGACCAGTTGCCACTTTCTCGGCGGGAACTCGTCAAGGATAAGACACCTCGCTGACAGAGAGCCTCTTGCCAGGTCTCAACGCAGGGGACCAGAAGGACCAGAACTCTTTTGGGCGGGATCACGGAGAACGAATAGAGGGTTGAAGGGGTAGATGTAGATCAGTTGCGTACGGTTGATATTTAGGTTAAGCGGCAAGGGACAAGAAGGCATGACGTGGCATTTTAGCAAGCGTCCAGTCGAATTCCTAGGTTTGATTCCGTGATAATGCATCCCCTCACCTTCTTGCCCTAACGTTCCAAGCCGGCTGACGCCAACATTAATACTCAATCCAACTTGCATTATTTTCATCCAGCTCTATACATTCAAAAGAGTCAGCAGCACAATGTTCTTCTGTGCAAGTAAGTCGCTGAGGTGTCATGATGTGGAAGAACGCGACTGACTGACACGATAACTGAATTACAGTCTCTGGCTCCCCTCCTACCGCTCCCGTGGTCTCGAAGACCTCTGGTACTGTCTACGAGAAGGCTTTGATCGAGAGGTATATCGGTGCGTCATGACATGGCTCATCATGCTCATCGTATCAGGTTCTTAGACTGACATCGGATGTAGAGGGAAATGGAACCGACCCAATCTCCGGTGAACCTTTGACGAAGGAGGACTTGATTGATGTCAAAGCTAGTGCGTATAATCAGTCATCATATTTTGGCGTCATTGGCCTTGGATATGCGATGTTGACCTCGACTGTAGAACCATCCACACTTCCACCTCGTCCGGCCAACCAGACCTCCATCCCCGCGTTACTTACTGCTTTACAATCGGAGTATGACTCGATAATGCTTGAATCTTTAGAGATAAAAAAGGCTTTCCAAAGCTCAAGGTCAGCTCATGGCGTCCGTTCTTCGTAAATGACCTCAGCTGACTCTCTTGAGCACAACGCAGACAAGAGCTTGCCAATGCCCTGTACCGAGAAGACGCTGCCACGCGTGTCATTGCTAGATTGATGAAGGAGCGAGATGAGGCCAGACAGTGAGCTACCTTGGAATCTGTATCGTTGCGCTTGTTATGATTGCTGACATCGGAACCTCAGAGCTTTGTCGTCTATCCAATCGACTATCGGCTTCCAAGCTCCTGCCGCTGAAGCGCCTGTCGAGGATGTCGAGATGGCCCCAGAAGCCGAAGCAGGTGCTCTTCCCGCCGAAGTCGAGGCTCAGGTCATGGAAACCAATCAAGCGTGAGTAAAGCGTGTCCACGAGAGCTACCTTATATGATGGCCGCTGAGCATTGTATCTAGTCTCTCATCTGGTCGAAAGAAGAGGAAGCCGGCACCTGGCTACTCCAAAGCCGATCAAGTCAAGGGTTTCACTCAGATCTCCCATGTCCCTTCATTGCACGCTACCAAACCTGCCGGTATCACCGCTCTTGATGTTGCTCAAGATGGCAACACGGTCGTGACCGGTGGAGTCGACAAAGCCGTACAAATCTTCGACCTCGAAGCTTCAAAGGTGCTTGGTACGCTCAAGGGTCACACCAAAGCCGTCACCCACGTTGCATTCAGGGAGAAAGAGGGCGAGAGCAAGCTAGCTATTAGTGCGAGTGCCGATAAGACGGTGAAGATTTGGGGAGAGGACGAAGGAAAGTGGTCTAACAAGGCTAGTCTGAGTGGACACAAGGGAGAGATCAGTGGACTGGCTATACATCCTTCAGGATCGTACTTCGCGGCTGGATCAAGCGATTCAACTTGGTCATTATACGATATCGAACAAGCCACCGAAATCGTCAAATACTCAGCCGTTCCAGGCGTGGAGGGTTCTTTCGCTTACACTTCATTCAACGTTCACCCAGATGGTGTTCTTCACGGAGGAGGTACCAAAGAAGGTTCAGTCAGGGTTTGGGATATCCGACAATCTTCCTCATTGGCTGCTACCCTTGATTCCCATAAATCACCTTTGACAACCCTGAACTTCTCGGAGAACGGGTATTACCTCGCTACTGCTTCTGATAAAGATCAGACCGTAAACATCTTCGATCTTAGAAAACTAGATATTCTCTCTTCTTGGACCCTTCCTTCGGAAAACACCATTTCCGAAGTCAGATTCGATCCCTCTGCTCAATTCCTATCCGTTAGTGGAACCGATCTCAGGATATACGCCAACAAGACCTGGGAGGAGCTGCTCAAGTTCGACGACAATGCTGGTGTATTGACGGGAGCTAGATTCGTGAAGAACGGAAGTCAAGTGGTGTTGAGTGGATTGGACAGAACTCTGCGTGTGTTGGGTACTCAAGCGTAAATAGAAAAGCTGCGAGACGCTTGTGGGCGGCATGCATGATCTGAGATTCACCTTCTCGTATGTATCATGTCGAAAGGTCGCAATGTAGAATCCCAAAAAGAGGCAAGCTCTGCTATGAATGATCGCATGTTTTACTATGACGGTGGTGTATGATTTTTCGGTCGGACCGATGGAGGATTCAGGGCAGGGCGCAAGTACTCGTAGGGCGTAACCGGTGATCAGATGGAGGATAAACAGTGCAAACGTCATTACTGAGCATAAGCATATCAATCCCCTGCATCTCTTCTGGTCATTGCCTCATCGTGTTGATGCATACAACGGGTCTTCTCCTCGGTAAATCAGCTCACATCAGACGGTTTAATCGCCTGCTCAGTTGTGTTTGGCAAGATGGTATTCGCAAATCTGACATACGAAGGTGTGTCCATCAATCCTTCCGTCTTACAGTTGTCATGCCAAGCCAAGCCTTACTGACGATTCTTTCGAACACATATCACAGATAAAGTTAGTGAAGCCCCACTTCCTTGTCTTCCCCTTCCATGTCAATCTGTCAGACTCACGCTACGCACTTCGTAGCAAGCGTTCTTCTCGCTATTGGACGAATACTTTGAATCACGTCCTCAATTCGCTCAATCGCAATCAAGCGGACCCTCTATATCCACCTTGACCAGACTCATCCCCCCTTCACGAAATGCCAATCCTCCTGCACCCTCAGCTTCAACTGCCTCTCCCTCAAGGTCCCCAGTGTCTCCTACAGCCTCGACAGCCCCTCCTGCCGGCGGGGAACAACAGGACATGGCGCAGAAGTTCATCTCGTCCTCCATCAAGATGGGCACCAAGGGGACGAAATACGGTATAGGTGCTATATCGAAGAACAAGGATGCTATGGACTTACTGGGAAAAGCAGGGGCTGCAGGGATCGTTCGAGGTGCGGATAAGAGACTGAATTCACCCCCGCCAGTAGATGGAGGAGCGACGATAGAGGAGGTTACGGTAGTAGAGGAGAAGAGGAAACCTGGTCCGCCAGCGAAAAAGGGCGGCGTAGCTGGCTTGGTATCCGGACGAGTGAGCATTCTTCGCTTCTGAAGTCCTGATTGACATTGTTGCCGTTTCAAATTGTATGTCCCGCTAATTGCAGTCTTCATACTCCACACTCCACACCCAAGTCCTTCGGTCATGTGGATACCTCGAGCAAGATGTCTGCGTTTACCAGTATGTGGAAGGATCCTCAAAAGGGTGAGTCTCGCATCTCTGATCAAGTCACACCTGGGGACCACTCGTCTTCTCTCCATCACTTTCTCACGCTCCGGACGATACAAGTCGTCTGACTCGCTGGCTTGCTCAACCCGCTCACGCTTGACACATGGCTTCCAGTCAAGGAACCGACAGTTGAGCATCACATGGCCCCTCAATTATCGAACAAACACACATCGATGCCACCGCCTATAAGGCGAGATGGATCCGGACACTCGGCTCGGTCATCTCAGCCTCCAGAGGAGACGGTAGCTCAAGCTCAGGCATTGTACGATTATGCAGGCTCGGTGAGTGGATCACACGCTTTTGGACGGACGAACGAAGCTGATCAGGAGATGTTCAGGATACCACGGATCTAGCTGTGCAAGCTAATCAGATTGTGAATCTCATCGAGAAGACCTCGGCAGACTGTGAGTCGAGATTGCTGCGTGTAGCCCCATTTTGCTTTGGGTACGAGACGGATGGGTCTGACTTGACTTTATTCACCTCAGGGTGGACATGCGAAGATGGAAACGGTACGAGAGGATTGGTGCCGGCAACCTACCTGAAGGAGCTTTAGTTGTATTTCTGGCTAATGTACGGATCGGACAATCGGATGAATGTCGTGCGCAACGTGCTGTTGATGACGACATCATCGTTCTTCTACTTTCTGTGACAACAAAGGTGTTTTACTTTGTCGCACGTCTGATCGAGTCCTCCTTTCAAGGAGGTGGCGCGATCTGATGTTCACCTGACGATCATAGACTGACGGTCCAAGAGGCCATTCTGTCTGACAGCGCATTTTATCATACTTATAACAGGCTGATGATTGACCCCTCATTCCGCCTCTTTCCACTCACATTCTACATTCTCAACTCGTCAAGCGTCTCCCAGCTTCGACCTCCTTCGTAAGTGAATCACCGAGACCTGCTCAAAGAAGGGATCAACATGCCACCGTCTCATCTGCAATAACTAAGTTACCCCGGTAGCCTTCGCCTCGATGATATCCCACGAGATCCCACAAGTCGATCGCAATCAGACAAAAAGAGCTCGTTGCAGCTGGATACTCAAACGAACCTTACGGTGGAGCCTATAAGATCTACGTCATCTGGACCTGACACAGGCTCCCGCCTTGCGCAATTCCGAGAATCCTGCAAGCGATTCTGGTCGAGAGCTACATTGAGCCATGAGAACTCCACGGGGAATGGTACTGAATCGACTGGATGACGATGAAGGATACATTCTTCGGAATAGCAAGGGAAGATGCCTGATGACTGATTTCAAGGTAAAAGGTTGTCATCACCAAGATAGCCTGTCTTGTCATATGATTAATGATGCATGGAATATATAACGCATTAGTCATACAACAGATAACTAGGAAAGAAAGTCATTTAGTTTCTAAGAAACATGAGAGAAGGATAATCGTCTATTGCTTTGTATACAATCTCACTCGTACATACTTGAAGGAGGATAACCATTCCACTCATTAGTATAAGGTTCTGGGGTCTATCATTGGGACGCGAGAGCCTACTTCTAGTTGGCAACACCCCGAGCCGCAGTATACGGAGAATCACTGAGTCTTCAGCAATACAGTCGAGTTCAGCTGCAACCCTTTGATTGACGGACATATAGTACAGTATGATCGGTCAACAATCCTGCGATTCACTCACGCTGTTCTCTTCATCATCTCTTGATCATTTCTCTCAGCCTCATCTAATTCCTCGTGATTATCATCATCGGTTCTCTCACTAGCGCCGCTTCCGGTTTGCGACCTTGCCTGAGGCTGATAAGTAGCTTTGTACATACTGTTCCTACTGTTCACTCTTCCTTCTCCATTACCGCCAAAACCAGGATTGACTCCAGCTTGAACAAGTCTGAATGTACTCTCCCTCCTCGAATTGACCGAAGCCGAAGACACACTAAGCCTCTTCTCCAATGTCGAATCTTCCTTCACGCCCATCAAGTCAGCTTGATCAGGCCCGACCACCCCGGCAGCAGTCAACGCCATCGATCTTCTACGGACCATGACGGCCTGGTCTTTCCACTGTATCTGAGCGGAACGCAGGCGGAGATGTAATCCCCATATTGCGAACAACAACGATAACAGCGAGATGAATGATGCAATCGCAGTACTACAGTAAAAGCACATGTCAGTGTCAGCTCTTGTACTCAAGGCTTTTCTCTGGGTTCTACTGTGATGTCTTTCATCCCGACCGAGGGCCGGGTAGAGAGCGGAAGGGGGAGGACGCACGTAGTCATGACATTCCCACTTGTAGGTCTACCTCCAGCGCGCTTGATACTCTTAAATGCACTCTGCATGAATCCGAGCGAGAGCCACGATAAGACGTTCCCGAAGATGCTGAAGCAGATGATGAAGCTCTCGACGATGGCGAAGCGGAGGTGCCGTTTAATCGAATCGAGGTTCTTGATTTGATAACCAAAGGTGAAGAAGAGCGCGGTAAGACCGATCCAGAGGAAGAAAGTGAGGATCATCCAGTAACATGCCAGAGGGAGGATCGTCTTGACCAGTAATGCTTCTCCGGTATTGATCAGGGTGGAAAGGTATGTGTTGTCACTACCATTTTTCATCCTGTTAGCGGAAGCGGCCAGAGGATCAAGGTGAAGCTGAAGCTCTGAGAGTCAAAGGGACTTACGATAATGCGGCGTAGGTACAATTAATGGTATCTGATTCTGTAATGACGATATCAGCCAGAAATACGATGCTCAGACTAAAGGGCACTTACCACACCAACCCATCACTCCAGCAGTCAGGCGCTCGCCGTCTTCGGTCCTTATTGAAAACCAATACAATCCTTTGATAGGTCCCGGCACAGAAAGCAGGATCAAGATCAACAAGAGTAGAGAGAGGGTGGTGAATCCCAATGAGAGGAAAGGCTGAGATAGAAATGGATGATATATAATTGAGCGGAACATCTTTGTGTTTCGATGTGGTTTTTGCGCTTCACAGTATGGAATGATGTGGTATAATTTCTGCCAATCCTCGGTCCAATGGGTATTTTGGGCTTTTGATACATAAACTTGAGCCCGATCTTACCTCAACGATTTGTCGATCATAATTTATGGGCAAAATGACTCCCATATGTATTCTCGCATCCGGCGGTAAGTCCTTTCTGCTCCGTATTGGGCTTTTGTATGGCCTCCTTTGAGGTACCAATTATGTAGACACGAAAGGGTGACGATCAGCAAAGGATGACATCGATATTTGGTAAAGAGGACCGGGCAACCTTTCAACCGTTCTATTGGAGCCGCACAAAGCAGAGCGGATCGGCGCCGTTGGGGTCAAATTAACACTAATCCTTTATTGATCTACATCCTTGGTATTGCTGTTTTGAGATTGATTGACAGGGGTGATTCGCGGATTGTCACTCGAGAGTCAGGAGTTGAAAGCATAGAGAGTCAGGCATTGATCGGTGCTCCCATGCGGCGACTCGCAGCAGTACGTTTCAGCCGGTCGAAAGGCATGATGATGCTTTGATCCGCTCACCAAACTTTGTGTTCCCGAGTAGAGCACCAGGATACAGCCAGACAGTCAGTCAATCAAGCAGACTCGCAATGTCCTCCTCTATACACCTTCACATGGAACATTCCAGAAAGACTTTGGTGACGTGGTTGATCAAGTAGAAGATAACGAAGAACCTTGAATTGTTCACGCATACTTGACTGATCACTGATCGATATCATTAAATGATCGATAATTTAATGTGGGGTCCGATCACGTTTCACAGAGTTTTGATCTAATTTAGCGTCATTCCAAGCTTAATCTATCAATCTATTTCACCAACTTATGTAATTTCCCGTCATCTCTTGCGCCGACTGGTGAAAAGGTTTGCATTAGACGAGGTACATGTACATAAATGGGAGATCTTCCCATCTTTTTTAGCTCCCTTTGCTTGCTTGCATGGATAAACAGATAAGTTGGCTGATCACTTCGTGATGGAAATGGCTGTTATCGCAGAATCGCTATCGGTAGACAACAGAGAATGGCGCAATCGACACTTACTGACTCTCCGACAAGAGCTGACGGTCGATCTTCACGCTGTGCACGTCGATCGGATTCAGGGTGTATGATGAGAAACCCGAAATGTTAAATCCATATGACCTTCAGGCCCCCGTTATCGAATAAGCTCTGTTCAGCTGCGCAAGTAAGGGAAGACCTCTGTCTTTGATCAGATAGAAACTTCGCAGACATATTGACGTCTCATAATGTGGTCATCCGGTGCACAGGACGAGGATCGTCTGCTGAAACACTGGAACATTCTTTGATCATGAAATGTGCGCCCGCCTGACACACGACGAGCGCGAAAGACCAGGGCTCGCAAAGCTAAGTCTCTGATGAGTTGAAGTCCGAACAACAAAGGACACTCGTCGGAAACAAAGCAAAAGCAGCGAGACTTCCGAGATCTCTTTGCAAACGGCGCTTTCCTCCTTTCTCCGAGTTTCTGGCATTCCGAGGAACCGCTATTTCCCCCAGGTCCCCGACCAAAAAGTGGAGGATGGAGAGCTAGCAAACGGAAGGAAAGCAGCCGCCAAGTTCCTCCGACTTCCTGAGAAGCATCACGCTGTACGAAGAATTGCCAGTAGGGGCACGCGAGCGTTATTACTGGAATCATATCTCCAGCGCCAGCACCGCGTTTCCCACTATGCGCAGTAAAAATAGAACATTCCATCACCCTTGATTCGTTTGGCCAATGACAGAGGTACAGGCGAATACCGGAACGCTTGTTCGATCGGAATATATGAGGGGGTTTAGCTGGATCTGCGCTATCGCCAGAACAATATCTCGCTTCGTTACTCCCTCCCTCCTCGCCTTCCATAGCTGAGCGAAAAGAACGGATTTGAGTCTAGGAACCGCGGATATCATGCAAGCAGCGATATTTTTCACCTTTCTGATGCAGATCGTCCGAAGCGACGATGAATTTTAGCTCCAAATCGAAAAGAAAAGTAATAAAGTAGTCTAATTTAGTCTAATTCTGTGATTTAGGAATTAAGGGTAAGCGGAGTTTTTCCTTATTCCTTGCGTCATTAATTCCGGGAACGTATTCCTGTACCACAAATTCAGATCATATCATCTTGAAGGTGCAAACCAAGTGGGCATGCATATATATAACCGATACACGAGTGGGGATCGCGAACCATGTCCACCACAGAACCCTCGAGAGATAGATAGCTCACATCCGCTTGCTACAAATCACAGCACTACCAAGGTATACCCGCTGATCGACCGACTTCGGGCAAATCGATAAGTTCAGACTCGTCCTCGCAAGTGATCGCCGCGCCGTGATCGTCGGAAAGCTGGTATCGAGGAGACATCCCTCTTGGTCGGGTTCCAACAAAAGCCTCGACCTCTGCGCAACAGCTCGGATACAATCCACCATCAAGCCCCCCACTTTTATATTGAACCGAGCTCAGCGCCCTAATGCTGATTGGTGAAACGACGCTTTGACACGGTAAATATCCATCAAATTCGATCGCCTGCGTGGGGTTCAAGACACATTATCTGCTAGTTTGAAGCACGGATCAACACGGGTGAATTAGAAAGCCTGCGACGATCTTTCAACGTAACCGTGCACGAGCTGTCCTAGCATAGCATCAAGGGGAACACCAAGCAAGCGACACACATACTCCCGTTCATCTCGGATCTCGCTACCACTGTCAAGGCTCGAGCTAAGTCACAACCAGGAAGGAGGAAGAGGCTACTGTCGGGAACGAGGTCAAAGGAGGGGTGCATCACCGATTTCACCTACGCCCTCGGCGAGAAATCATCGTCGTACACCTTTCAGCTCGCTTGGAATTCTCTTCGAATCGGCCTTTGCACTGAAAGGACAAGGCACTCAAGCGAGACGAAGGACAGGACCGGACGAGAGGATCCCTCGGATACTCTACAAGTGGGGGAAGATCTCTCATCCGAAAGACCTGGCCGAACTGCCTCGCGGACAAGCACATTGACCTCTCCTAAATCAGCTGTTCAGGTATAAAATCCCTCGCTGTTGCAACCGTTTATGTAACCTCTAGTGGCAAATACAAGACATTCACAGTGGCGAAAGACATCAACGAGCAAGCGATTCTTTCCCACTACCTGTTACGCCCGTGCAACGACGTGCATCCAACGAAAAATCTCCCGGACGACTATCCCCGCTCCAAGTTGGCGGGACCAAAGCGGAAACGCAACGAAGGAGCAACACGTGAAAGGCGGTGAGTGGGGATGCGCACACCGACTGTCACAGAAGGTTTGGTGCTAAATTTCGTGAAATGATCCGTTAGACGCGATAAAGGATCCTTTGCTCCATCGCGCATCAGTCTGAATCTGGCTAAGATAAATTAATTGGATCCACAAGACACACATAAGTCGAAAATTTTTC